>NC_143143.1:16170535-16472857 GCF_059928025.1 Delphinapterus leucas
AAGCCTGAGGCTGAAGCCACACCTCAGACCAAGTAAATCAGAATGTCTGGGGAGGGACCCAGGCATCAGTCGTTAAGGTTTTCCAGGTGATTTCAATGGGCGGCCAAGGTTGAGACCCACTGCTATGGTCTACATCCTCTGGGGATCCAACAGCTTCTGCCCTGCAGTGGACACCTGTTGGATTGTTAGACTGACGCCACTATTTGAGGAAGTGTCTTTTCTGAATGGTTGCAGTAAGAGCTGTCACATTTCTATAATGTCACCCCCACCACATACACACACTTAACCGTGAGTTGATTGAATGCCTCAGGTAGGCTGGACCAATGAGTTCTTTCCCTTGGAATTTTGGAACTGAGACTGAATGTCTCTGGGTGACTGAATCTGTTAGATGTGAGGGTTGGGAACTCTCAGTGCTCCCTCTCCCATCACGCGGACCAGAGAGAGGAGCACTGGAGAGAAAGAGAGAGATTTCTGATGCTGTTTGAGTCTCTGGTTCCATTTCCCTCCAGTTGCCCAGCTATAGTCTTGTCCTTGGCTCATGCGTCCTTATAATACATTTCCCTTTGTGCTTAATAGTTTGGGTTGGGTTTCTGTGACCTGCAACCTGCAAATGCTTATTTAATATAATCCTAGGCCTGTTAACTATGTTCCAGAACAGAATTTATTTTTTTTTAAATTTTGGTCTCATGGCTTGCAGGATCTTAGTTCCCCGACCAGGGATTGAACCCGGGCCCACAGCAGTGAAAGAGTCCTAACCACTGGATCACCAAGGAACTCCTGGAACAGAATTTCGAACTAGATCCCACAGGTAACTCAAAGTTACTAAGTAAAAAACTGCTTTATTATTATTGTACAGAACATTTCTTTTTTTGTACTTTTCTATATTGTGTAATATTTCATAATATTAAGAAGGCTTCCTGGGTAAAACTGCCTGATTTATTTGGGCAGCAGGCAGACAGGGGAGGGGAAGAAGCAGGCTTTCCCAGCAGTGCAGCCTCTCTGAGGAAACATCTGTTTGCAAAACTGGAGCTCTGGGCCATGTCTTCTCCGGTCAGAAGTTCCAGATGATGCCAGGCCCAGTGTATGTGGACCTCAAAGGAACAGAGATTTGGGGGCTTGGTGAGCTACCCACTGGGGTTCTGCTCACTTTTAGACTTGCTAAAGGAATTGCTAACTGACTGCCTGGTACCCCCTTCACTTCTGCTTGTATCCCACCTGCCTAATCTGGCCATGCCTACACCTTAGTAGTTCTCTGTAGCGCTAAACTGAAGCCCCAT
The DNA here is from genome assembly GCF_059928025.1 of Delphinapterus leucas. Taxonomy (NCBI): domain Eukaryota; kingdom Metazoa; phylum Chordata; class Mammalia; order Artiodactyla; family Monodontidae; genus Delphinapterus; species Delphinapterus leucas. The sequence goes on from NC_143143.1 coordinate 16,171,813, forward strand.
CTGGAGATAACTGGACCTGATGGATCTTGAGGAAACGATCATTTGAGCTGAGTATGTTGGGGGGGGGCCCTGCCCACAAGGTGGCTTTTGTGGGTCCTTTTTCTCCTCCATGATGCTACTTGAAAAGTTAATGAGGTATATTCCAGACTGAGGCTCTCAGTGGCCAACACCTACACTCTATGATGCGTCGCTGCCCACCAGATGTTTCCAGGAGAAAGGAGGGCCCAAGGGGCTACCACAACTTCCCCAACTCCTATGTGTACTGAGCCTGACCATACTCAGGTTCTTGGCCTGATTCTGGCGGAGGTGGATGCTCTCAAGAAAACATCAAGGGACTTCCCTGGTGGCACAGTGGTTAAGAATCCGTCTGCCAACGCAGGGGACACGGGTTCGAGCCCTGGTCCGGGAAGATCCCACATGCCGCGGAGCAACTAAGCCTGTGCACCGCAACTACTGAGCCTGTGCTCTAGTGCCCATGAGCCATAACTGCTGAGCCCGCGTGCCACAACTACTGAAGCCCGCGCGCCTATAGCCCGTGCTCCGCAACAAGAGAAGCCACCGCAATGAGAAGCCTGCGCACCACAACGAAGAGTAGCCCCCGCTCACTGCAGCTAGAGAAAGCCAGCATGCAGCAACGAAGACCCAACGCAGCCAAAAAAAAAAAAAAGAAAGAAAGAAAACATCAAACTTCATGTCCTTTACCACATACCTGACTATCACTGTCTCATTCATCAGAAAGGATTACTACCTCTATGGGTCATTAGTCACCTGAGATCCAGCTGGAGGACTCACTTGTATTCTGGTTCCAGAAAACTCGTCCATCCAAATTCATCCATCCTCTAGCTCTCCCATCCCAATACCAAGGGGTATCAACTGGATCCTGAATACATCACTCCATTGCTGCACTTTCTACATGTAGCAGCACTGGGTGGCCAGACTTCATTTATTTATTATTGTTTCTATTGAGCCATTATTCACATACTAAAAATCTCACCCTTTTCAGGTGTTCCATTCAGTGGTCTTTAGTGTATTCACAAGACTGCAACCACCGCCACTGTCCAATTTCAGAACATTTTCATCTCCCCAAAAGGAAACTGTATACCCACTAGTAGTCACTCCCATTCCCTCCTCCCCCGCAGTCTCTGGCGACCACGATCTGCTTTTCCTCTATGAATTTGTCTATTCTGGACATTTCATATAAATGCAATCATACAATTTGTGGCCTTTTGTGTCTTGTATCTTTCACATCGCATAATGTTTTCAAGGTTCATCCATGCAATAGCATGAATCAGTGCTTCACTCCTTTTTTTTAATCACTGAATAAATAATATTTCATCATATGAATATTTGTCTTTCCCACTACCTGAAAGTAGAGCATTCCTATGAAGCCTTCCGTAGACTGAAATGACAAAGTGAAGAAGTAATTATCTTAGGACACATCTTGCTAATGGATGCACAAACTAGACCAAGATAAAGCACAGATGCCCACAGACACAGTTGAAAACTGTGGTGGCTGGATGCTGAGATGCTGAGTGTGGTTCCTGGGGAAAGAGCTTGGCTGTGCCACTCCCTTGCTTGGGGTATGTGCTGCCTCTATAACCACTCACTGCAAAACAGACACTGAATACTACTCTCACCTTTTGGCTTTTACTGTTGTAAAAGCGAAAATCCTCTTCAGATTTCTTCTGGCTAGCAAAAACAGGTACTAATGTAGGTTTTCCTAAAAGCAAAGTGGCATAAAATGAGCTTTCAAGAAAAGTGGGGAAGGGACTTCCCTGGCGGTCCAGTGGTTAAGACTCTGCACTTCCACTGCAGGGGGCATGGGTTTGATCCCTGGTTGGGGAACTAAGGTCCTGCAAGCTTCATAGCGTGGCCAGAAAGAGAGAGAGAGAAAGAAAGAAAGAAAGAGAAAGAAAGAAAGAAAGAAAGAAAGAAAGAAAGAAAGAAAGAAAGAAAGAAAGAAAGAAAGAAAGAGAAAGAGGGGCTTCCCTGGTGGCACAGTGGTTAAGAATCCACCTGCCAAATCAGGGGACGCGAACAAAGTTCTAGCCCTGGTCCAGGAAGATCCCACATGCCGCTGAGCAGCTAAGCCTGTGCACCACAACTACTGAGCCTGTGCACCACAACTACTGAGCCTGCACACCACAACTACTGAAGCCCATGTGCCTAGAGCCCATGCTCCGCAACAAGGGTAGCGCCTGCTCCCCGCAACTAGAGAAAGCCCGCGTGCATCAACGAAGACCCAATGCAACCAAAAATAAAGTGAAAGAAAGAAAGAAAGAAAGGAAGGAAGGAAGAAAAGTGAGGGATACCTGTACCACATTTTGTTTATCCTTTCCTCGGTTGATGGACATGTGGGTTGTTTCCACTCTTTGCCTATTACAAGTAATGCTGCTAGAAACATTCAGGTCCAGGTTTTTGGGTGGACATATGATTTCAGTTCCTTTTCTGTACATACCTAGGAGTAGAATTTCTCATTCATATGGTAATTCTATGTGTAACTTTTTGAGGAACTGTGGGTGGCCAAATTTACAACTATTAAGTTCATCCACTTCTTACTTTCTGCTCAGAACTCACATTCCTCCAGCAACGACAGCTCCACACCTTCCCCTTCCACATTGTTGAGGACCTCAATGAACCTGGCTCCTGAGCAAAATGTGGAGGACACCAACCTCAGGCTAGAAGAGCAGCAGCAGCAGGTGCTGGGGAGACAACCCTTCAGGAAGACGGCGCTGTCTTCCTGCCATGCTTACGCCACCCATCCTGGCTGAAGCCTAAAGACTCCTTCTTAAGCAACGTTACTGCAACCAGAGTTCTGGGTTTCATGCTTCAAGTGGCCTTCATCCACAACCCACAACCCACATCTCACCACTGCCTACTGAGCAAGGTGTGTTTGGACCTTGCCACGCCCACCTGGGGTCAAGAGGCAGCAACCAGGAATGGCAGGGACGTGATCAGTGGGGGAGGTTCCTGATTCGCGCTCCAGACCACACATCAGCACAGCTGAGGGCTCCAAGCAGAATGTTGGTGAAAAGTTGCTTTACACTTCAGAATTTCAGCTTCTGCAGATGAAGGAACATGCAGTCAACCCTCAGCTTCTCCCAACCAGATGGAATTAAACCGCACTCCCTCTTCGTGTTCTCCGTAAAGTGCAGCCTCAGGTGTGAGAAGCAGAGAAGCGGGCAGCAGACGGGCACATTTTATACTTGGACACTGAGGCTTAGAAGGGTTGAGTAGCCTGTCTGGGGTGACTAACGATCCTATTTTGCCCGGGCCTGTCCTGGTTTTAGCAGTGAAAGTTCCATGTCCCAAAATACCCTTAATTTTGGGCAAACTGAGAAAGCTGGTTAGTGTCTTCCAAAGTCACACAACTAGCTGGAGCTGAATCTGAACCCAGATCTCACCATCTCCCATGTCCTCCTCCCGCTGAATGAATGACTTCCTGAGCAGGTCAATCACGTGAAATATATTCAGAGCAACAAGAGATCCAGGTGTTTCCTGATGCTCTTCCCTTCCCTTTTGCCCTCTCTGCAGGGGTGCCCAGACCAGCTGAGAGTTCCATCCCTTACCCAGGGCCATCCTGATGCCTACAGTGAATAAGGACAGGGCCGCTGAGCTCAGGAGAGCTTTATCACTGCCAGGGCCTGCCAGGTCTCACCTACCTGGCTCCCCAAGATCTCAAGAGTCAGAGATTCCAACCTTGAGAGCTGTGAAAAATGAATTAGAGAGGTCCCAAGTGCCACCTCTTTGGGGAAATCTGGGGAGATGGAAAGAACCTGGGCTTTGGAACCAGTCAGCCCTGGATTTAATCTGAGCTTCCCATCTTTTTTTTCTTTTTTTTTTATACTTTAAAAATTTTTAATTTTATTTTGGAGTATAGTTGATTAACAATGTTGTGTTAGTTTCAGGTGTACAGCAAAGTGATTCAGTTATACATATACATGTATCTTTTTTATACATATATCATGTATTCTTTTTCAAATTCTCTTCCCATTTAGGTTGTTACAGAATACAGAGCAGAGGGACTTCCCTGGTGGTCCAGTGGTTAAGACTCCGCACTTCCAATGCAGGGGGTGCAGGTTCGGGGAACTAAGATCCCACATGCCATGCGGCGTGGCCAAAAAAAGTAAAAAAAGAATATTGAGCAGAGTACTCTGTGCTGAGCTTCCCATCTTAATAGCTCCAAGGGACTTGGCAGTCTTCTTAATTTGTGCCTGAATTTCTATTTTTCCCAAATTCCCAACTTGAAGGGCTGCTGAGGAGATAATATTAAATACTTTATATAAAGAACCTCATTTAGCACTTCGGTCCTTGTTTACCTTGACCTAGCATTGCTTCTCATCTCATCTTTCAAGACCATAAAGATCTGCCCCTCCACACTAGGGACTGCCTTAGACCTTCTTACCATTCAGGATTGCTCTACATTGACCATCAAATTCCCCAAGCACTGAGCCTCCCCTTCCTCTTGCTCCACCTGATGGTCCATCTTACTGACACTTCTTTTTCCTGGAGCCCACATCCTGGAGGTCATCACTGACTACCCGCCCTCTTTGACCTCACTCCACTTCCTCTATAACCTTGACTTCATTGTGAATCACTTCAACCCCACTCCTTACAGCCTTCCTCATAAACCTTCTGCCTTGAGCCAATACAACCACCTGCTCTTTGTCCTATCGGAGAAAATCACACAACCCACGATAGTCAGTGCCTCTAGTCGCCCTGTAACATGGATCTGGACAACTCTCGTTCCCCTCCCAACAGTTGCTCTTCCAAACATTTCACAGCTTCCCTAAAGAGACCTGCGCAATGCCACCAATTCTCCATCAGCTGATAATCTCTTCCTCTCTCCCCACGAAGAAATCTGGGGTTTTCGGCAGGAGCCCCAGCTCTCTTCCTTGTTGATTCTCTGCCCTCCAGGATGGGGTTGGCCCCCTTACCCCTTATCCCCACCCTAGCAAGGAGAGATTAGTAATCATAAATATCATGGTCTGCTCTTGGCTTCATTCATGGCTTGCCTGGGGATTCTTACTGGCTTCCTCCGGTTCTTGCAGCCCTATCTGCTCTGATACTTTCCTCCTGTAGTGAAGGAAGGTGTTTCCCACTTTGTACCCTCCACTGACCGTCCTACCCTTTTAAAATGTCTCTATTCCTCCTATGCCCCTGCTCCCAGCCATAAATGATTGTGTCTTCTATGTACCTCACAATTTACTGAACACATTTTTCTATCTAATTTAATCCTCTAAAATAACCCTCTGAAGTGGATCTTTTAAAAAAATTTTATTTATTTATATTGAAGTACTGTTGATTTATAATGTTTCAGGTGTACAACAAAGTAATTCTTTTCCATTATAGGTTATTACAAGATATTGAATATCGTTCCCTGCGCTGTATAGTAGATTCTTGCTGTTTATCTATTTTACCTATGATAGTGTGTATCTCTTAATCTCAAATTCCTGTTATCCTTCCCCCACTTTTCCCTTTGGTAACCATAAGTTTGTTTTCTATGTCTGTGAGTCTATTTCTGTTTTGTAAATAAGTTCATTTGTATCTTTTTTTTATGAAGAGGATCTTATTGTTCCTTTATCAATGATGGTTCAGAGACTAAGTAATTTGCCCAAGACAAGTGATAGCGCTGGATGGACCTCAGCCTGCTTCTCTCTTTTCACTCTGCAATCCTGGCATCAATGACCACACTTCCCTGGCCACAGGTGGGATGTGCATTTCCTCCTCTGTGCTTGGCTGAATCCCCGCTGCGTTCATTCACTGCACTCTGAAGATGTATTCCTTTATGTTTGCCCCTCATAAGGCTGTGAGCCCCTCCAGGGTGGGGAACTTCATTTCTGTTTTCCAGGTTCCCTCAGTAAATGCTTTTGATCACATCAAGTTCAAGCTACCTTGGCCTGTGTGTCAGGTTAGTTGTGGCTAGTTGACCATTTTGCCTTCACACTTTCATAAAATGAGTGGACATGAAAAAGTGATGATACTAGAGAAAAGGTGTGAGATCTCGTGGCCTTGGTACAATAGGGACAAAGCTGAGAAGAACTGCAGATGCTAAAATCAATGACGCCGGCCTCAGTTGGACGTGCAATGGGCTTTAGTTGGTCTGCACTGTATTCAACTGGGAAGGAAGAAAACGAAATCGAAGCATGTGTATAGAAGGCTAGGAATATATGATTTAGGTGTATAACTAAAACACGAGGGGCAGTTAGAAATTTTATGATTTTCTCACTTGCCCTGGACGGAGCCCCTCCTTAGAATGTGAGACTGTGTTGTTTTACTTGCGCACACTTGATTCATATAGAAACAGTCCCTTGGCACTCACCGTGCACTAGGCCATGTTCTGGAGTGAACCCTAAGAGCTGGGTACGGTTACCACCCACCCTTCTTTTTTTTAAGATGAGAAAACAAAAGCAGAGAGAAGTAAAATAACTTGCTACAGGTGCTCACTTCAGCAGCACATATTCTAAAACCGTAGAAACAGAGAAGAGTAGCATGGCTACTGCACAAGGAGGACACAAATTTGTAAAGCATTCCATTTTTTAAAAATTTGTTTTACTTATTTATTTTTGGCTGCGTTGGGTCTTCGTTGCTGCTCGCAGGCTTTCTCTAGTTGCGGCGAGCAGGGGCTACTCTTCGTTGCGGTGCACAGGCTTCTCATTACGGTGGCTTTTCTTGTTGCGGAGCACGGGCTCTAGGCACAGCCTTCAGCAGTTGTGGCTCATGGGCTCTAGAGCGCAGGCTCAGTAGCTGTGGTGCACAGGCTTAGTTGCTCCGCGGCATGTGGGATCTTCCCGGACCAGGGCTCTAACCCATGTCCTCTGCACTGACGGGTGGATTTTTAACCACTGCGCCACCAGAGAAGTCCAAAGCATTCCATATTTTTATGACCAACTCTCTACAAATTCTTATCTGTGGAGAAGACAATGCTTAGATCTGCATCACAATCACCCTTGTTTACTGTGTGTTTTCCTGCTCACCTCCCAGAACAGACTATCCCCACCCTCAACATCCTCTTCTGTCTTTAGCTGAGGGTGGCATTTAAGATGAGGGCTTCGCCCATTTTGGCAAGTTACTCAATTTTTCTGGGACTCTCCCATGTACACATGTTATTAAACTTTGATTTTCTCCTGTTTAAAAATAAATAAATAAATAAATAACTTGCCCCAGGCACACGTGTGCCCTCTGTGTAGTGGTGGCTGGATTCCAACACAGTCTGTGCTTTTCACCAGCACATCACACTATCTCTGTCTTAATGCATTTGCAGAACACATCATGCATGAGAGCAGATGACTGTTTGAACTACACGTGATGTGTAAAGGAAACCAAATCTGCTCCTATTTTTAGATGAATTCCTCCTGACACAAAGCAAGAATGACTGCTTCCTGGTGGAGCGACTCCCACTTTGATAGTTTATCCAGCATATATGAGCACTGGATATAGCTGATCCTACCACTCAGATGGACAAGGATTTCATCCCTTTGAATATTATATTGTCATATGTTCTGGAGAGTGATTATTTTTGTGAGGAGGAGGAAAACAAATTAAAGGAAACGAAGGAAAAATAAACTAAATGAAGGAAAAAAAAGTTGCAGTTGATAATTCAGTAAGAGGGGTAGAGACTGAAAGCAAAAACAGAGCTTAAAAAAAGTTACCGTGTAATTATATCTCAATAAAAGGAAATAAAAACCAGATTCCCAAGTGACTTTAACTTTTGTTCTTCAAGCCAACTTACACAAAATTCTTTTTCAAGTCTTATGATGCGTTTGACAAGATCTCCAGGATCTAAACTCAAGCTAAACCATAAGATAAAGCTAACTGCAGATGAAAAAGATATGGCTGCCTACACCATCTTTATCTGAAAGAGACCAAAAAGGAAGGCCGTATTTTGTGAAATTCTCAACAGAGAAGAGAATAAACATTTACCCAGTACTTACCACGTGCCAGGCCTGTCAACAGAGATTGGTTGATCTCCTTATCTCCAATATACAGATGAAGAAGCTGAGGCCCAGTAGGTCATGAAGAGAGTAAGGACTGGACCCAAGCTTTAACCCATGTCTCTTTTTAATACAACATTCTGTCCACAAATTCTTGGTACATCGCTATAGGTTTCTGACTTCAAAAATGATTAATATATAATCATTTTGTAATATATACACATATCAAATCATGATGCTATATACTTGAAACTAATATAATGTTATATGTCAATTATATCTCAATTTAAAATAATTAACAGTGTACACTTATCAACCCAGATCTGGGTCTCCAGAGCCACTCTAGTTACTGCCCTAGATGTGTCCCAGTCCACTTCTATCCTGACAGTTTTGAACAAATAGCATTGGTATATGAAGAAATTGTATTTGAACCTTACCCTTTGAGTTAAAAAACTGCAATTCGTAATAGGAAATAACATGTCATATCGTGACCCACTACACACAGATAGAGTGTTTAAGTGCACTACTTCAAGAAACAATATTGGGACTTCTCTGGCCGTGCAGTGGTTAGGACTCGGCGCTTCCACTGCCAGGGCCCCAGCTTCGATCCCTGGTCAGAGAACTAAGGTTCCGCAAGCCGCAGGGCCAAAAAAAAAAAACACCCAAAAAACAAACAAACAAAAACCCCCAATATTGGGGCTTCCCTGGTGGTGCAGTGGTTGAGAGTCCGCCTGCCGATGCAGCGGACGTGGGTTCGTGCCCCGGTCCGGGAAGATCCCACATGCTGTGGAGCGGCTGGGCCCGTGAGCCATGGCCGCTGGGCCTGCGCGTCCGGAGCCTGTGCTCCGCAACGGGAGAGGCCACAACAGTGAGAGCCCCACATATCGCAAAAAACAAAACAAACAAAAAACAATATTTAACTTTGTTACATGCACTGCTCTCCTGTTTTCTTTTCTATTCCACTTTTAAAATATGCTGATCTTGAGCTGTTAAACTGATTTCATGGCACACCAATGGGTTAAGATCTACCGTTTGAAAAACACTGTCCTTTAGGGGTTTGGTTGATCTTGAGATATTTTTTTCTTGTTTTATAAATGCAGAAATATAGGCTCTAAAGAATGAGGTGACTTTCTTAAATTCACACAGCTAAGAAATATTGGATGGAGGACCTCAACACAGAATTCTGTGTTTATGCCCAGTATTCTTCTGAATACAGAATTTCTTCAGAGGAAGTGTAAATGAGAAATTGAAGAAAGCCCATATGCAACCCTGTGAGAAGAGAGACATAGCTGTGTGAAGAGTCAAAAGAGGAACATTTCATAGGAGTCTTGCTGCAGCTGACGCATTTGACAGTCATTTCTAGGGGACGCCTGCTCTGGGCCAGGTGAGATGCAGGACCTGGGAATTCAGAGGTAGGGACTACACAGTTCCTGCCTTAGGATGGGCTCCCGTTTCAGTGGAGGAGGCTTCCCTGTAAACAGATAAATTACGGTGCAGGGTAATTAGAACCAGACTAGTGATGGAGGAAGCACAGCTGGAGGCTGTGAGTGGGGGACAGAACCATGAGAGAAAGGAGCCATGAATTCTGTTCAAAGTGAGGGGCTGGGAAGAGAAGGGAGTTGAGGAGAGCAGGCTTGGTGGTGGGCGCAGGGGGTGGCCGAGCTGGTGGTATGGGCAGAATATCTTGAGGGTAGAAGGCACTGGGTGGGCAGAGGAGGGGAGCATTTTGGGCAGCCATGTAACCGAGCAGGACCCTAGGAGGCTTCCCCAGAATAGACCCCCACCCACGTTCTCCACCTGCCTTTTGTCTGTAGAAAAACTTTAGTCAAAGAATAAATTTAATCAGAGAAGCAAGAAAATGCAGAAAGAAAGGGAATCGGTCAAGCAAGACAAAATAATAATACTTTAGCCATTAATCAAAGTCAAGGACCTTTAGTTCCTCCTCAAGGACTATAGATATTATTCTAAGCCACATCCTTTGAGCTATTTTACAGATACTAAAACTCCCACCAGGTGGAAGAAGTTAACTGTACGCTGTCCACAAGCGCGTAGACCCCAGACCAGTTGGAACCAGAAGGTTGATGATGCCGACTCCCGATTACCTCACCACCAACCAATCAGAAGAATGTCCACGAGCTGACCACACCCTGCTCCTTGAACACTGTAAGACTCCTCACCACCCGCTCCGGGGTGGGGCGCACAGTCTTGAGGATGTTAGCCCACTGTGGCCCCCTTTGTCTGGCAAAGCAATAAAAGCTACTCTTTTCTACCTCACCCCAAACTCTGTCTCCTCCTTTCTCTTCGCATTTCTATTTGGCACCGGTGAAGAGGCCGGTTTTTGGGAACAGCTGGAGTAGCAAGACCAAACTAGTAGGCCACTGAGGGGCTGGCGTGTGGGGCACGAGGTTCAGGGAGGTAGAACCCCCTTTTTCAACTTAGTGAGGTCACTTCTGCTCTCTAGACTTTATCCATTGGAACAGTGAAGAGTGAGCAGAAAAGCAAGCTCATGTTTGTTTTCATGGTAAAACCCTTTGCTCAAATGAAACCTCCATGGAGGCCCAATGTATAAATGAGGAGGTGGAGGATGTTTTCTTCTTAACAGGAAACAGATCTGCTGTTGTTTGGAACTATATTGTGAAAACTCCTTGATGGGGGGAAGGGGCAGATTCTCACCCTGGGGTCTGAACATGCACCGAGACTTGGAAAAGACAGAGCTGCTTTGTCTGAGGGAGGGAGGGCCTCTCGGGCAGTCCAGGAGGGCAGGCGAGAGGGGCCCAGCAAATTGGGGGGAGGGTCACTCCCCTCTTGCCATGGCCTCCCTTCCCCAGCCTCACCCACCCGCAGTCCATTCTCCACTCTATCAAAATGCGGAGGAACCCTTTTAAAAGGCAAAACCCTTCAATGGCTCCCCTCCCTCTCGGAAGGAATCCAAACTCCTGACCATGGCCTCCCAGGCCCTGCGCCCTCCGCCCGCTGGCTGCTGCCCAAACCTTGCCTGCCACTGGCTTCCCTCACTTACCACCAGCCGCCCTGCCCTCCTTGCTGTTTCTGAATTCATCCCACGTGCTTCCTGCTCAGGGCTCTGGTACTTATTTTTCCCTCTGCCCGGCCCACTCCTCACCCAAATATCTGTATTTCTCTCCATCACTTCAATCAGGTCTCTTTGCAAATGTTACCTGAGCAGAGGACCCTTTAAGCCAGAGCAGCAGCCTCTCCATCCCTCTTCACGTTCTCGCTCTGCTTTGATGATTTCTTCATAGCACATATCATGTAGTAACATTCATTTGATGACTCCCCCTGCTAGAGTGAAGGCTCCTGAGGGTGGGATTTGACTCTCTTCTTCCTTACTATCTCTCCAGCAACTGCGGTGGTGCCTCCAACATAGAGATGCTCCATAAACATGTGCTGAGTTAGTCGCTTTGCTAAAGGGGCAGAGGAGTCAGTGAGTGTAAGTTGCCTGTGATAGCAGAAAGCTTGGGAAGGCTTTGGACTTTCCCTGCCTGTAGCACTGGAGCAGGGGTACCTTCCACTGCTTATAGGGACTGGGGCAGGTAGGCACCCAGCTGGCACATGGGTTAAATGTGAACTAGTTTAAATAGGAGCTAATGAGGTAGAAGCAGAGGGGGGCCTGGTGTCCCAGGGCCTTCACCTTCTTCCTTTTGGATCCTCAGGCACAGCACCAGCGCAAACTCTAAGATGTACCAGCATTAGCTACACAGTGGCCTTCCTTGTCTCCAGGACGACAGAGGATGAACCCTGAGACCCCTCCCACTGGAGGAAGCGTATCTCTGTCACTCTGGAAAGGGGACTCAGGAACTTTTGCCCAGAACCCAGGGACCAGTCTGCAGGCATGGAGGAGACTCTGGATCTCGGCATGAAACTGAACCTATGACAAGTGTAGGAGCCTCTATTCTGAGGGTCCCAGATGTGTCAGTCATGGAAATGTGAGGGTGTTTTCCCAAGGTGTTCACCTCAGGCCTCCCTGAGCTGCCATCTTTGATTCCCTGTGTTTGGTCACAGACTCTGTGATGTGCTCCTATTAAAGAAGAAGAGACGCGTGATAATGAGAGAGGAGAGAGGGGGAGGAGTCAGAGAGAGAGCTTGGGAGAGATGAAGAGACAAAGAAGAGAAGAGGCACCAAGAAAGAGAGAATATAAAGGGAAAAGCTCAGGGCAAGAGATGTCAGGGAAAGATCAAGACATTAAAGGAAGGAGAGAGAATCAGGGAAGAAAGGCAAGCACAAGAAAGGACAGAAGCCATAAGAGAACAAAATGGCTGGAATGAAGTAAAAGTTGTCACCAGGATGTGCTCGTTTTGGACATGCAGAAGGTTGGAGAGGGGAGATCACAAAGGGCATCCTTGGCTGCCCTCTTAGCTCCCGGAATCTCCCTGCCAGGAGCTCCACCCTACTTCCGGCTCATCAGGGTGGGGCTCCCTGTGTTTCCTGGGACGAGTCCTCAGTCCCAGATGGTGAGCCTATAAGGGGGTGGGGTACTCCGAATGCCACGCTCCTGATCATTACTAACCAAGGCTAAGGGTTCCAGCCCCTCCTTGGGCTTTGTCTTTCTGCCCTGCTGACACAGTGGGTCAGAGGGCCAGTCCTAGAGGGGCCCCAGAAGAGAAGGGCTGGCAAAGAGAAGAAATCGATGACACCAACCCTGGGGAAGTTTCAGACCTACAGGAGGGAGCCGTTGCCCTGTGTGGGCTACAGCCCCAGGAAGATTCAGCTATGGCGCCCAGGAGTCCTGAGGGCCCAGAACTGTCCCCAGAGGAGGACCTGTCTGCTTTTACTTCCTCAGCTTCCCACTTGCCTGCTGCACTGACTCTACCTGTTCCAGGGAGGGGGATCTCCAGGTGTCCTGTGGCCTCAAGTCACCGTTCTCAGAGAGAAAAAGTTTGTGAAGAGTCTGACAGATCGAGGATGGATGAATGGAAAAAATAGAAAGTACAGCAAAATATTAAGATAGAATCTACATGGTGGGCATAGGGATGTTCACTGTACAATTGGATTTTTTCAAATAAAATATAAGGGGAGAGAAAAAAGGTGTCTGGCAAATAGTAGGCATTCCTAAGTATAAGGCGTTGGGAGTGTAATCCCTTTCCAGGAGAATCTATATTTCAAATACCTGCAGAGGACAATGTTTATCCTGAAAGATGGCAGATTGCAGGTGAGGGCACCAGCAGAAACAAAATAGGGGAAGGAGAACCTTGGACCACACCCAGAGGTGATTAGGAAGTTTGCCCGCCCAAAGCAGCTGGCCCTTCGGTTGGTGATCTTTTCTCAAGTTTATTCTGCCTCTCCTGAGATCTGGGCTTTGGTCCAGAGTTGACCCCACCCTGCCACCAGACCCTGCCTGACAACTGACCCTAAGAGTTTGATCATGTTTGCTCAGGAGGTAAGGTTCACGCAATGAAGAGCAGGGGGAGGGCTTGGACGAGGTATAAAAGACCTGGAAGTTTCCAGGGGGTTACTTTGCACTTGAAAGTGCCAGGTGAGGGGTGACAGAGGTGTGGGCTGAGGGGTAACAGGGATGCCTGGATTTGAATTAGAGGGGATTCACGCTGAGCTGAAGAAGAGGCTTCCTGGATTGAATGGCTGGGAAGACCTGCGTGTCAGCTAACACGGGGCATCTGGTTGTGAGCTAGTCTTAGGTGTAAGGATATCTGGATCTCAGCTGAAGGACTGGGGACACCTGGGATACACCTACGGCCAGATTTGTGTTAGTGGAGAAGGAGGTATGACAAATAGACCAGGTGCCTGGGATCTCCTATCTTAAGCCGGTTCCGATTTCTTCTCCAACTTCTCAGTCTATCCCACCTGCACCAGAACTGCTTGGACAGTGCTGTTGGCTGTTTCTTCTATCACCACCTTCACTCCCCAAGTGACCCAGAGACCCACCTCTAAAATGCTCCTTTCCTTCTGATTTGAGACTAGGATGAAACTAGGAATTTAAACTATGCCCCAGATGTCCCACAGACTGGGCCAATCTACCACAGGCCTACTTCAGTTAGGTTTTGCTCTGACTCCTGGTTTGATAAGCTCAACCATCTCTAGGATTTGGAGATGTCCTCCACTTCTTCTTTAGAAAGCTCCTTTCCTGCTTTGTGCCAGGAGGGAACAGGGCTTGACAAAGCTTAATCCAGTTAGAAGGTCAGGACTGACCTTCTGGCTTGGGAGGGAAGAGAAGGATCGGCTGTAGCCAGACCGGAGAGAGGCAGAGGGATTGAGGACACATAAGATAGTATTTGTGACAAACAGGACTAGAGAGTGTGGACAGTTCTTTCTAAGACCAAGACTGGGTGGATGAGGTCTGAGTTGAAGGACCAAGAAACCCGAGGCTCAACTGGAGATCAGGGGTGCCTGGGTAAATGATATCTGGGGGGATAAGGGTAAACGTTCACTTTCTCCTTTCTTCCCACTCCAGCCCCAGGATGTTGACCGTTGCTTTTCTTGCCCTTCTTTGTGCATCAGCCTCTGCCAGTGAGCGTAAGTGAGAAACCAGGAGCCCAGCACTAGAGTCAGGGGAAGCAGCTTCCTGTACTGCTGGTGGCCAAGGCTGTCAGTGGCTGACTTGGGGTGGTGGGAACTGAGTTGTGGGGGGAATAAGGGTGGTGGGGAGAAACTGAGCTCTCAGGGGATTTCTCCCCCCAACTCCTCCTTTCCCTCCAGTTCAGGCCAGCTCCTCCTCTTTCAGTGGAGAGTATGGAGGCCATGGAGGAAGGCGATTCTCCCATTCTGGAAACCAGCTGGATGGCCCCATCACTGCCATTCGTGTCCGAGTTAACAGCTACTACATCATAGGGTAAGATTCTTTGCGTTTCGGTGGTTTGGGGACCTTCTAGGATCTTACTAAACTGTGAATTTCTCAGTCACTTTGGATCACATCTGTTTCAATCAAGTCACAGGGATAACAGGATATGGAAAAATTATTAGAGGACTTGGATTTGAGACCTGTGCTGTCGAAACCCCTAACACACCCACACTTGTGATCTTGGGTAAATCATATACCATCAACTCAGAGGGACCTGGAAGTTGTCTAGTTTTTCCCCCAACCAAGGTTTAAATCCCCTCTGGCATCCTCCATCTTTGCTTGATGGCTCTCCCAAAACTTTATCCTTCTGATCCTGGATTTGTATCCTAGCACAGCATGGACAAGTCTCTTCCTTCATCGGAGCCTTTCAGATGTTTGAAAAATCCCTTTTCTTGTTTCAAGTAGGGGGTGGGGGCCTGGTGGGAGTGTAGACTTCAAATTCAAGCTCTGATATTCCCTGTCTGGGTGATTCTGGGCAAGTTGTTTTCCCTCTGTGAGCCTTTTTGTCAGCAAAATGAGGAGTTGAAGTTCCATGTATGATCTCCAAGGGCTTACCCAACCCTCACATTCTGTGGGACTGGCAGGGGGTTTGTCATCCCTGTCACTAGTCTGAAGGTCTCAGCCTGTAGGCCAAGAGGTCCTGAATTCTGATCACCTTACTCAGTGTCTCCCTTCCTTCCCTCCTCACCCCTGTCCTTAGTCTCCAGGTGTGCTACGGCAAGGTGTGGAGCGATTACGTGGGTGGCAAGTTGGGAAAGCTGAAAGAGATCTCCCTGTACCCTGGGGAATCAGTGGTCCAGGTGTCGGGAAAGTACAAGAACTACCTGAGAAAGCTGGTCTTTGTGACTGACAAGTCCCGCGTCTTGACTTTTGGGAAAGACAGAGGCAAGAGTTTCAAAGCTGTCCCCTTGCACCCCAACACTGTGCTTCGATTCATCAGTGGCCGATCTGGCCGATCCATTATCAATGCCATTGGCTTCCACTGGGGTGTCTACCCCAGTAAACACGAGAACTGCTGAGTTGTCCTGCAACACTGCAGTGGGGGTATGGGAACCCCTCACCACTAACCACCATCCACCTGTCTCAATAAAAAAAATAATAAAAGGGCATGGCTAAAGCGTGTGTATGGGTGCCTGTAGCTGGGATCCACCTCTTGACTCTGGGTATGGACGTGTGACTCTCATTTCTGGCTATTCGTCAGACGTCAATCTGGGGAAGAGTGGGAGGATGAGGGAGAGAGGTGTAAGAATCCTGGGCTTTTCTTCATAATTTATTAAGAGGAGATAAGATTCTGGCCTGCACCAATTCTTTTTTTCAAGTGTTTACCCAAACTGGAGTTCTAAGGCTGAAGGTAAGACCTAGTTGTGGCTTATTGCGAAAACCCCAGATGTTCCACTCTCCAGCCCTTTTCTCCCCTTTGTCTTCCCCTTGAGATAGTGCCTCTCCACCAAAAGGCTGTCACCTCACTCTCCCGACCTTAACCCCCTCACTGTACGTGGGTGGCCTGAGCCATCATCCTTTGTTATTTCCCAGAACCCACCTGACTCCCAAAATTTAGCCTAAGTTCCTGCCAAGGGCTTTGCCTATTACCCCAGCCTAGTTGCTCCCCACCTTTACTCATAAGCCCTGGTGTCCTTGCTCAGCTCTCTCAGACCGCAGTTCTTTCCTCAGGAAGCCACCACCTCCTCAACAGCTTCTACTCTGCCAATATTACCCTCAAAACAAGGACATCCCAAGGTGGGGGGGTAGGGGGGTAGAGATTTCCATCATGGGTTTCCATGAAGAGAAGGGGCTGGTTAGAGTCCAGGGGAAGCATTAGGGTGACTGGATAGATTGAGCAAGGATACAAAGTTGCTTTGGAAATAATTCTTAGGACTCTAGCTCCCGGTCCTAAATTTTTGACTGTTTTTTGTTTGTTTTTTGTGTGTGTGTGCTGGTGATTGGGGGTGGGGGAACTTACTCACTGCTCCCAATAAGTTTATACACATCCCAGAGAATCCCAGTCACATTTCTTCACAATTAGACAAAGATAACAGTTATGCACATGTAATTTTATAAAGAAATATTAACATTACACAAACTTATGCCTAGTCTGTTTTTATAAAAATTCCTTTATTTCTCTCAATTCCATGGAATGGAATACTATGCCACTGTAATTATATTTTTATTGAGATATAAACCACATAATATAAAATTCACCCTTTTAGAGTGTGCCATTCAGAGGTTTTTAGTATATTCACAAATTGTGCAACCATCACCACTCTCTAATCCCAGAATACTTTTACCACCTCAAAAGAAACCCCATCCCCATTAAGTAGTCACTCTCCATTCTCCTCTCCCCCAGGCCCTGGTAACCCTCATCTACTTTCTGTCTCTATGGATTTGCCTATTCCGGACATTTCATACAGATCAAATTATACAACAATGTGGCCTTTTATGTCTAGCTTCTTCCATGTAACATAATATTTTCAAGTTTTATCCATGTTATAGCACGTATCAGTACTTCAATCCTTTTTATGGCTGAATCTGACAGGCTTCTGACAGATCAGATATCTGGTCAACTGTAGGAAAGCCTCTGTTTTCACACTATGCCCACTTAAGGCACTGGCACCTCAGGGGCAGCATGGCACAGGGGACTAAGGGAAGGGATTGCTGGCTCTTATCTAGTCTACACATTAGGTTTTGGCAGGAGATTATGACTGAAGAAAATATCCCCTTACTTAAAAACTTAAGCTTTAAAATTGCTGAATTAAGCTAATCACACATTTACCAACTATCCCCTGCTAGGATCTGGTTCTTTCCCTCTAGTCAAACTGTTTTATTGGTGCCATAAGAAAGGTGTTTTTCATAGGATGCTAAAGGAGCCAAAAAGAAGACTAACTTTCTCTGGGAGGTCAGGGAAGACTGTGTGTGTGTGTGTGTGTGTGTGTGTGTGTGTGTGTGTGTGTGTGGTGTAGGGGAACAGTACTGGGCCCAGCTTATGCAGAAATATGAAGATATGAGAACTACAAGTGGTTCAGTACAGGTAAAATGCAAATCACAATTGGGCCAAAGATGAAGCCTCACGGAAAGGCAGGAACCGCGAATATCATACTGAACTATTTAAACTTTATCTTATAAGTTACGGGGAGCCACTGAAAACTTTGCCCAGGGGATTGATAAGATTTAGAAGAATATATAATTTTCCTGGTATAAGTGGGGAAAATGGACTAAAGGTAAAGCAGGATGAGATACGAAAATAGTTAAGAGACTAGTTCTAGATCAGAAATGATGTCTATACAAAGGCAGTAATATGAGGAAAAGAGAAAAGGGAAGAATTTGAGAGATTTGAGGTGGAAGATAGGCTCAGAAGAACTTGATAACTGAATGCACGAGGGTGAGTGAAGGAGAATCTAGGAGAATTACCATGTTAGTAGCTTGGGAAACTGGGAAGACTGTTACTCTCTGAGACGGGGAATACAAAAGAAAAATTAATTAGCTTTTGGACCCATTGAGTTTTGAAATATAGTTGATTTACAATGCTGTGCCAATCTCTTCTGTACCGCAAAGTGACTCAGTTACACACATTCTTTTTTGTATATTCTTTTCCATATGGTTTATCACAGGATATTGAATATAATTCCCTGTGCTATACAGTAGGACCTTGTTGTTTATCCATCCTATATATAATAGTTTGCATCTGCTAACCCCACACTCCCAGTCCTTCCCTCCCCGCCCCCTCCCCCTTGGCAACCACAAGTCTGTTCTCTGTCAGTGAGTCTGTTTCTGTTTTGTAGATAGGTTCATTGGACCCACTGCGGTTTTGTTTTTTTCTTATAAATTTATTTTTATTTTTGGATGCGTTGGGTCTTTGTTGCTGCGAGCGGGCTTTCTCTAGTTGCAGCGAGCGGGGGCTACTCTTCATTGCAGTGTGCAGGCTTCTCATTGCGGTGGCTTCTCTTGTTGTGGAGCACAGGCTCTAGGCATGCGGGCTTCAGCAGTTGTGTCACGCGGGCTCAGTAGTTGTAGCACACGGGCTCTAGAGAGCAGGCTCAGTAGTTGTGGCACACAGGCTTAGCTGCTCCGCAGCATGTAGGATCTTCCCAGACCAGGGCTTGAACCTGTGTCCCCTGCAATGGCAGGCGTATTCTTAACCACTGCACCACAAGGGAAGTTCCCCCATTGCGTTTTTTTGGTCTTTGTTTGTTTGTTTGTTTTGCGGTACTTGGGCCCCTCACTGTTGTGGCCTCTCCTGTTGCAGAACACAGGCTCTGGACACGCAGGCTCAGCGGCCATGGCTCACGGGCCCAGCCGCTCCGCGGCATGTGGGATCTTCCCGGACTGGGGCACGAACCCGCATCCACTGCATCGGCAGGCGGACTCCCGACCACTGCGCCACCAGGGAAGCCCCCGCATTGAGTTTTGATGTATCTGTGGCACATTCTGGAATGGGGACATGTCTGGAAATATCATTGGGCAGAGGGATATTTGGGAATAAAGCTTTGATATGAGTTTGATATAGGGCTTAGGTTCAGGAGTCACCAGCACATAGATAATGAAGTTCAAGTGATGGGTGTGGAAGAAGTCACCCAGGGAAACTGTAGGCATATAAAATGATAAAAGGCTGAAGTCAGAGAGGACTGGGTAACACCAGAGTTTGACAGTTGGTCCGAAGAAGAAGAATCAGTTAAAGAAATAGAGAATGGAGTGGTCTCGGAGGTGAAGGGAAGGAGGAGTGATGCACTCAAAGGCAAGACAGAAATTTCAAGGAGTGGTTAATGCCTCTGAGGAGTCAAGAAGAGGACAGACTTCAGTTTCTTTAGCTTTGGCAATCAGAAGGCAATCTTGACAAAGAAAGTTTTGGCTGGAACCTGAAAGTTGGGGCCAGGCTGCAATTGGTTAAGGAATGAATGGGAAGTGAGGAAATACAGCGGCAAGAATTGAATATTTCAAGAAGTCTGGCTCTAGAAAGGCAGAAAATATGTAAGTAATATTTATGGGGAATGTAAGGAAGGAGGTTTTTTTTTTTTTTTTCCCTAGACATGGGAGACGTGAGCACGAGTTAGAGTAGAGGCTGAAGATTCAGGAAAGAGGAGATAATCGATGGAGCAAGGTCTCAGAAGAGATTGGCAAGGATGCTTTATGTAGGTGTTGGAGCAGGAAACTTTAAGAGAGAAGAAAATAGAGTGAAGGTATAGGTTAGTTTGTATGTGGAGTAGGTGAAGAGTGAAACTTGAGGGAGTTAACACCTAGCCTTTACTTGTTCAGTTAAATAAAGTTACTTGCTGTGTCAGTCAGGTTCTACAAGAGAAAGAACCATGAAGAGTTATACGTACATATATACATAAA
This sequence comes from Delphinapterus leucas, assembly GCF_059928025.1. Classification (NCBI taxonomy): domain Eukaryota; kingdom Metazoa; phylum Chordata; class Mammalia; order Artiodactyla; family Monodontidae; genus Delphinapterus; species Delphinapterus leucas. Next base: position 16,191,887 of record NC_143143.1, read on the forward strand.
GAGATTTATTGCAAATAATTGGTTTATGCAGCTGTGGAGGCTGGCTAGGCAAGTCTGAAATCTGTAGGGCAGGCCAGCAATCTGGAAACTTCCAGGCAGGAGGAGATGGTGCAGAGTCTGCAGGTGGAATTTCTTCTTCCTCAGGGAAACCTCAGTTTGGCTCTCTTTTCTTCCCTTCAGAATACGTTATTAGGTTATCAAAACCTACACTTTTAGTAACTTCATTTTATTTTTCAAAAAAGTTTTACCGCTTTATTAAAATATAATTGACAAATAAAAATTGTAACATATTTAGTGTACAAAGTGATGATTTGATGTACATAGTGAGTCCCCAAGCTCCCACTGCAGAGCACAACAGGGAGAGCCATGTCAAGGGAACACAGGGCCAGGCCTCTTGAGCAGCCCCAAGAATAGAGAGGCCTCAACCTGCACAAGCTGATGCAGTCGTCCAGGAGACAGCTGAGGTCAAATCCCTAAACAACCATCCCGACAGAACCAGTTCTCTAGTAACAGAAGACTCCCTTTTAGGCTACAGCTCATGGATTTCAAGAAAGTTTTTGGTCCAAAAAATTCAAGTCTAGCCAATGAAAGTGTGCAGTTCTTGGTGTTATCATGAATGTGGACCTGTATGTGCTGGGGAAAGACAGCAAATACAGACCAATTTTTTTTTCCTAAATTTTTGTTTATTTATTTTTGGCCGTGTTGGGTCTTGGTTGCTGTGCATGGGTTTTCTCTAGTTGTGGCGAGGGGGGGCTACTCTTTGTTGCGGTGTGCAGGCTTCTCATTGCGGTGGCTTCTCTTGTTGCGGAGCATGGGCTCTAGGCACAGGGCCTTCAGTAGTTGTGGCTTGCGGGCTCTAGAGCGCAGGGTCAGTAGTTGTGGCACACGGGCTTAGTTGCTCCGCGGCATGTGGGATCATCCTGGACCAGGGCTCGAACCCGTGTCCCCTGCATTGGCAGGCGGATTCTTAAACACTGCGCCACCAGGGAAGCCCAGACCAATTATTAACATAGGCTATATGAGAGAACATTAAGGATGACTTCAGGTAGGAAGACTATATTAATATGTTTACATGTTAACATGTCATACATGTTTATCTATTTCAGGGAAAACAGTAGGGAGAGGTGAAAAATGGAAGAGACAACTAACATTTATTGAGCATCCATTTTAAGTTTGGTACTCTTCAAAATTACCTCATTTAATTGTGACTACAATTCTATTGGAAAGTAGTAGCATTGTTCCCATTTTTCAGATGAAGTCACCAAGACAGAAGGCAGTTGATATGTTTGTAGGTGATGAGAGTCACAAGGACAGATGTCAGAGGTCACTGTGTCCCCTCCCCACAAACTTACACCCTTGCCTATTTCCCATTAGTATTTAATAACTGAGCAAACCCAAGCAAAAAGAAACTTTTTTTTCCAATTCTCTGCTTCAGTTTGCCATCAAAATGAAATTCACCCAGAAACACTATGAATCTTAGTAGAGCAAATGAAAATGAGATCTGTTATCCTGAGTACAAAATTAGAGCTAAGAAAAATTACATTACTTCACTTGGTCATATTACAAGCATTTATTAGGTGCCTGTGATGCACCAGGAACTCTGCTAACTGTTGTTATTATACTTGTTCAAAGTCACAAACATAGCATGTAGCAAAATCAGGATTAAACTCAGGTCTTTCTGATGTTAAAACGTGGGCATTTTTCACATGTCCTTGATTTTCAAATATCTTAGAAACAAAATCTTACAAGGAATGCCAATATGAGGATCACACAGTTGGGAAATCATGCCATGCTTCCACACATGAGTTTTGACAAATTCATATGCCTGTGTAACCCAAACTACTATCAAGATATAGGACATTACCATCACCCCAGAAAATTCCCTCTGGGCCCTTCCCAGCCACTTCCTGCCCCCAACTCTCAAGAGGCAATCACTTTTCTGACTTTGTCACCACAGACTAGTTCAGCTTGTTCTGCATTCAATCTGTTATTACATATCATGTAGCCTTTGCACTCATGAGAGAATAAGAGTGAAAAAGCAAACAACGTCTTAGTATTGTTATGAAAATAGTTTTAACTTTATAGAGACCAGGGGCCCCCATTTTGAGAATACCTGCTCTAGAGATTACAATATTTTGTTTTGTTTTAAACGTTAATATTCTTTTTTGTCTTCTCAAGGCAACCTCTGCAGAGCAAGCCTCATCATTCCAGTGAGCACAGCAAACTTGCCCATGCACAGCAGCCACCAAAGGTGACCTCAGTGCCTTTAGGAAAGGGCCTGTGTACAGCTCGGCCGGACGCCCGGGAGCTCCTCTGGGCAGTGTCCACCCCACCCCCCGTGGCTCTTATATAATTAATTGTACATGAAATGAAGGAAAGGGTGTCCACGTGGGGGAGACTGGCATGGTTTCTTGGACACCCATGGTGCTCTATTATCTGAGGACTCCTTCTCCACCTCGCCCCCCAAGTCTGGTTCTCTGTTTTCCAGCCCGCGTTCTCTTCCTCATCACTGTTGCTATGCCTGCTGTCCCAGATGACCCTCATTTAATCTTCCCAGGCTTGAAGGACAGAATTATCTGCTTCATCCACTAGTCTCTTTCCAATTTTTATGGCGTAAGCTCTTGTATTCAACTTTCCTCTGCTCTCTTTTGCTACTTAAGGATCTAGTTTGGAAGTTTTTTTTTAAAATTACTGTTTCTTTCTCTTGGAATATCAGGTGTTTAACAACCCTAATTTCCACCAGGCAGATGCAGATCTTGATACCCTTCCCTTATAATTCTTTGTTTATTGTCTGTCACCATCACCCAGTCCCACACCCATCTCCCCCACGAAAAAAATTAACTCCAGGAAAATAAGAATCACATCTGTCTTCTTGTTCACCATGGTATCCCCACCACCTAAGACAGTGGCTGGCACACTACAACTGAACACTGTGAACGGAATTATCTTATTCTCTTTGAATATCAGTTGTTTAACAATCCTAATTTCCACCAGGCAGATGCAGATCCCTAGGAAGCAGATCCAACCATTATTCCCTTTCAAGAGCTGAAGAAATGGAGGCAGAAAGAGGCTAAATATCTCTACCCCAGGCGGCCTGGCAACAAAGCCCCGTACATAAGCTATTTTTTCAACCTCAGAAGCCCTGACTCCCTGACCTATGCTCTTCCCACTATTTCTGGCAGGTAACTTACCAAATATCTGGGAACTGGCAACAAATGTGAAAACATGAAGAGCCCCTGTGTAAAGCGCAGGGAAGACCAAACTGCTAATCATCTAATAGTTCTCGAAGTGTGGTCTTGGAAATTCTGGAGATCCCTGAGACACTTTCAGAGGTCTCCAAGGTCAAAATTATTTTTATAATAAAACTGAGATGCCATTTGACTTTTTCCCTTGCATTCTTCCTTGGGTATACTGCCGAGTTTTCAAGAGGTTATATGATGTGTGATATTACAACAGACTGACTACAGAAGCAGACATGAGAATCCTGGTATTTTGTCTTGAATCAGACATTAGATTTGTAAAAATGTAAAACAATGCCACTCTTGTTACTATTTTTTTGCTTTGGAAAATAGTCATTTTTAAAATTAAAATGTTTTCTATGTTCTATGTAATGGGTTTGTTATTGTAATTTTTGGCAATTTTTTAAATGGAGGTATAATTCACATAAAACTTACCATTTGTAAGTGTACATTTTAGTGGTTTTTAGTACATCCACTATGTTGTGCAACTATCACCACTGTCTAATTCCAGAACATTTCCATCACCCCCAAAAGAAATTCCATACCTATTAGCAACAGTCCCAGTTCATCAACCCCTTACCATCCCTTGGCAATCATAAATCAACTTTCTGTCTCTACATATTTGTTTCTGTAATTTTTAAGTACATTAATACATGTTTTAAACTTGTATTCATTTCTAACACAGTAAATACGGATAAATAAAGTCCATATAAACAGAAGATCTTTGGGGCCTCAGTTTTTAAGAATTCAAAGGGATTCCAAGGCCCCAAAATTTGAGAACCACTGGTCTAATATTTGGTTTTTGATAGGCTGGACATAATGTCTAAATCAGGGCCCTACCAGGAGCTCAAAGATGGGATGATCATCCCTGGTTAGCTTCCAGAAGGGATAGGGAACTACTTGACAGACGACTAAACCCACAGGACATGGGACCAAGGGTGAAGTTGACTAAGTAACAGACTGAGCCATGCTTTAACCCTCACTCCGACGTGTTGAGTGCTGAGTTACAAAGTAAAGAACATCCGAACTGGTCTCCTCGACTCAGACATGCGACATAAGGGGACACAAATGTCACCTGGCCTCTGCACCCCAGAGTGGCTGTGGGCTCAGCAAGAGGTGAGTGCAGCATGATTGTCCACAATCCAGCCAGCCTGGGCCTGACCTAAATTAGTGACCAGACGTTAAAGCACCGTTGACTTGTCCTGAGGGCAAGTCCTCAAACCCACAAAACAATTCCCGCCTCACAAGCGCGAGAAACAACTTCTGAAGCAAGAAATTGTAAAACCGAAGACCACTACTAGTCGTTTGAAATATTCCCACTTCCGCGAACATCTTCCTTATTCCTATAATGTGTCTAATTATGCCACTAGAATAGCAAAAATTGTATTCAGTTCAGAGAAATTTTTGGATAAATCGATGAAGTGCCTTCGACCACCCTCTGCTTGATTCGTACCAAAATTCGTAATTATTTGAGGGGGTAAAAAAAATGAGGCGAAAACTCTACACTTAACGCAAATCTATGCCTCGAAACCCAGAAGGTAAAAGAAACCCAGTGCCGCGCGGCGCTCACCAGCTCCCCCGACGGCCACTGTGGCCAACGCGTCGGGCTCCGGAGTTTGCGCGGGAGCGCCAGTCGGACGTCAACGGCCGCGTAGCCGACGTGCGCGCATGCATTCTACTCCGGGGGAAACTTTTTCTTGCAAGACCCGGAGGCGAGCCCTAGAGGGCGGAATAGGGGCGAGGCACAAGCTGAGACTTCCGGCGGCAAGTAGCCGTGATTGGTGGAGCCCGGGAAAGAGGGCGGGGCAGCGGGAAATTCGAATGGAGAGGCGGGCCCAAGGGAGGAGAAGGATGGATGCGGGGGTCCCGGCGCGGAGGCGACGCGAGATGGCGGCGGCGACCTCGGGTACGCGAGCCCGGGCAGGGTGGGTGCCGTGGTCTGGAGACTTGTGGGGCGATAGGTCGGAGTCCGGTCCCGGCTCCGCGAGTTGTCCGGGAGACCCAGGAATAGCGCGGGGGCGGGGGCGGGGGGGAGCTGGGAGTATGGGAGTCGTAGGCTGCTTCCTCCTCACTGTTTCTTGCTCTCGACGCAGATCAGTAGACCCGGGTTGAGACCTGGTTCCGGCGCACTTTTGAGCCCAGCGCACTTTTCCCTTGTGAGCTTCAGTTTTCTTCGTAAAATGGGGACAATGACCCATCTCAGATTACAAGAGAAAGCGAGCGAAGAGTAGCTAATACTCTAACCTTAGGGACAAAAGGGAGCTGGATGCGCGTCTGGGGGAAGGGTTCATGTATGACGTGTTGTTTGGGTGCAGGGAGATCCCTGAGAGAGGTAAGAGTTTCAGACGGGCTGCAGCTGGGTGAGCTGACAGCATAGGATGTGCTGGGATCACAGAAAAGGGAAATAAGGGACTGTTTGTCTCCTTACGCTCTAGCCTTGGCAGTCAGCGCTATTTTAGGGTTGGAAAGGCTGTTAGGACATTCAGAATCTTGTTCTGCTCTCTTCCTGTAGACTGAATTGTGATCAGTGATTATAATGGGCACCATAGTAATTTATTTGAGACCTTAGTGTTTGTCAGCCCCTGTGAAGAAACAGCTATCTAGTAGGATGTCAAACACATGCTGAGCCCTTGCTAGGTGCCAGGCACAGTTGTAAGTACTTTATGGTGATGAATCATTTAATCTCCACACAATGCTATGAGGTGGTTTACTGTTATTGTTCCTGTTTTACAGATGAAGAAACTGAGGCATAGATGGGTTAAAAAGCTTGCCCAAAGTTAACACAGCTAGTAAATATTGGGGTCTGAATTCACACCCAAGCAGTCTGATTCCAGAGCCTCTGCCTTTAACCATTATGCCCAAGCACATGATATTCCTGCTGTCTGAGCACAACACCCCCTCACCCTTCTAAGACCCACTGTGTCTGCTACACAGTAGATATCATAAAAATGCTTGAATGAACATTGTCCCTTCCCTAGAGGAGCTTATAGTCTGTTTCAGTAGATAGTCATATAAATCTATAACATGAAAAGCAACGAGAGATATGTATAACCTGCTATAGGGAACGCAGAAGCTGAAGTAAACCCTTGGGTATTCTGGGAAGACTTCATTAAGGAAGTGATATTTGAAGTGGGTTTCAAAGGTTGGATAGGAGTTTGCCAGGCTTTGGTGGGATGAAAAGACCACCAAATGATCGATTTCTTTTTTATGATGTAAAGAGAGGCCAAAGATGCTCTCTTTGGCTCAATTTCCTCATCAGTAAGAGTTAAGTTGAATGAAGCTTGGGAATTGTGGGAGAGGGGAAAATTAGGAGAAATAATTAGAAGTGCTAGCTTTGCCCAACCTTGAAGTTGCTTTTATGATGAAAGGGATAGACCATTGGCAGATGTGTGCATGTGACTCTCCATCTGTCCTCCCCTGGACTGTGAGCTTTGAGGCAAGAATGGCAGTGGCCACTTTTATGAAGAAAACAGGAAACAAACAAGCCAATGTTTTATGTTAGTCAGTCAAATCTTAATTTGTTCAGCAAATATTCCCTGAGAGCCTAGTCTGTGCCTGGCATTGGGAATATAAAGGTGAGCAGAGTTCACAGTTACTTGGAGAAGACAGACAAATATGCAGTTACAGTGGGGTGTGATGAGTGCTTGGATGGAGAGCCCATGGAGAGCCATGGGCTCACCTAACAGAGCCTTAATGGGGCAGTAATTTTACAAGGGAAGGGTTTTTTTAGAGGAAGTAAGGTGTAAGGATTTACCTCAATTGCTTGGGAGGCGGCAGGAGGTGGTAAGGAAGATATTCCAGGGAGAGAGAGAGAGAATAGCATATGCAAAGGCCCAAAGGTGTGAGAGAACTTGGTGTGTTGTAGGGATTGAAGGAAATTCATTATGACTGAGAGCTTACAATACAAGGAAGGAAGTGGAGGGAGAATGATTGGAAGGAAGTGGAGGGAGAATGATTGGAAGGGAATGAGACTGGAGGCAAGGAGACCAGCTGGGAGGCTGTTGAGATGAAGACAACCTTGGCAAAGATTGTGCAGTGGGGATGGAGAGAAGTAGACTCATTTAAAAAGGTAGACTTGACAGATGTTAATGAAGAGTGTGTGGGAAATGAGAGAGAAGGTGGAGTTAAGAAAGACTCTGCCATCTTTGGGATTGGTTCCATTTATTTACATTAGAGAGCATAGAAGGAAGATGGGGTTGCAGAGAGATGGGGAAGGATTCAGTTTAAGATGGGTGGAGTTTGAAATACCTGAGAACCATGTAAGAAGAGGTGTCAGGGCAACAGCTGGGAATGCAGATCCGAAGTTCAGGAGAGCCTGTGGTGTGGAGCTGTCAATTAGGAGTCATCAGCTTTGAGGCAGTAACTGAAGCCAAGAGAGCAGGTGACCTTGCCCATGATTAGTCAGTCAGTAGTGGTTCTCAACTAGGGGCAGTTTTGTTCCCCGTGGGGACATTTGTGATGTCTGGAAACATTTTTGGTTGTTACACTGGTGGGGCAGGGGGGGTATGTGCTACACTTCCTACAGTGCACAGGGGGCCCCACCCCCAAAGAATTGTCCAGCCCCCAATATCATTAGTGCAGAAATTGAGCAACCCTGATCTGGAGAGAGGATAGAAGGAGTTTAGGAAAAACATTTAAGACTGGCAGAAACTGAGAAGGAGTGAATAGAGAGCTGGTGGGTGGCAGGGAAACTAAGGGAAAAGTAGTTTCCCAAAGAAAAGCAGATCAAGGGCGTTGAATACTGCTGCAAAGTCAAAACAGGATGGGGACCTAGCTTGCCTATTGTATTTAGCAGTAAGGAGGTCATTGGTGACCCTGCTGAGGGCAGAAGTGAGTTGCTGCCTTGAGGGGAGTGAGTAGCAAGAGAAAGTGTAATAATAACAATAACAATAGCTTACGTTGCTGAGTACTTACTGCCAGCACTGCTAAACATTGTATGTACATTATTTCTCTGACTCCTCACAGTCTTATGAGGGTAGATACTGTCATTTTTATAACAAGTAACTAAGGCTTCAGCTTCCCTGGTGGTTCAGTGGTTAAGAATCCGCCTGCCAATGCAGGGGTCACGGGTTGGAGCCCTGGTCCCGGAAGATCCCACATGCCGCAGAGCAACTAAGCTCCCTGAGCCACAACTACTGAGCCCACGTGCCACAACTACTGAAGCCCACGCGCCTAGAGGTTGTGCTCTGCAACAAGAGAAGCCACCGCAATGAGGAGCCCACGCACTGCAAGGAAGAGTAGCTCCAGCTCGCCACAACTAGAGAAAGCCCGCGCACAGCAACGAAGACCCAACACGACCAAAAATAAATAATTAATTTTTTAAAAAAGGTAACTATCCAAAAACAAACAAAAAAAAAACTAACGCTTGAAGAGGTTAAGAAGCTTTCCCAAGGTCACACATCTGGTAGATGGAACTTGTCTCCGACTCTAAGGCCCATGGGGATACAAAGATGAAGGGGCTGAGAAGGCCCGAGGAATCACATAATGAACTTTGGAGTTAGACCTTCAGCTGAAACTGTCACTAGCTAGCTGTTGACTATGGGCAACCTAGCTAACCTCTCTATACTGACGTTTCCTCATTTGGAAAATGGACGAATATATAATAAAACACTTACTGGGCTTTTGTCAAGTACCAGTGCTGTGTTAAGCACTTTTACATGAATTACCTTATTGTTGCCTTAACAGCCCGACGAGGAGTTATTTTTATTTATTCCCACTTTTACAGGTGTGGAAATTGAGGCACAGGAATGGAAAACCATTTCTCCAGGTTATTTAGTTAGTTGTAAGTGGCAGAGCTGGGATTAGAACCCAGGCCATCTTACCTTGAATTTTTTCCAACCTTGAATTATTACCAACCTGCTTACTATGTACTAGTTACTCTGTTGACATTTTATTTCTTTCAATCCTTGTTAAGCTCTTCCAAGGCCCTCCCCACCCCATTTTATAGACAAGGAAACTGGGGCATATGGATGTTAAATCACTTGCCCAGGGTCACAAGCTAATAAGTGTTAGAGCTGGAATTTAAATTCAGCTCTGTCTAGCCCTCTACTCTTTCTTCAACACCAGACTTCCCCTTCCCTTTGTATTGATCACTGAACTTCCTTAAGTGCTTCTGTATCTGCCATCTTTCTCTGTTCTCACCAAAAAAACCCTGGGAAAGATAGGAAAGGAAAGGCTCCTGCACGCATTTTTGACAAGTCAGTGAACCTCTTTGCATCTTAGCTTTCTTATCTGCACAGGTGCATCTGCAGGTTTCTACTTACTTCTGACTTTTAGGATTGCCATGAGGGTCAAGTGAAGACTAGATGCCCAAGTGCTTTGTAAACCTTAAAGTGAGAAATGGTGTTACTAGCTTCATTTGTCAGATGAAGGAACAGAGGCCCAGTTTTTGGTTTTTTTTAATATTTATTTATTTGGCTGCGTTGGGTCTTAATTGCGACATGTGGGATCTTCCTTGCGGCACGCAGAATCTTTTGTTGTGGCATGCGGGCTCTAGAGCGCACGGGCTCAGTAGTTGCAGCACACGGGCTCAGTAGTTGCGGCACGCGGGCTCAGTAGTTGTGACATGCGGGCTTAGTTGCCCTGCGGCATGTGGGATCTTAGTTCCCCAACCAGGGATCGAACCTGCGTCTGCTGCATTGGAAGGCGGATTCTTAACCACTGGACCACCAAGGAAGTCCGAGGCCCAGTTTTTGGAATGGACTGTCTGCTATGTGTATACCTTACTTATGCATAAGGTTCTTCCCAGGGTTAGTCTGTCCACCTTTTTGTCCTGCTGTTTCTGTGTGGCCAGCCTCTTGCCTTATATGAGGCCTGTGGTTCCCAACAACCAGCTGCTACCACCAGCAAAAAAGGAGAGAGTCAGAGGTACCAAGAACTTTCCCATGTACCCAGTTGGTACATCACAGGGAAGCAATACGACATCCTCATTAAAAGCAGATTTTTAGAGATGAGATCTAGGTTTGAATTCTGCTGTTAGCTGTGAGTTATAGTATGGTATCCTCCAATATAAAATAGAGAAATACCCTCCTCGTAAGATTTTTTTCAGCCCATTCAATCCTCACAGAAATAGAGACTTTTTTTTTTTAGTTTTATCTTAACTGTGTTTTCTGATGATAAAAATAATTCATAATCCCCCCCCAGCCCCCTGCCAAATGACTTAGATTTAATTATGGGAAGCAAACTAAACAGAAAGCTTACCATAGATGATTGCATGTTAGTGCCTTTGCAAACTGAGCTGGGACAGAAAGGGACTGGGGTCTGCCTCTTAACCTCATCCCTTCCAAAGATGTCCACAGTGTCATTATTATTATTATTTTTTAATGCAAACATTACAGCATTACAGAACTGGGTAACATAGAAAATAAACACACATAATCCCCCATTGAGAGAAAACCATCATTAACAGGTTGGCGGGGGGCATATGTATGTGTGTATGTATTTATATGTATAATAAACCAGGTAAGAAACAAAGGCACAGAAAGGTCAGGCAGTTCATTGACTGATTTTAGATAGGGGCATATGTCAACTCTTTTAATCCTAGAACAACCCCATGAGGTCCTGGTCTGCTACACCTTGACTGATCAAAGTGTGTCCCACCAGCAGCAGCAGCATCACCTGGGAGTTGCTAGAAATGCAGAACCTTAGGCATCTCCCCAGGGACTGAAGCCAAATTCATATTTTAACTAGATCTTCCAGGTTATTTGTGTATACATTACAGTCTACACCCCACTGGACCTACTTAGTAGGATAGGAACTGAGGCCAAGCTTGGGGACACCCACAGCATGGCCAGGGTGGAAAGAGCTTCCCCCAAAATGAGCTGTGGCCCCCAGCCCTCCCAGTGGTATCCGCAGGACCCCAGCCTCCAGGCCTCCTTCCCTGCCTCTGTTGTCAGGGTTACGGGGGTCTCTAGTCTACTAAGATGCTGGGGTTTTGTTCTGCTTATTCCTCTGAAAAGCAAAAAGACACAATGTAGATTATGGTACAAGATAAAGTAATAGCCGCATGGCTCCAGGCATAAAACACTGAGGTGCTTGGAAGAGCTGCTGTGCCTCTACGAGTGTCTTCACTGGTAAAATGGGACTAACGGAAGCTACCTCTCAGTGACACCATGGAGATTAAAGTGTGCCTAGCATGTAGTCAGTGCTTCATAAATGTTAACGTTTGCTAAGTACTCAATCTGGTTTACAGTCCCAGCCTATAGATAATCTCTCTCCTTCAAACCCCACCCCACCCTGCCCCACTGCACTCCGCCTGAGACCATGTATTTGATTCATCTTTTTCTTCCATCCTGCCCTTCTGTGCTCGCCGTCACCAAGAGAACACACAGTTCTCCTGCCTCACCAGTTCTCCAAGGGGGCCGTGCTTTCACACCTCCAGGCTTTTGCACGTGCCTTTCTTTCTGCCTGGAATGCTTGGCAGTGACCCTACTCATCCTTCAGGGGTCAGCTAAGTTAACTACCTCCTCCTCCAAGACCCCTACCCTTACTTCTCAGCAAAGCTACCACCATGCTTCACACCTAAAAATTGTCTTCTTCCAGGAGCCGGTCGCTGTCGGCTAAGCAAGGTGGGAGCTGGCCGGCGCCCACCTCCAGCTCGAGTAAGGGTAGCTGTGCGACTGCGGCCATTTGTGGATGGAGCAGCTGGAGAAAATGATACCCCCTGTGTACGGGGCCTGGACAGCTGTTCTCTAGAGATTGCCAACTGGAGGAACCACCAGGAGACTCTCAAATACCAGTAGGGTTCAGGCCACTCTCCCTCCTATCCTCTCTCTTCTAGGCCTGCTCACACTATCACTTGCCCAGACAGTTTCTCAGACCTTCCTCCTCAGGATCCTTGCTCCTTCCTTAGCACAGCTTTGTTCGCCACACCTTCGTTTGTTCATTCAGAAAATGTTCATAGGTGCCCACTGTGATAGGTTCTCTGTAGGATACTGTGGGGAAGACTGGGGGCTGAATCAGACACAAGTTACTGTTCACGGTCTTACAGGGGAAATAGGCACAAAGTGGGGAAGGAGCAGCAAAGGTAAGCAGGGGAGCCCCACCTCGGGTCTTGGGGAGGTGTGGGAAGGGTTGGGGGAGCACAGACCAGCTAGCCAACCCAGGCTACAGCTGGGTGGTGTTGGAGACAACCACTTACGTTTGGGGATAGAACTCACAAGGGCAGCTACTTTAAAATTCCTTTGGAGATTTAAAGTTCAGCTTCCTTGGCCTGTTATTCTAGGCCAGAGGGTGGCAAACTACAGTCTGCAGGTCAAATCTGCTGAGAATCCTTTTTTTTTTTTTTTTTGCTGTACGCGGGCCTCTCACTGTTGCGGCCTCTCCCGTTGCGGAGCACAGGCTCAGCGACCATGGCTCACGGGCCCAGCCGCTCCACGGCATGTGGGATCCTCCCAGACCGGGGCACGAACCCATGTCCCCTGCATTGGCAGGCGGACTGTCAACCACTGCGCCACCAGGGAAGCCCTGCCGAGAACCTTTTTGTAAATAAAGCTTTATTGGAACACAACCACACTCGTTTATTTACATATTATCTGTGGCTGTTTTCTGCCCGACTGCAGCGGCAGAGTTGAGTAGTTGTGAAAGGAACCATGTGGTCCACAGAGCCCCAAATATTTACTATCTGGCTTTTTATGGAAGAAGTTTGCCAACCCTGTTCTCGGCCCTTGACAATTTGGCTTCAGTTTCTTTCCAGCCTTATTCCTCCTAACACATGCTACACTCCACGTATACTAATCCCTGCTGTGGCCTTAGCCACAGCTTCTCCGCTGGAGTGCAGTGAATGGACTACAGGTGTGTTGAGTCTCATCTAGTCATAAGCAGCATCCTCTCTTTACTCCATTACTGTGTACAAATACTACTTTCTGTATATCCTGTGATATACCCTGCCCTTTCATACCATGTCTTGTTTGTGTGCTATTTTTGATAGAGTATCTTTCTCTTCTCTGGCGAAATCCTCCTTCCCCAGGCAGAGTGCTACTCCTCCTTGTGCGTTCCCACCTTCGTTTCCTGAATTGCAGCAAAGTATGGGTATCTATCTATGCCACCAGGCTGCAGAACTCCCAAGAGCAGGGTCATCAAATTCATCTCTGTGTTTCTATGCCAATACAGAGACTGGGATGGAACGGTGTTCAGTGGGTGTTTTCTTAGGTCTTTGTGCAAGAAAAAGGATAGAGACTCTTAAATCTGAGACCAGTTTTATCCTCTTGGTCTGGGCGAGAATGGAACCCTCCACTAATCCCCTCCTTTCTTCCTGCCTGCAGGTTTGATGCTTTCTATGGGGAGAGGAGCTCTCAGCAGGACATCTATGCAGGATCAGTGCAGCCCATCCTAAGGCACCTGTTGGAAGGGCAGAATGCCAGTGTGCTTGCCTATGGGCCCACAGGAGCAGGTGAGGAAGCCAGATACAAAACAGCTATGGGTCAGAAAGGACTCGGGAGTGGGGAAGAAATTCTCACAGCTCTTTCCACTCCTTTTCCAGGGAAGACGCACACAATGCTGGGCAGCCCAGAGCAACCTGGGGTGATTCCCCGGGCTCTCATGGACCTCCTACAGCTCACAAGGGAGGAGAGCGCTGAGGGCCGGCCATGGGCCCTCTCTGTCACTATGTCCTATTTAGAGATCTACCAGGAAAAGGTGAGGCCCCTTTCTTATCGGGGAGGGAAGAGACAAAGGGTCAAAATCAGACCCAGTTCTGGAACATGAAGCTCTGCTCTAGCAAGAAGGCGTAAGACCTGGAAAGACAGAGGTTGGGGTAGTGGATGGCACAACTCTGAGAATCAGCAGAGAAAAGGAGCCCAATAGCCAGGAAGTAAGCAGCCTGTAACTGGAGGATTGGCCCTACCTCCCACTGCTCAAACAGGTATTAGACCTCTTGGAACCTTCATCAGGAGACCTGGTGATCCGAGAAGACTGCCGAGGAAACATCCTGATTCCGGGCCTCACACAGAAGCCCATCACTAGCTTTGCTGATTTTGAGCGGCATTTCCTGCCAGCCAGTCGAAATCGGACAGTAGGAGCCACGAGGCTCAACCAGCGCTCCTCCCGCAGTCACGCTGTGCTCCTGGTTAAGGTGAGGCCCACTGACAGGGGTGAGGACCAGGGAAGCCCCTGGAGCCTGAGCTAAACTGGAGCCCTTGCTCTTACCCCCAGGTGGATCAGCGGGAACGTTTGGCCCCATTTCGCCAGCGGGAGGGAAAACTCTACCTGATTGACTTGGCTGGCTCAGAGGACAACCGGCGCACAGGCAACAAGGGCCTGCGGCTGAAGGAGAGTGGAGCCATCAACACCTCCCTCTTTGTACTGGGCAAGGTGGTCGATGCGCTGAACCAGGGCCTCCCTCGGGTGCCCTACCGGGACAGCAAGCTTACTCGCCTGTTACAGGTCAGGCCTCCCATCTCGGGTAAAAGGAGCTGGAGAAGGGGGTTCTCAGGCCTCCTGGGGTGTTGGGGAACAGCAGTCAGATAAGGGGAAGGTGGGGCTTCTGGCCCACCCACCCTGCCCCATCCCCGTCCCTTAGGACTCTCTGGGTGGCTCGGCCCACAGCATCCTGATCGCCAACATTGCCCCTGAGAGACGCTTCTACCTAGACACAGTCTCTGCACTCAACTTTGCAGCCAGGTCCAAGGAGGTGATCAATCGGCCTTTTACCAATGAGAGCTTACAGCTTCATGGTGAGGACTGGGGTTGGTAGGAGTGGAAAGGCCCAGTCTGGACAGCTGGGGAGTTTGCTGAGTCCACCAAGCATCAGCATAGAAGTTGACGCCCCCTTTTTCCCCTCCCCTGCCATCTTCCCCTAGTCTTGGCACCTATTAAACTGTCTAAGAAAGAACTGCTAGGCCCGTCAGAAGCAAAGAGAGCCCGAGGCCCTGAGGAAGAGGAGACTGGGAGTCCTGAACCCCCAGCAGCTCCATCTTCTGCCTCCCAGAAACTCAGGTGAGCAGAGAGGGAGGGGTCTTGGGCATATTCCCTTTCCTGTTGTGTCTGGGTTGGGTGCAGAGTAGCATTGGGTTTAGCCTGTCGGATCCTTGAGCTGTAAACTTGTTCTTCCACTGGATTCACCCAAAATCCTCTACTGAATTCACTGAAGTGCTAAGATCAACCTCCAGCCTTGACGCTGCGGCTGGGGGCCATAAGGAGGCTCCCCCTTGAGCTCCTAGCCCCGCCTTTCTGTTTTCCAACCCCTTTAGGCAGTCAGCAAAATCTCACATTTTGGCACCGATGTTTCAAGGATGAGTACTTTTGCTTCTGGTTCAAGGAGTAATGAGGACCCGGTCTTTCAGGTCCCAAGGGTAAGAGCAAAGCAAAGGAGATAAGAGATGAAGAGAGATGTCTCATTGAGACTCAGTCTGTATGTTAGAGTCCAACCTTTCTGTGACTTTCCATGGAGTCAGTTGCTGTCCTAACTTTGCCCTGCTTCTACCCTCAATCCAAACAAAGCCTCTCTAAACCAGGGAGGTGTGTGGCCTCCCTCCCTGGTTCTGATAGCCCCACCTCATGGCCCAGTATGCACTAATATTCAGGTCACCCCTGCTTAGTGGTCTTGCTTTCCGTGTCTGGCCACCTAGCCCTTCAAGGAACCAGCTGCAGTTTGAACTTTGTCCTTTTTCTACCCCTAACCCAAATAAAGCTTCTCTAAACTCTATAAGTCCTAAGACTAGATGTGACCTGAGGCGGCCAAGGATTAGTGTACAGTCTGCCCCCGGGGACTATTGTAGTTAAGGATGGCATACATAAAAATGTGCCTGGTGCTTGTGTTCACTTGGAACCCCATCTCTCAATCTTGTCCTTCTTAAGCCATTTGTCAGCAGTCCCCTCTCCTATGTGTACAGACTCAGAGAAACACACACACCCATACACCTGTATTATGTGTGAAACAGGCAAGGTCTCTGTCAGATAGGCATCTTGGGTAATCTCAGAGAATGGGGCACATCAGACCTAGACAGACCCTGACTTCAGGGAGCTCAAGTTTCAGTAGAGGAAGCAAGATGGGAACATCAGTATATGATGCAAGGTCGATAGTACAGAGCACAATAAGGAAGGAGGATCCTCCTGTTCTGTGAGAGCCGGGAAGGAAGAAATGACTTCTGTGTTCACCCATATTTTCTGATCCTGCTCTTCTAGGCACTTATACACAAAGAACAGGACAGTCTCTGTCCTCCAGGAGCTAGTTCACAGTGTAGGAAAGAAGATATACAATCAAGCTGGCATCAAACTGACTTTGAATGATAATTGAGATCAGGTGTGAGGGGAAAAATTCCAGACAGAAGGAAGGAATGTTAGACATTATCATGTTCAGATTAAGTCAGGACTCTGTTTGAATGGGCCTTTCCTACTGCTCACAGGAGAAAGGCTTGGCACTTGAGGTCCTCAGTAGTTTTCAGAGCCCTGCTGAAGATGACCTCCTCTGTGAATCTTTCACCGACTACCCCTCCAAATGGACAGGCACCTGGCCCTTGCTATCACCTTATCACGGTCTCTTACTTTGTTAGACAGTGAGTGCCTTCAGGGCAGGGTGGTGTCCTAGACCCCATGAATACCTGCCACTCAGGTGTTCATTAAATGCTTCTTCTCATCTGATCTCCTGGCATCCCTGAGAAGTTACTTGGGCAGGTAGAGATCAATCCCCCTTCGCCTGAAGAAGGCACAGCACCCAGAGAGTCTCGATGACTTGTTCAGGGTTGCCTAGCAAGTTAACACCAGGGTTCTGGAACCACAGAAACACCAAGTTAAGGCAGCATGAGGGAAATCTGCGGCTGGAGAGGGTGATGAGAGAAGAGGTAAGTGGGGAGTAACCTCTTTGTCTGCTCAGCCCCCTACAGAAGCTAAATAGCATGGACCCAGCTATGGTGGAGCGCCTTCTAAGCCTGGACCGTCTGCTGGGCTCCCAGGGGAGCCAGGGGACCCCTCTGCTGAGCACCCCGAGGCGAGAGCGGATGGTGCTTATGAAGACAGTGGAGGCGAAGGATCTGGAAATTGAGGTAAGTGTTGGGGGGTTGGGGCTGGGATTCCTACTGGCCTTGAGAAGCAGCCTGAGGATCTTCAGATAGGGAAGGACACTGAAAGGCTGGACCAGCATCCAGTTTTCACCCAACACTGGAATCCCTCAGTTCTCCAGCTTCTGCTTGAATGTCCTTAACATGGCTGAACTTTGAAAAATAATTGAGGTCAGATGTGAGGAGGTGAGAGAAAAAAAAATTCCAGGTAAAAGTACAAATGCAAGACACTGCCATTTCCTAAAACTCAGTTCATATTAAGTGAGGACTCTCTGCTTGAACTTCCCTTCAGTATTTCATAAGGAAGCTAGTTCCACCTCTGGACAGCCCTGATCATTAGAAAGCCCTTAATTACATTGGGCTCCAGTTGTCTCCTGGTAATTTCTCCTGTTGGTCCTCGCCCTGCCCTTTTAAGGCCTCAGAGTCCTGCACACTCACTGTCCTAATCTACTGCCCTAAAGTTGGTTCTGGGTCATATCTCTCCCTGATCCTTTCTAACAGAGGCTTAAGATGAAGCAAAAAGAACTGGAAGCCAAGGTGCTGGCCCAGGAGGCTGCAGACCCAAAGGAGAAAGAGAACTACTCTCCCACAATGCTCCGACCCCTTGCCCGCCGCACAGTCACAGTGGCTAAGCCCCTCAAAAAGGCTGTGGTGATGCCCCTACAACTGAGTAAGTTTGGCTCTGGCGGCCAGGAGGGCCCAGATAACAGAGATCTTAGAAGGAAGGAGGTGTTTGGAGCAGCTGTCCTCATGTCACTCATGTCCTCCCACCATGGGAAGGGGGAGGGGGATGTGAAATAAGAGCTGGGTGCACTGCTCCCGGGCATTTAGTACCATGGGGTAGACTGACCAGTGCATGACTGATTATCATGCAAGACCAACTGAGATTAGTTTCAAATACAGGTATAAGAAAGGCCGTGTGGAAACAGAACAAAAGAAGATTAACTCAGGCTGGAGGGGAACTGGGGAATCAGTAATGGAAGAACCAAGTGGCTACTGGGGGGCTGAAAAGTGGCCTCTGCTGTGATTCCAGCTCACAATTCTTGCTTTCAGTTCAGGAGCAGGCAGCATACCCAAATGCCGAGATCCATATCTTGAAGAAGAAAGGCCGGAAGAGAAAGGTGAGACTAGCGGAAGGCTTAGGCTGTACCTAGAACCCAGGAGAAGTAAGGGGTAGAGAGCTCTAGTGGGAAGAGTACTGGCCAAAGAGTTACATGGCCTGTCAGAACACTTATCAGCTATTTACAACTCTTCCAAGTTGCTTATCCTCTGAATGCAGTGACGTCTCACAGGGCATTTAGGATGAAATGCAGTAATATGAATGTACTTAGTGGGCTGGGTGTCCATCACCTGTTACTTTCCTTTCTTCGTGATGGCTCTTGCTCTCAGTCAGTAGCTACTTACTAGGTACAGTGTGCAGCCTGGGTCCTGCCCTCTACAAACTTCAGAGCCCATTTAGGCAAACAGCCTAAACTGTCAAGAAATGAAACAACACTGGAAGACCTACCTAAAAACTGTGATGACATCGGGAGTGTGTCACTTGTTGAGTACCTTCTATGTGCTTTCCTAGGGGTGAAAGAGCTTATTCTGTCCTTTTAGAAGTGAGGAACCAGATTTAAGAGCTTACTATGTGTTTTACATTCATTAACTCATTTGATCTTCACAGCAACACTATTCTACTCTTTCACAAGTCGGGTAAAATGAGAATCAACCCAGAGAGTGACCAGAGGGAAGGGTTTTGGGACAGACACTGTACAGGAGGGAAAAGAAAGAGAGGCTGGGGAGGGCCGGGAGGTAGGTGCTGTTAGGTTCCTATCCTTGGCAGAGGAGTCCAGAGTGGTGAACAGCACCCGGCAGTAAACCACTGCTGTTACTGCTGTTTCTGTCACTCACCTCCTCCTGCCTCATAGCTGGAGTCCCTGGATGCCTCAGAGCCGGAGGAGAAGGGTGAGGACTGCTGGGAGCTACAGATCAGCCCGGAGCTACTGGCCCGTGGGCGCCAAAAAATATTAGATCTGCTGAATGAAGGGTCAGCCCGGGATCTGCGCAGCCTGCAGCGCATTGGCCAAAAGAAGGCTCAGCTCATCGTGGGCTGGAGAGAGCTCCACGGGCCCTTCAGCCAGGTAATGGCCCAGGGAGGACAGCCCCGGAATGGAGTTGGGTGGGGGGGAGCCTGGCATTCCCTAGACCCCTTCCCCATCGCTGCTGTCCTGCCAGGTGGAGGACCTGGAACGCGTCGAGGGCATATCCGGGAAACAGATGGAGTCGTTCCTGAAGGTGAGCTCACGAGACTCGGGCCCCCTCCTCCCTCTAGCCTGTGCCCTGCCCGGCCCTAACGCCGCTCTCCCTTTCCCTCCTGTGTTGCAGGCGAACATCCTGGGTCTTGCCGCGGGCCAGCGCTGTGGGCCCTCCTGACTGCCGGCTGTCCTCCTCACTCTGCCTTTTTTTTTTTCTTTTTAAATCCTTGTGTAATTGCTTGTCCTGTAAATACAGTTTTCACTCCGTTGCTTCAGCCTGATTCTTGGGACTGCGAGGGCGGGGCCGGGGTATAATTGCTTTGGGGATGGGCCACAAGCTTTGCGGGTTAACTTCTTTGGGCGCCATCTTTGGGAAAACACGAAGCAGCGCAGGGTTGTAAATAAACCGCTGGAGTGGGAGGGGGAAGGGACGGTGGCCGAGAGGACACAAAAAGCTACCGCGAGAGTCCGAGGACGACAACCGTTAGGCGGGCGCGCGCTTAGAGTTTAGCCCCGCCCCATCCGTACCCCCGGCGCGCGCTCCCCTACTCTCCCGCTCGGCAACGACAGCGAGCTTGTGCGCGTGCGCGCGAAATAACGGCCGCTGGTGGAGGCAGGCGGGGGGTGGAATCTTTGAGGGGGGAAAGAGAAGCCGCCCCGTCTCCCGCGCGCCCACCACCTGCGCCATCGTCAGCCAATCAGCGGCCGTCTCAGGGGTCTCGCGCTTAGGGCGACTCCAGCTGCTGGGTGGCTCCCCCGTCCCTCCTCCCGCCAGAGTCCCTCTCGTACCTCCCCCCTCCCGCTGGCCTCGCGCGCGCTCGCGCTCGCGCCCGCTCCAGCCTCTTGTGTGTCCTCGCGCCCCCCGCCCTCCCTCCCTCCCCGCGCGCAGTGTGCTCCGCTCCCCCCCACCCTCCTCCTCCTCCTCCTCCCCCCCCTCCCGCCCGCCCCGCGCGCCTCCTCCCCGGGTTCCCCCTCCCCCACTGCCGCCTCCTCCTCCTCCTCCCGCCCCAGGGTGAGCGCGAGCCACCTCCCTCCCTCCCTCCGCCATGGATCCAGGCAACTGGAGCAGCTTCATCTTCCAGGTAACAACCCCCTCCCCCGCCCCACCCCCCCTTCCCACACCCCCTCCCGCCCGCCCTCCCCTCCCGTCCCACCCCCCCCTCCGCGCGCCCGGTGCGCGCGCAGCTGTCCCCCTCCCTCCCTCGCGCCCTCCCCCGCCCTCCCCGAGGCGCCGGCTGGGCGCGCGCGCGGCGGGGGCCGAGGCTGCTCCCTCGCTCCCCCCACCCCGCCCCGCCAGGCTCCAACCGCCGCCGCCGCCGCCGCCGCCCGGGCCCCCGCCCGGCCCCGGCCCCGCGGGGCCTCCCGCCCCCACCCAGGGGGCGTCGCCGCCGCCGTCTCCGCCGCGCTCCGCGGCCCGCCAGGCGCCCTCCTTCCCTCCCTCCCGCCGGCCGGGGTGCGCGGGCGGCGGGGCGGCCCGCGGGCCATGCGTTCGGCGCGGCCCAGCCCGGCCGGCCGGGGGCGGTGCCCCGAGCCCGGGCCCCGCGCGACCCGCGCCCCCGGCCCCCGCTGAGCCCCGGGGGCCCCGCCGTGGCCGAGGCCATGTTCCCCGTGTTCCCTTGCACGCTGCTGGCCCCCCCCTTCCCCGTGCTGGGCCTGGACTCCCGGGGGGTGGGCGGCCTCATGAACTCCTTCCCGCCACCTCAGGGTCACGCCCAGAACCCCCTGCAGGTCGGGGCTGGGCTCCAGTCCCGCTTCTTTGCCTCCCAGGGCTGCGCCCAGAGTCCATTCCAGGTGAGTAGGGGCCGGCCGTGGCGGGCCGGGCTGGGAGGGCGCCGACCTGCGGCCGCGGCCCACACGGCGCCTTGTTTTCGCAGGCCGCGCCGGCGCCCCCACCCACGCCCCAGGCCCCGGCGGCCGAGCCCCTCCAGGTGGACTTGCTCCCGGTTCTTGCCGCCGCCCAGGAGTCCGCCGCCGCCGCCGCCGCGGCCGCCGCCGCTGCCGCCGCCGCCGCCGTTGCTGCTGCGCCCCCGGCCCCGGCCACCGCCTCCACTGTGGACACAGCGGCTCTGAAGCAGCCCCCGGCGCCCCCTCCGCCGCCCCCTCCGGTGTCGGCGCCCGCCGCTGAGGCCGCGCCCCCTGTCTCTGCCGCCACCATCGCCGCAGCCGCGGCCACCGCCGTCGTTGCCCCAACCTCGACGGTCGCCGTGGCCCCGGTCGCATCTGCCTTGGAGAAGAAGACAAAGAGCAAGGGGCCCTACATCTGTGCCCTGTGCGCCAAGGAGTTCAAGAACGGCTACAATCTCCGGAGGCACGAGGCCATCCACACGGGAGCCAAAGCCGGCCGGGTCCCTTCGGGTGCTATGAAGATGCCCACCATGGTGCCCCTGAGCCTCCTGAGCGTGCCTCAGCTGAGCGGAGCCGGCGGGGGAGGGGGAGAAGCGGGTGCCGGCGGCGGAGCGGCCGCAGTGGCCGCCGGTGGCGTGGTGACCACGACCGCCTCGGGAAAGCGCATCCGGAAGAACCACGCCTGCGAGATGTGCGGCAAGGCTTTCCGCGACGTCTACCACCTGAACCGACACAAGCTGTCGCACTCGGACGAGAAGCCCTACCAGTGCCCGGTGTGCCAGCAGCGCTTCAAGCGCAAGGACCGCATGAGCTACCACGTGCGCTCACATGACGGCGCTGTGCACAAGCCCTACAACTGCTCCCACTGTGGCAAGAGCTTCTCCCGGTGTGCACGGGGCTTCGGCCGCCCACTAGGCGGGTGGGGAGGGAGGGACGGTCGGCGATGGAGGTGGCCTGGCCTTGGCTGGTGGGGAGGGAGGGAGGGAGGGAGGTTTCTGAGAATGGGGACAGGGAGCCACTCCCAGGGAGGAGGGCGGACAGCCTCTCCTGGTTACCAGGGAGCAGGGGGTGGTGCTTAGCAAAGGAGGTGGGTTCTTGGGTTGTAGGACAGCCTCGAGTGGGAGGAGGCCGAGGCAGCCCTGCACCAGAGGAGGGATTTCCTGCCTTACCAGGACTCTGAAACCCCGGGCTTGGGAGAAAATGTAGGGACCCAGGGAAAGGCTTGCTGTACAGTGTTAGGCAGACTCGGGGACACCTCCACACTCCAGGGCCCTAACCCCAACCCCAACGTATCCCCAGGCCGGATCACCTCAACAGTCACGTCAGACAAGTGCACTCAACAGAACGGCCCTTCAAATGTGAGGTAGGAAGCCCGCCTCCTCCTGTCCTGGTTTTCATGATTTTGATCCTCATTGTAGTTGTCTGAGTTCAGCCTCTCAGACCCCCTTTTTCTCTCTCTTCTTTTTGCTTTTTCACTCCATTTTTTCATCCCTTCTTCAAGGCCTCATCATCTCACTCCCATTTCCTACAGATCAAAGATCCCCAAGGCTCTGATTCCTTTAACCTCTTGCCCCCCTCTCCCTACTACCCGAAGCTTTAACTCTCCTGACACCCCCCACGCCCCTCCCCCCTCCCCAGAAATGTGAGGCAGCTTTTGCTACGAAGGATCGGCTGCGGGCCCACACAGTACGACACGAGGAGAAGGTGCCATGTCATGTGTGTGGCAAGATGTTGAGCTCGGCTTATATTTCGGACCACATGAAGGTGCACAGCCAGGGCCCTCACCATGTCTGTGAGCTCTGCAACAAAGGTACACGCTGAGAGGTGCCGGGGGTGGGGTGGGGGACAAAGGGTGGGGACAAAACCAGAGGCCCTTCCACAGATGTGGGTTAAAGGTGCTGTAGCCAAGAGCTCGTGGCATCTAGAGCCCTTTAGAAAGCAAATGAAGCAACATTGGGATGACTAAACATCATCACTAAGTTCGAAGAGGTCATGGCTTGAGGAGATGATCTACCAGAAAGAGTCCACTTCTGGGTGTGTGTGGGGAGATGGGAGGGGGACACAACTGCTTTGGGGAAGGAGTGGTCAAGAGAGCCAGTTCCCAAGGGTCAGAAGGCAAGGTTTCAGCTGTGCAGCCACAAGTTCTTGTCTTCAGCTCCTGGGGCAGGTGGAGTACAATGGCAGGGATTTAACAAGTACTCGCCCTGCCTCAGTAGTAGAGAAAGCTGCTTTTAAACAAATTCACTTCTTCACTGAGTAACCGGTCTGAGACTACATGGGGCACTGGAGGGAGGGGACACAGCCGTCTCTGCTGAGGGTCAACTCTTCAAGTGGCTAGGAATCAGTGTCCGGTCACCCCAGGAGAGATCCCCCAGCCACAGAGGATGGGTTCTGTGGATACCAAGGCCCAAAAGCCAGCACCACTCAACCAGTTCTCAAGCTCAGGGAGGAGCTATGCCCCACCAGCCCCAGCAGAGTAGTTGGCCCCAGGCTACCAAGGATATGGTGGGAGGAGGACAGGGCCATCTGAGGAGGGTGTCCCCAGCCTAGGAGAACAACCCCGTCTCTGGGGTCTCCGCCTGGCTGACCCCCACCCCCCATCCCAATCCACCCCCCCCCCATAGGCTTCACCACGGCAGCATACCTGCGCATCCACGCGGTGAAGGACCATGGGCTCCAGGCCCCGCGGGCTGACCGCATCCTGTGCAAGCTGTGCAGCGTGCACTGCAAGACCCCTGCCCAGCTGGCCGGCCACATGCAGACCCATCTGGGGGGGGCCGCCCCCCCTGTCCCGGGAGACGCCCCCCAGCCACAGCCCACCTGCTGAGGGGGACCCCCGCACCCACCAGGCAAGGCGTGGGGCATGGCTGGGGGGGGTGGGATGGGGCGTGTGGGACGAGGGGGCTCAAAGGGCCCAATAGGGGATCTTAGGAAGGCCAGGGATGCCCATCTATCACCCAAGTTAGGGAGACTTCTGGGGACAGGGAGGGCCTTTCAGGAGAACTGGGTAAGGATGCGGGCCAAAATCTCTGGGGACCAAACAGGAAGTGAGCAACGGCTGTGTCCCACGGGAGGTTGTCTGGGAAAGAGTCTGGGGCAAGGGGCAAGGTTCTTGCCATTCAGATTGCACTGTGATTTGGTGTTTCTCACCTTACAGGTACAGGTGAGGTCTGTCCAATGGCGGCAGCGGCGGCAGCGGCGGCAGCAGCGGCAGTGGCAGCCCCTCCCACAGCTGTGGGCTCCCTCTCGGGGGCCGAGGGGGTGCCTGTGAGCTCTCAGCCACTTCCCTCCCAGCCCTGGTGAGCTCCAAGTTGGTGGGGGGGAGAGGGGAGAATGGAGGAAAGTCCCTTGGTACCATCTCCTCTTCCCCTCTCTCTTCCCACCAATTCCTCACTATTTCCCCCATCAACCAAGGAGCCTCCAGAAGGAAAGGAGGAAGAAGTGTTTTTCTTAGGGGAATTCGCTAGGTTTTAATGATTTGTTTCTCCTGCTCCTCTCTTCTCCCTATCAGACCTGACCCCACACACACCTGTCCCCTCGGTTGTGTTGAGGCCCCCTGGACAGTGGGCAGGGGTGGCAGAGGACAGGAGTGGCCACTGCCCTCACCCCCTCTCCTCTCTGTAACCCCCTGCCCTGCCCTTCCAGGGATTTGTGAGCCTTTCCCTCGATGGTCCTTCTTGCTCTCCTCCTTCCAGTGTCCCCCTACTGTTTGCTGCCCCTCCCTGGGGAGTTGGTGCTTTTTTTTTTTTTTTTCCAGGGGGAGGGAGGAGAGGAAGGAGGGAAATCAAAAATTCTGTCCCAGAGAGGGGGAAAGGTGAGATTTGAGGAGGGGCAGAAACAGGGAAGGCAGAGGTTATACTTTCATAAGGTGGGATGGTTTGGGGTCAGGCCCTAAACATCATCCTGCTTGAGAATCTGTCAGGGGAAAACAAGTCAAGGGGAGCAAAAGAAGGAGCCACTAGGGCCAGAGGCAGGACAAGAGATGGAATCTTAGGGGGCCAGGGTAAATGGGGGGATCCAGGGACTAGAGGTGCTTCCTGGGGGTGGGGGGAATGCAGCCACAGTGTCTCCCCCTTCCCTCTTCCACCCCAGCTCCATCCCTGGCCTTTTCTTTTCATCCCTTCCCCCTTGACAGAAGCTGTGGCCCTGGCCATGTCATCGTGTTCCTGTGTCCCCTGCATGTTCCCCACCCTTCACCCCCTCCTTTTGCGCGGACCCCATTACAATAAATTTTAAATAAAAACCTGTCTCTGACTCAATGAATGAATTGCTCTCACCAAGCCCCCTATCCCCACCCCTAAGGGGATTCTTAGGCCTGTTGTCTGTCCCAGTCCTGCTCTGCCCTGTGCAGCTCTGGGGCTCTGGCTCCTTCCTCCCCAGAGGCAGTATCAGTGGCTGCAGTCCAGATTCAGGGTGGGGCTGAGGCTCCGGTGACTGTGGAGAGCACGTTCCAGGACTCCGGAGTCTCTGGGGAATACCCAGTCAGCACAGGCCCAGAATAGCCCCTGGAGGTTTGAAGAGGCCTGGGTCAGAAACCCAAACAGTTGTGGGACATAAATGCTGCTTTCCCCCATCCAGGCCGATTGCCTGCTGCTCAGCCAAATACCTGCACACCCTTAAGGCCCTGAGAGTTGATGGGTGATGTAGCTGCGAAAAGACTGGGCAACTCTGAGCCCTAAGACTGGGAACAATGAGGTTGAGAATAAAAACTGCACTTTTCCCCACTTGTTCTCTTCATTCTTGGTGTGGTCCAACCTGCTTTTACTCGGGCTCTGCCGCAGCCCCCTCCTGCTGTTCCAGACTGCCCTTGCAGCCTCTACCCTGCCCCCTGCAATTCCCTTCCCAGTCCTTGCTCTGACCCTTACAAGGACCTTTTCTTGAGCCTTCCAGTACCCATTTCTGCTGCTGCTTCCTTGGGGGTAGAGGGCCTTCCTGTTCGGCAGGCTCCCTTTTCTTGAAACCCCACCCCGGTCGTCCTCTGCAGCCTCCCCAAGTCTTGCCTCATCTCCTCTTCTTTCTGCTTGTAGGGGTGCCTCCACCTGGTCCTGCCTGTCCCACTGGTCCTGTCTCCTCGCAGACCCCTCTCCGTTTCCCCCAACCCCCTGCCTCTGCCAGGACCCCCGGTGACCGTTGGCGGGAGGGGGCTGGGGCATGGGAAGGAGGCACCCCCAGGTGGCGCGCGGGGGAAGGGCCAGGGAGCGGCGCGAGTGGTCCCCCGGCCGGTTGCCCAGGTAACGCGGGGCCTGGCACGCGTGGCTCCCTCCGGCTGGCCGAGAGGGGCGGGAGGCGTGCAAGGGGCGGGGGCGGTGCGCGGCAGCGGAGCGTAGGGGAGGGGACCTGAGAGGAGGGGAGGAGGGGATGAGCAGAGGGGAGGGGAGACCCGCCGCCTCCCTCCCTCGCTCGCTGACTTGCTCCCTCCCGGGCTGCGGCTGCTGCAACCGCGGCGGTGGCGGTGGCGGTGGCGGTGGCGGCGGCGGCAGCAGCGGGAGCAGTTTGGAGGCCGGCGTCGAGGTGAGACGGGAATGGACTGAGGCTGCGGGTAGGAGTGGACGGACAGAGAGCGGACGCCGGGAGGGCTGTACGGGAATTCGGGCGCCTGGCGGACTGGCTGGTGGTGCTGGGCGCACCACGCCAATGGGAGGAAGCGGCGCCGGTCCCCCGGGCGCGAGGAAGTCCCTGGGAGAGGGGCTGGGAAGGGGCTCACAGGAGATGCCGAGGTCCCCCAGGGAGGGGCGCGGGCGTCTACGCCCCAAAGGCGCATCAAGCAAACCGCACCGCTGGGCGCCCAGGGAGGAAGGGAGGATGGATGCAGGGGGAGTGGAATGCGAGTTTCGGGGTTCTCTGCCCAGTCTGCCTATCGGAGTGCATGAGTCTCTGAACAGCTTGTTGATTTTGGGGTGCTGTGGTATCTACTAGGATCTGAGAGTCTGGATCTTGTTGGGTGGACCCAGGAAGAGACCATGGGGAGGATCCTGTTTACAAAAGGGTTCATCTTCCCAGGGCTCGCTAACCAGAAGACAGCAGAGCACTCCTCCCCAGAGATGTCCCACCCCAAAGCAAAGGAAAGCCCAACTTTTCTTCCTTTTCCCAGAGGCAGCCCAAGGCTGGCCCTGAGATAGGAGCATTGCCCTCTTGGGCTGCAGTGCTGAGAGCTACCTCTTCCCTCCTCACACTAAGCCTGTCTCCTCCTCTTCCAGGATTTGCTGCTGTCTCTGCTGCTCTATCCTTCCCACAGAGGCCCTCTCCCCTCTCCTATCTCAAGATGGCAGCCAGCAGCTCTGAGGTCTCTGAGATGAAGGGGGTAGAGGAGGGTCCCCAGACCCAGGGAGAAGGGCCTGGCCATTCTGAAGCCGGAACTGGTCCTCCCCAGACCCCAGCTGGGGTCCCAGATAAGCCAGAGACCCTGCAGCCAGGCCTAGACATCACTGGGGCCCCTGTGGACCCAGAGCCCAAGGCTGGGCTGGCTCCAGAAACCACAGAGATCCCAACCGTGGCCCCAGAAACAGCTCAGGCCAGAGACCTCAGCTCAAACCCAGGAGGGGAATCAAAGGCCAACTCCAGCACCGAAGAAACATGCCAAGAGCTAGCATCCAAACCAGAAGTGAGCAAAGAGGCCACTGCAAACCAGGGGTCCAACCTGGAATCCGCAGCCCCACTTGAGCCAGCCTCAGAGCCTGCTCCCCAGCTGGACCCCCAGCTGGACCCCCAGCCAGACCCTCAGCCAGACCCCCAGCCAGCTTCCCAGCCCACCTCCAAGCCAGTCCTTCAGCCAGAGCCCCCTACCCAGGAGGACCCCATCTCTGAGGTCCTGACTGAAAACGTGGGAGAAAAGCAGGAGAATGGGGCAGTGGTTCCCCTGCAGGCTGGTGATGGTGATGGGGAAGAGGGTCCAGCCCTCCAGCCTCACTCACCACCCTCAACAAAAACCCCCCCAGCCAATGGGGCTCCACCCCGTGTGCTGCAGCAGCTGGTTGAGGAGGATAGACTAGGAAGGGCTCACAGTGGGCATTCAGGATCTCCCCGAGGTAGCCTGAGCCGCCACCCTAGTTCCCAGCTGGCAGGGTCTGGGGTGGAGGGGGGTGAAGGCACCCAGAAACCTCGGGACTACATCATCCTCGCCATCCTGTCCTGCTTCTGCCCCATGTGGCCTGTCAACATCGTGGCCTTCGCTTATGCCGTCATGGTGAGCCCCAAGGGACCCTGGCCCAGGCCTGCTGTGGCTCCCAGCTTCCTGCCAGTGCTGGGACAGAGCCCCAGGAGTAACCTTGCCTTCCGTCCCCTTTCTGCATGGACCTCACTTCCCAATTACAGGGCCTTTCCTTGCCTCTTCCTAGGATTTCACCTTCTGAGCCCTACCTCTTCAGGTGGGAGGGAAGTTGAGACATTTCACACAGCCTTACTGACCTGTGCCCTCCTCCTGCTGCCTCTCCAATCCCCTTCCTCCCTTAACCACTGCTACCAACTGGCCTGTCTCCTTTGGACGACTCTCACACCTGATCCCGGCTGGGCTGGTGCCCCCACCCCTCACCCTAACCCCAGTCCCGGAACAGCCTGCAGCAGGGGGACGTGGATGGGGCCCAGCGTCTGGGTCGCGTGGCCAAGCTCTTAAGCATCG
Organism: Delphinapterus leucas; assembly: GCF_059928025.1. NCBI lineage: Eukaryota > Metazoa > Chordata > Mammalia > Artiodactyla > Monodontidae > Delphinapterus > Delphinapterus leucas. Next base: position 16,220,817 of record NC_143143.1, read on the forward strand.
TGGCGCTGGTAGGGGGGGTCCTCATCATCATCGCCTCCTGCGTCATCAACTTAGGCGGTGAGTGGGGGTCTGGGACAGGCTGGGAGGAATGGAAGGGTTGGCAAGGGCAGCTTTACTAACCCCTGCCCCTGATCTCTCCTGTCTGTCCTCCCTACTTCTTTGTCTCTCCTTGTCTCCCCTCCCCCCCCAACTGTCTCTGTCTGTCCCTCCCTCTCCTCTCCCACAGTGTATAAGTGAGGGGCTCTGCCCTGCATTCCAAGACTTTTTTTCCTGTTGGGAGCTGCCTTGGGCCCATCCTCCCCTGCGGGGAGCCCAATCCATGGCCCAGGCCCGCACCCATAGGGACCAAGGGAGCCTGAGAGGCCTTGTTTACAGCTTCTTTCCTGCTCCTGCATCCTGCCAGGCTCCTCTGCCAACCGTAGGCCTCCCTTCTCCCTGCACTGTTTCCAACTTCCCTGCACTCCTGCCTGCATCCCCTCCAGCCTCTTGGCTTCCCTATCCCTGCACTTCTGGAAACCTCCTTGCACTTCTGGAAACCTCCCTGAACATCTCCCAAACTCTCTTTGCTCTCAGCCTCCCAGCATCTCTCCCCACCTTCCTGCACCACAACCTCCCGAGAGAATTTCCTGCACCTCAACCCTGGTCTCCCTTTCCCAACTTTCATTGTCTCAGCATCCTCCCTCATTCCTTTCTTCCTTCTCTCCTTATTCATCTCCCTTTCCCTCTCCACATCCTCCACCCCCTTCCTCTTCCTGCTTCCTCATTGCCCCTCAGCATCCTCTCCTCCACCCTCCTCCACCGTTCATTCTGCAAAAACTCCAGCACTTAGATCAGGCTGGGGGAGGGGAGCAGTGTCAGGAGAGGGCTCCCTAGCCCGGGCTCCGACTGTTCCCAGCTGGGACCACCCAGGTCCGGACGCCCCCATGGTGCCTCGGGGTCGCAGCGCTGGCAAGCCAGGCCTCGTTTGGAGACTTGTGCAGGGGTGGCCAGTACTGTTCCGAACACGCACCTGGGAGAAGGGAGGGGCGCTGCTGTTGACTCTCCCCGGTCAGCCTGAGTTGACCTACCCCACCTGGGCTTTTTAACCCAGTCAGAGAACTCGTTGGGGCTGGGGTCATTCACGTGCTTTGTAACGAAAGAACCCAAAAAATAGGACCAAAGCTCCCAGCTGCAGGGAGCAAGGGAGGGGCGGAGAGGTCTATGATTATTTTTTAAGAGGACGAGAGAGGTTTGGGGGGCGGGGACCGAACCACAACGCGGTTCCGAGTTGGCGGGGTTTTTTTTCCCCCTAAAAAAAGAAAAGTGTAGGGAAAAAACCTAAAAGTCTAAAAGCAAAACAAAACAAAAGGATACGCCAAACAGATTCTCCCTTTTTGTATGCCGGATGCTGCATGAGTCTGAAACACCAATAAACGGAGACTGCATGAGACTCGCCTCCAGCCTCAGTTGGTCCGTACGTGCGTGCGCCGCTGGGGCCCGAGGTACTGCCTCCTTTTGGGCAGAACCTATTGGGTGGTTTGCGCATGCGCCGCCCAGGTGGCCATCTTTACTATGGGCCGAAGCCTATCATTCCGGAGCGCCTATCTGCGCATGTGCAAGCCTTCCCTTGCTGTCCTCTTCCAAGTAGCTTTGACTAAAACTGAGCCTCCCGCGCGATCTCTGTGCGCCTGCGTACTGTGGCCGTGCGCAGCCCGGGAGGCGGGTCTTAGCTCCTAGGTGCGTATGGCAGCTGAGGTGGTGAAACTTCGAGGTTTGGGGAGAGGGTGCCGGATCCAGGTGTAGAAAGGGGCGGTATCAAGGCGAGAAGAGCGGGTCCGCCCCTCTCCCGCCTGGAAAGTGGTTTCTGCCGGTCCCTGGGAACACCGGAGTACCGGATCTCGATCCGTGGGGGCGGGGTCCTTGGAGCGGACGGAGCGCCCCCTCTTGGGAACAGGCGGTCCATTCGCAGGGACTGCTGTTGGAGCCTGATTGGTTAGAGAGACATTCCCTAAACCCCTGGGGAGCCCAACCCTTGGGGTTGGGGGATCCCCAGTTCAGTACTCCTGCATCGCCTATCATCGCAGGGCCCCTTCCCTAGTGACATATGTCCCTTGTCCGGGGCCATGGAGACATCGCAGCCACCACGGCGGCGCCTCTGTCTGAAGAAGGGGAAGTGACCTCCGGCCTCCAGGCTCTGGCCGTGGAGGATACCGGAGGCCCCTCTGCTTCGGCCGATCAAGCCGAGGAAGAGGGGGAAGGAGGCCGGGAGGAGGCTGAGCATGAGGGGTCCGGGGCCGAGGAGGTGCAGGGAGAAGCCCCCAGCACTGAGGGGGAAGAGCATGCCAAGGGAGAATCCGAGGACTGGTGCGTGCCCTGCAGCGATGAAGAGGTGGAGCTGCCCGCGGATGGGCAGTCCTGGATGCCACCCCCCTCGGAAATCCAAAGGCTCTATGAACTGCTGGCTGCCCACGGCACTCTGGAGCTACAGGCTGAGATCCTGCCCCGCCGGCCACCCACACCTGAGGCCCAGAGTGAAGAGGAGAGATCCGATGAGGAGCCAGAGACCAAAGAGGAGGAAGAGGAAAAGTGAGGGCACACCCTTACACCTTGTCCTTGAGGCTGCTCCCCTGATGCCGGGAGGAAGTAGGGAGGGGAGGTGGGACCCAGGAGCATGGGAAGTGGAGGGAGGGAAGAGAGCCGGAGAGGAAGAGCCAGCAGGCTGTGGAGAAGTGGGGGTGTTTGGGGGGGACCACCCTCACCTTTCACTCTCTGTCCCCCTGTCCCAGACCGTACATGCCCACAGAATTTGACTTTGATGATGAGCCAATGACACCAAAGGACTCCCTGATTGACCGGAGACGCACCCCAGGTACAGACAAGAGGGGAGAATTGGGGTGGTGGTGAAGGGCCTCTGCTTCCACTTACTCAGAAAGTGACTCCCTAAAAGATGCCTTTGCTTGGTGCCTTGATATCTACAGAACTTGTTTCAGGAGAGAGCATGCCCCCAGTGGTGCCATCCTTCCAGCTTTGGTGGTCCCCTATCTTCCGCAGATAATTCCATCATGCTTCCCATTCCTTTGATCTCAGTCCCCCCCAGAAAGCCAAGTCGTTATCATTATTATCTAGATCCACATCCCTACACTACTGTGTACATCTCCTAATCTGACCCAGTTTCCCATCCCGTGTGCCTTCCTAGAATTTACCCTCGGAGCCATTCTCTTTTTGTTTGCTTGTTTTTTTAATAAATTTCTTTATTTATTTATTTTTGGCTGCTTTGTGTCTTTGTTGCTGCACACGGGCTTTCTCTAGTTGCGGCGAGTGGGGGCTACTCTGTTGCGGTGTGCGGGCTTCTCATTGCGGTGGCTTTTCTTGTTGCAGAGCACGGGCTCTAGGCACACGGGCTTCAGTAATTGTGGCACGCAGGCTGTAGAGCATACGCTCAGTAGCTGTGGCACGCGGGCTCTAGAGCATACGCTCAGTAGTTGTGGCACACGGGCTTAATTGCTCCGCGGCATGTGGGATCTTCCCGGACCAGGGCTCAAACCCATGTCCCCTGCATTGGCAGGCAGATTCTTAACCACTGTGCCACCAGGGAAGTGCCCCCTCGGAGCCAGTGTTGATTTCTCTTTCTTTTACCCCAGCATTCAAGCCAGCAGCAAGTCTTGTTAGCTCTGCCTGCACCCTTATCCAAGCCACCATCTCTCTTGCCTAGATAGTTGTGGTAGCTCCTAACTGGTCTTCCTGTCGCCAGCCTCAGCAGCCAGAGACGGGTTTATGTTTCAAAACATAAATTGTGTCACTTCTCTGTTTTAAATTCTCCAAAGGATTCCATTTCTGGGGGGCGGGGGTGGGGTGGTGTATGAGTGTGTCAATTGAGAATCCAACCCCGCCCTCCCGCCAGGGCTTCCATGTAAACTAAAAGATCCAAACCCCTTATCATGGCCTGTAGGTCATATCTTTGGCCTTATCTTTCCTGTCTCCCCCAGCTCTACATTTCTCATTGGACAGACCTCCCTGTTCTTGCCCTGGGGCTTTTGCACTTGCTCGTCCCCTACCTGGGATGCTTCTCCCCAGTCTTCATATTTCTAGCCCCTTCTCATAATTCAGATCTTCACTGCCCACCCCATCTGAGGCCCCATCCCTAAACCTCAGAACCTCCAGGACAGGCCTGGAAATCTCCGTTCGATGAGCTCCCCAAGTGATTAGTAAGATCCAGGCAGGTCTGGTGCACACTGCCTCACTCACTTCCACATTTCTCTCATTCCCCTTCTCCAGGAAGCTCAGCCCGGAGCCAGAAACGGGAAGCGCGCCTGGACAAGGTCCTCTCAGACATGAAGCGACACAAGAAGCTGGAGGAGCAGATCCTTCGTACTGGCAGGGACCTCTTCAGCCTGGACTCAGAGGATGCCAGCCCCACCAGCCCCCCGCTCCGGTCCTCAGGAAGTAGTCTCTTCCCCCGGCAGCGGAAATACTGAGCGCTGCTGCCCTTAGGGTGCAGAGTCTACCTGCTGGGGCCTTGGCCCTTCTTCCCTAACCCAGGCTGCTGGGAAACTTGGGAAGAGGAGAGACACTCCAAGCTCCCAACACAGCACCTTGCCAGAAAGAGGACATACGTGTATGTGTTTATGTTTCCTATTGAACATCTCTTTGGAGACCTGGGCTAAATTTTCTGAATCTAAAATAAAAAATACCAAGTTATCTTCTCTTAGAGGAGGGACTGCAGCTGGAACTGAAACAGCTGTGGAGAGGCAAAATTGTACGCACCCAGATTGGGAAATTAAAGCCAGATGGGGTAGAAGTGAACTCGGTCAGCACCTGCCCCCTGCCTCGGGCCGAGGACCCTCCCCAGTCTCATGCCAGTGCTGCCAGCTGGCTCTGAGGTGGGAATTCCTGCACTGAGTGAGCCGCAGTGCCTCCAGCTGCAGTAGAAGCCGCCCAGAGGAGAAAAAAACAAAACCAAACAAATGAGAACCAGCTGCAAGGGCCCTTTAAATGCCTAAGCCTCACCCCCCGAATCTGCCCTGCCCTGACGGGAAGTCATCTCTAGGGCTGGGTGAAGGAGTTTCCTGATCTGAGGACTCTGTTGCAGCCAGCCACACTTCTGGATGTGAGTACTTCATACAGGCCTCAAAGCCCCAAACCAGTTGGTGGGACCTTGTGTCCTTCAAGACCCTCTCTAGCTCTGTCCTGCCTTCTAGGGCTTGCTTCATCTGGGGCAGGTGGTCTCTGAACCAGAACCGGGAGAAGATGGGTGGAAGCTTAGCCTTGGGAGGCTTTGCTTTCCTTGGAGTTTTTTCTGGCTTCTGAAGTAAAGGTGGATCAACTTGTCATCTTGCCAACACCCTCACCCCTCCAAATCTCAGGCCTCTCTGACCTTAAGCTCCCCCATCAGCAGTAGGGGCAGAGGAAACTTAAGGGGTCCATTTAGGGTCCCTCCTGGAGTGAGATTGGTCCCTGCTAGACTCCCCCTGGGGACCTGAGCTCTGGCCTGTCCCTTTGAGCTTTTAAAATGTGACTTGTCCCCGTTGAGATTCCTCAACTCTGCAGACATCGAGGCTTTCCTATTACCCCACTCGGGGCTATGCCAGCTGTAATAGGCTAATGCCACTCAGGGCCTTGCAGATCATTTGAGAAATCATTGGCAGAGTAATCTTAAGGTAGGCTTGATTTCCAGAGGCATGGAGTTCGGTGAGCAAGGCTCTTTTTCTTTTTTTTTCTTTTTGGGACTGGGAAGTGAAAACAGGAAGCTCTCTTGGACCCGCCGTGCTTCTAAGATTCTGGTGATCTTAGCAGCATGGAGGGTTGGGGGATAGTAGTAGAGGCAGGTGTGCCCTGTTTTCTCTGCTCCCTGTCTGGGTGGGCCCCTAGATATTATGGGGAGAAAGGCTGGCTGTCACGGGTGCCAACTGACTGCCAGAAACTTCTGCCTGTTTCCACCCTTGGCACACAGTATACTCTGCCTCCCCTGAGGGTGAGGCTTTCTGGACAGGGCAGCTCTCTAAAGCCATGGGCACGTAGGGGCAGCCACCTTGAATGGCTGGCCCAGGGAAAGCCAGAGAGCTCTAAGGTTACTCTGGCCTCCTTGTTGGGTGCTGCTCTCCTAGGTTACCGAAAATACCTTTGAACTGCAATGGCACTATCTCCTGGAGTGTACCCAGCCGCTCCCAGGTCCTTAAGTTCTTGTTCTAGTTTAGAATCTTATTGCCATTTTTGCCAGAGACCACACTACTTCTTGGTCTGGGGGCTCTGCGGTCACGATACCTGAGGTGGAATTCCGGCTCCGTCCTTTGATCATTGTGTGATCCTGAGCAAATTCCTTAATTTGTAGGTTCTTATGGGGATGAAATGAGTTAATTAAAAGCATTTACACAATACCTGGCACAGATTAAGTTCTTAATAAGTGGGAGCTGTTATGGGGGGGCACTTGCCAAAGATAGAAATTCCAGAGTCGTTCCTGGAAACCTTAGCCTAGTGCGTCTGGGGTGAGGCCTGGGCGTCAATACGACCAGCTGAGTCCTATGATTGGGCGATTTTAGAAAACAGGGGTTCTGCAACCTGGTTCCTGGGTCACTTCCAATCTAGCCAATCTTCACCTTCAATGACTGGCATTAATTGGCAGCATCTGGAGGTAGGATAGAACTAGGACAAGCATCATCCGGAGCTGGCAGGGCTGTTCTGTCCCCAGAAAAAGCTGCTGCTCCCGAAAAGTGGCCCAGTTGGGCTAGAGCTCAGATAAGATTTTCCTAGGAAGAAAAGGTCCTAAAACTTTGCTGCTACTAAAGAAGTGATTTATGTGAAACAAATTCTCAAGAATTTCCACTATAGTCCCCCGAAGCAGGAAATCATTTCCCTAAATTGGGAAGCTGTCTGGTAAAAACAGCCTCTCTGCAGTCCCTGAGAAATGTGACTCTTGCATTCTCTAAACAAAGACTAGAATGTTTAAAATCAGTGAAGGGAAACTGCAAAGATGAGTTCCCTGTCTGTGCTGAATTTCCTGTGCATTTTCCTAAACCTAAGTGTGATAGACGTGATGGTGGCAAGGCTGTCTCCAACCTTTCCTCCAACTTCAGGCCTGCCCAGGCCTTGGGACAAGGGGACTTGTGCTGGCTGGGGGTCTACTTGGACCTGAGGGTGAGGAGCTGGGGGAAAATACATGACATTCCCTGCTTTTGAGGAACAGTTTGCCATCTGGGTTCATCTTTGGTCTTCCTCCTCCAGGCCATCGTTTGTCGCGCTCCTACTGTGTATTAGACATGCTCCAGTCTCTAACCCCTTTAACCCCAGGAAACAGTCACTTTTATTCCCACTCCAGTCTAAGAGAGTAAGGCTTGGAGGCTAGCACGTGGCCCGAGGTCATATCGGCAGTGACAGAGCTCAGTCTTTGCTATATATTAGAGTCAGTGGAAGAACTTTTCTATATAGCAATGCTAGGACCCCACTCCAGACCAGTTAAATCAATCCCCAGAGATGGGTGGTTTGAAAAGATCTCCAGGTGATTCTGATGTACAGCTAGGCAGGGTCGAGAGGCTCTTATAGACCAGAGCTGCTCATAGTTTAATGTGTGCCCAAATCACTGGGGATCTAGTTAAAATGCCGGCTAATTCAGCAGCTCTGGGGTTGGGGGAACCCAAGGTTCTGCATCATTAACAGGCTTCCAGGTGATGCTGACACTGCAGACCTATACCCAGTGTGGCTTGTCGCCTGGGCATCTGCTGTTTAAGATTCACTGTCAGCCACTCACAACTGACACTGAAACTCTGATACGTAATGATATGACTCATTCATTAATTAAATTTTGCTCTAGCAAGTTTACTCTTGAGCCAGAACAGGGCCAGAATTGCCTCTTCACTAGAGGATGAAGCCAGCTTCTTCTCACAGGCTGTTCTGTTCTCTGTTCATCCCTCCCTTCTTGGTGTGTGGGATGCGGTGGGGGAGCCACTGGTCTCTGAGACTTTGGGTAAAAGTTGGCTGGTTCTGGCAGGAGCCTCATGACACATGAGGATCAGTGTGATCAGGCAAGGTTGGACAGGCACCCAGAGAGCAGACTACGGGGCAGATCTTGGAAGCAGACACCGAAGGGAGGTGTCGGTGAATTTAGGGAGTTGGGGCCAAACTCGGGGCTGGGCAGGACCTTCCAAAGGTCAACATGATCCTTAGCCGTTGTCTTTTGAGGGCCCTGGTATGTTGGAAGTGAAATGCTCTAACTGTACACGTTATCTGGTAAACCACGGACGTCTAAATCTGAGACACAAACATGCTGCCTGAGTCGGGTGGTCTCCCTGGTCTGAGAGGCCTCTAGTGAGGCTCACTTCTGGGGATGGCAAGATTGAAAAGGCAAAACCTGTTCTTGGGTGAACTTAGCAGGTGAACTTACATGGAAAGCACAGCTTTAGGGCTGGGTAGGTGGGTGATCAGGGAGGTGAGTCAGGGTCCTGGTACTGAAACAAGGGTAGTTGGCAAGGGCATGGCCTCGGAATAAGGCAGGAGCCCAGCCTGATTAGCTTTAGGGATGACTCTCAGCTGAGTCAGTGAGCTGGGCGAAGCTCTCGGCCCCCCCTGACTGGGCCCAGCTGGGGTGACAGATGGTCGAGAGGCCTCAGCTGTAGGGGGTGAGGGATCGTCCAAAGGAGCCATTGGAGGCTGTTCTCAGAGCCTGCTTCCCAGCCTCGTGTGGCCTTCTAGAGTTTAAATCTTCCCTGTGGGGCTGCACAGACCCTCCTCTTGCAGCCCTAGCCCTTCCTCTCCCCCATCTGGCTTCCTGGCCAGGCTTCCGCCCTGCAGAGAACCAGGAAGAGGCTTCACTGGGCTGTCGGATGCTCCTTTGCTATTCTAGGCCCACAGCTGGGGTGACACAAAAACCTGCCACCTTCCTGATCCGTAAACAAGTGAGGGTTAAGGCCGAGATGCCAGATGGGGTAGGGAGCCTCTGGTGCTAGGTCACATCCCCCAACTGGATAGGGAAGCTGGCCCTCAGCTGTAAGCCACACACATAGTGCTGCTAAGAGCCAGCCTCTGTTCCAAGTGCTTTATGATTAACTCAGTCCTCATACGTTGGGTTGATGACCTATCCATCCCCAGTTCACAGGCCAGGAAACGGGTATAGGGAGGGCAAGGGACTTGTCTGAGATCACCCATCCAGTAAGGGTTAGAACCAAGATCCAGGCAGTCCTAGCCCCAGGGTGGGGGTGGGGTGCTCTTGGGGGGGCCCTCTCCTGGGGAATGGAAGCACAGCCGAGCAGGATGGGCAGTAGAGAGGAAGGAAAGCCAAGGTCCAGGTAAGAGTGGGAACAGAAAGCAGAAAACTAGCACCTGGATTTTCAAACACTCCCTGAAATCAACAGAAGAGGGAGCTCTGATACTAGAAAAGTTAAGGGAAATTAACTTGACAAACAGGCAACAGAAAAGTATCAAGGTCAAATCCCATACAAAGTTGCAAGAAAAAGAATGAGGAGCAGAATAATAACCCCCTGATGTAGAAAGTGTACCAAGAAAACAGATCAAAACTGTAACCTCTTTGAAAATGAGGTAAGACATTAGGAAACAATACCAGGCAAAGCAGCAAATCAGAATTGTAAATAAGCCCAGGTAGTCTGGCTGAATCCATGCCCCTCACCATTGTACTATACTGCCACTGGAGAGAAACAGGACCAGGCATTCCATCGGGATTCTCATCCTGATGGTACCACCAACTTGCTGTGTGGCCTTGCATGACTCATTGTCCCTACCTGGGACTCAGCTAATTAGATCCACACTGTCTAATATGGGATCAACCAGCCACATTTGACTACTTAAATTAAAATTAAACACGAGCTCCCGAGCGGTCTTGAGCTCACACCCGGCTTCTCAGCCTTAACCTGCGTGCCGCCGTCACTGTTATGCTAGGCACTGCTGCCTGCCGCTGCGCTGCTCGGTAGCAGCAGTCAGTCTCCCGGACCAGCCCCCCGGGTCCCGCCGCTGTTACCCAGTCAATTCGCTGCTACTCCCATGGGTCACATGAGACAGATGGAGGAGTTTGCTGCTCGCTGGGTGACATACTTCAATAAGCCAGATATTGATGCTTGGGAATTGCGTAAAGGGATGAACACGATTGTTGGCTGTGATCTGGTTCCGGAGCCCCAAATCATTGATGTTGCTTTGCAGACATGCAGACGCTTAAATGATTTTGCTAGTGCAGTTCGCATCCTAGAGGTTGTTAAGGACAAAGCAGAACCTCGTAAGGAAATCTACCCCTATGTCATCCAGGAACTTAGACCAACTTTAAAAGAACTGAAAATCTCCACTCCAGAGGAACTGGGTCTTGACAAAGTGTAAACCCCATGGATGGGATTCCCGAGAATTTACTGATAGTGTTACTTGATTGTAAACAATCACCTGGAAACATTGATGATGACATATTACCTTATTTGAACAAGTTTTCCTTTGTTAAGTACCAAACCATATTACATAACTTGGACTTTAATAAAAAGGAAATGAGTTTGAACTGAAAAAAAATTAATTAAAATTTTAGTTCCTCAGTGACACTGTCCACATTTTCAGGAGTTCGATAGCTGCATGTGGTCAGTCCAAAGACAGCACAGATTAAGAATATTTCCATCATTGTAGAAAGTCCTTTTGGATGATGCTGAGTTGGAAGGTTTTAGAGAGGAGCCACACAGGTGATGTTAGTGCATCACCGCCAGGGGTAAGACAACTGGGAGTGGTGGGGACTGTGGTTAAGCAGGAAAGCTTGTGGCCCGTCTAAAGGGCTCGGCTGCTATGTGGCTCTCGTCAGTTTGCCACGTGGGAATGTAAGGCCTGGCTCCTCATTCTTCAAGAGAAGCAGGAATTGGAAGTTTGTGGTAACTCACAATTTCTAAACAAAAGAAATTTTACAGATTGTGTGGATCAAGTAAAACTCTTGGGCCTTGATTCTGTAATTTTGTGGCTCCAGCCTCTTTTTCCTGTGCCAAGCCACTCCCCCTTCCTCCTTCTCACTTCACATTTGTCACCCAGTTTGGAAGCTGTATGGATGGTGGACTAGATGGGGTACCACTCCTTTTTGGTGGTGGCTTCAAAAATGTTGGACCGGGACTTCCGTGGTGGTCCAGTGGTTAAGACTCTGCACTTCCAATGCAGGCGTGGCCAAAAACTTTAAAAAAAAAAAAAAAAAAGTTGGACCAAAGTCTCGGAGGGCAAGGCTTTGAATCACTTAGTAAACTTGGTTCCCTTTGTGGGACTCCAGGGGACATGTCCAAAGTCCAAGGCATGCTGGAGGCAGGGATGGGGTTTAAGTAGGTGGTGTGACATTCCTGAACAGGCCAAGCACTGGAGGTAACCAGCCAGGATTCAGAAGCAGTTAGGGTGGGGGTGGACAGAATGCAGTACTCATTCACTCGCTTTCTCCTTCCCACCCACCCCTACCCATGATGGCAGGGAGTCACAGGTGGCAACAGACCACAGAGAACTGGGGAGGAAAGGACTAGAATACTCTGGTGTTTCTTTTTTTTTAAATTTTTATTTATTTGTTTATTTTTGGCTGCATTGGGTCTTCTTTGCTGCGCGCAGGCTTTCTCTAGTTGTGGCGAGCGGGGGCTACTCTTCACTGTGGTGCATGGGCTTCTCATTGCGGTGGCTTCTCTTGTTGTGGAGCACGGGCTCTAGGCGCGCGGGCCTCAGTAGTTGTGGCTCGCGGGCAGTAGAGCACAGGCTCAGTAGTTGTGGCTCATGGGCTTAGTTGCTCCGCGGCATGTGGAATCTTCCTGGACCAGGGCTCGACCCCATGTCCCCTGCATTGGCAGGCAGATTCTTAACCACTGCGCCACCAGGGAAGTCCCCTTTGAGGTGTTTCTAATCCAGCTGATTCTATGGGAACATCATTTCCATCAGGGACCCCTTCCTTGAGAGGCGGCCCACATCTAACAGTTCATCCCAGGATTGCTTAAAGCGCAAGGGGGGAGGGCTGCAAAGATCATGCAAACATTCTTGGGCTATGGGCTAATGTTTGCATACAGCTGGGACCCTTGGGATCCCCTGAAATAAAGGAGCCTGCCCCTGGAGGAGCCAGGGAGCTCTTCAGAGCCTCTGCCCCCCACCGTGCTGGGGAAGACACACAGCACCGCCAGAGGCTGACCACCTCTCCCAGCTTGGTGTGCTTCCGCCTCCTACACTATGGGGGTTGGAGATTGGGGAAGTTTTGATCTTAAGCCCCTCCCAGTACTTCAGGAAGCTTGGGGGAGGTAAAGTAGATGGGAATGAGGGAAAGGAGTTGGCGGAGAACCCTGGGCTTCTGTGGTTAACTGCATCAAGCATCTCTTGGCAGGGATGAGGTCTGGATAGGCTGCCCTGGGTGGGAAGAAAGGAACAGATGGGTGTGGGGACAGTGAAGGATGGCATAATCTGAGCCTGAGGAGGAAGGGCCCATTCCCCCAGCGCCAGCCAGTCTTCATGCCCACCTCATCCCAAGCCCCCTGGACTCATCTTTTGTCTTCTCCCCATCTGTCTTTCACACTCTGTGCTTCCCTGGGCTCAGGAGTCACCATGGCAACCGAAGAGTCCATCATCCGCATCCCGCCGTACCACTACATCCATGTGCTGGACCAGAACAGCAACGTGTCCCGCGTGGAGGTCGGGCCAAAGACTTACATCCGGCAGGACAATGAAAGGTTGGTGTTGGGACCGGGCTATGTGGGCACCTGGGGCCAAGGAGGGCCTGGTAGCCTGGCTGCCATGATCGTCCATCTCCTCCTTCCTGCTCTCTGGCTTGGGTGACAGGAAGCTTTCTTTCCCATTCGCCGCCTCCTTCGGGAATAGGAACGGGGGGTCCCCTGGGTCCTCACACTGCTTCTCACCCTCCAACAGGGTCCTGTTTGCCCCCAAGCACATGGTGACGATTCCCCCACGCCACTACTGCACAGTAACCAACCCGGTGGCCCGGGACGCCCAGAACGCCGTGCTGTTCGACGTCACAGGACAAGTACGGCTCCGCCACGCTGACCTAGAGATCCGGCTGGCCCAGGACCCCTTCCCCCTGTATCCAGGGGAGGTGCTGGAAAAGGTACCTGCTCACCTTCCCCGTACCCACTCTACCTGTCCTGCTACCTTGACAGAGGGCTCAGCACTGCTTTCTGGAGGGAAAACAAACTGGAGCCGTGGGAGGGGGTGGGAGGTGACACTTGCTGGTTCTCACTGGGACAGAATTGACTTGTTGCCCCTCCACTCACCTTCCCCAAACATCCCCTTCCTCTTCACATGCCCAGGTCAGACCTTTGAGAGCTGTCGGCCCATCTCCGGACCTAATCTTCCAGGCTCCAGAGCCTGCCTGAAGCTCCTGGCCAGTCTGACACTAAATGACTTGTGCCAAGAGTAAGGGTTTCATTCTCTCAAACAGTGCCAGATGCCGGTGGGCGGTGACAGCAGTGGTGGACCAGGTGAGGCCCAGGCTCGTGTCGCCTGTGGCTGCTCCACGGGAAGCCATCGCAGACCTGTAGTGCCAGCCAGGCCCTCGTCCCTGTTGCCCTAAAGCCCTGGGCCGGAGTGAGAGGGCACCCCGCCTTTATTTCTATAGCGTTTCTTTACCTTCACCTCCTTGCCGCTTTACACTGTTCACTCTGGACTCCTCTACTAAGCAGTGCTTCTTGATCCTGGGAGCATAAGAGCATGGCCCGGGGGCTCTGAGGCATTCCTGTCCACTTAGCTGCAGGCACTTTGGGGAAAAGGTATGTGGAGATACTAAGTGATGAAGAATGATTCGGATGTTAACCCTTAAGGAATCGGGGTGAAGGGTGTAAGGGAATTCTTTGTATTATTCTTGCAACTCTTATGAAGTCTCAACCTGTCACAAATTGAAAATCACCCATATCCAGGTTCTGCCTTAGACAAACTAAATCCCTCTCTTGGAGGGAACTGTGGGGGGTGGTCTGGCACCAGAATTTTTTTTTTCCGGCCACGTGGCATGTGGGATCTTATTTCCCTGACCAGGGATGGAACCGGTACCCCCTAGAGTGGAAGCATGGAGTCTTAACCACTGGACTGCCAGGGAAAGCACCCCTCCCCTTTTTGGGGGGGTGGGCACCAGCATTTAAAAGCTCCCTAGGGTGGAGAGAACTTCCCTCATCGCTGCCTCTTTAACCTCTGCTTCCCCGGCAGCCCCGGCTCACAACGGCTTATACTCAGACCCCACGTGCTCCAGGCCAGGAGGGCAGGGCCTTCCCTTCCTCTGAGCCCAGTGCCACCAAGATGTTCCTTTACTACCAGAGAGTCGGCACTCGCCCTCCTTGGAGGCACTGGCCCCTACCCACACCACTTTCTTTCCCTTCACTGAGGCGCCACCTGGCTCGGGCCTCCCTTCCCCGGCCCTCCTGGGAGCCTCACTAATGTCCATGCGATAACCCTGTCAACATCTTGGCCTTCTTGACCTCAAGTCTGACCCTCACATCTTCTGCTTCAGTCCTGCCCAGTGCCATGTCCACTCTGGACTGGGTGGTTTATTCCCGCACCTGCCCCACCTCTGAAGTTTTTTTTTTTTAGCTAAAATATTTATATTTTTTATTGAGGTAAAGTTGATCTACAGTGTCGTGTTAGTTTCACGTGTACAGCACAGTGATTCAGTTATACATACGTATATATCTATCTTACAGGTTCTTCTCCCTTGTAGGTTATTACAAAATGTTGAGTATAGTTCCCTGTGCTATGCAGTAGGTCCTTGTTGCCCCGCCTCTGAAATTAAACCCAGCTCCTCCTTAACCATCAGTCTCCCCTTCCTAGTCCTCCTGTGCCTCCAGGCTTTTGAATCCCACTTCTCTCCTGTCCCTCAGATTCTCTTCCTCGTCTCTCCCTACCCCAGCGGAACCCTGTTGTTTTAACACACGCTCTTCGTGTGCTAGACCTGCGCCCAAACCCTGTCCTCGATCGGTATTACCCCCACCTGATCTTTCTGTCCTCTCGCTCAGGTAGATCCACCCCAACAGTATTATAAGTAGCTAGTGGGGTAAGTGGTTCATTCCAGCCCAAGCCCTGCTCGTTAATGTTTCCTTCCCAACCAGCTTTCTCTCCTTTCTTTTCCCCCCTGCATGCCTCTAAATATTGATCATTCTCGGCTCTCTTTCTGTTTTCTGCTCTCTCACTCTCAAACAACTTGGTCACCTACTTAGAAATTGAGGCCATCTGGAAGGATCTGGGTCTGTGTCCCCTTTCCTTCCCTGTGTCTCCTTTCTACCTGTTGGAGCCTCTAGGAGGTTCCCCTCCATCCGTGGACCCAGGAAGACGCATCCTTCTATTTCTTGATCTTATCCCCACCTAGAGCTTCTCTCTCCTGCCTTTAACTTTTCTGTTACTGGTGCCTTTCTCTTGGCCAATAAACGTGCTCTGCCTCTTCCATCCTTTTCTGGCCTTGAAGGCTTACTTGTTCACACTTTTCATCTAAAGAATGCATTCATAAGACTGTAAAGTCCTCTCTGACTTCCACCACCAGTATCTGCTCTCCATCCCCAGAGGTATCTACTGTCATCCATTCAGGGTATACACTTCCAGATACGTCTGTGCATCCATGTAAGTGTGTATCCAAAAAAGTATTGGTTATAACTTATTTGCATAAGAGCTAGCACATTGTCACTTGCCAGTGTATTTTGAATGAACTTCTCATCTTGGTGCATAAGTCATTTCTTGTTTAATTGTTTGTAATTCCATATGATAGAGGTTCAGCCCTTCTCCTGAGTTACCATTTAGGATGTGTCCAATTTATAAGGAAAAACAGTGCTGTGGTGAATATCCTTGTGTGTGTGTGCCCTTGTGCACGCTAGTTTCTTTTTTTATAAATTTATTTATTTGTTTTTTATTTTTGGCTGTGTTGGGTCTTCATTGCTGTGCTCAGGCTTTCTCTAGTTGCGGCGAGCGGGGACTACTCTTCATTGCGGTGCTCGGGCTTCTCATTGCGGTGGCTTCTGTTGCAGAGCATGGGCTCTAGGCACGCAGGCTTCAGTAGTTGTGGCACGTGGGCTTCAGTAGTTGTGGCTCGTGGGCTCTAGAGTGCAGGCTCAGTAGTTGTGGACGCACAGGCTTAGTTGCTCCGCGGCATGTGGGATCTTCCTGGGCCAGGGCTCGAACCCGTGTCCCCTGCATTGGCAGGCGGATTCTTAACCACTGCGCCACCAGGGAAGCCCTAGTTTCTTTTTTGTTTTAAGAGTAGAAACTAATAAGAATTTCTGGGTCCCAGGATATTCACACTAAATTTGTATGGTCTTTTATGAATGGCCCTGTCAATCTAATTTTCAGCTGTCTGCTTTCTCTTTCCTATTTAGTTTTTTTTTTTAATTGGGGTATAGTTGCTTTACAATCTTTCCTATTTACTTTGACAACTTGTACCTGATGTTCTCTGCCCTGTTGCCTCACAAGCGCCTGCATCTGGCCCCCCACCTCCGCTGACCCCACTTTGGCAAAACCCCAAGACATCCTAAGTGCAGGACCAGTGGACTGTCATTCTGTGTCTCACAGACCCTCTCGGCCATGTCCACTGTTGATCTGCCCTCTTACTAAAACTTGTCTGTGCTTTACTCTGTGGATGTCTTGTTTTTTCCATCCTCTCCCCGTCCCCTCTGCCTTCAGGTTCTGTCCTGAATACCCTGTGCCTTTTTTTTTTTTTTTTCATAGCCTGATCACTTCATCTGTGTTGAAGACACCCAACTCTATACCTTAGCTGGGAACTACAGGCTGTGAGTCCCCTAGCTGCCTATAGGAAGCCCTCTCCTAGATGTCCCACAGTCGCCTCATACTGGCTATCCAAGCCTAACACTTCCCCTTACCCCCAAATCTGTTCTTGTCCCGTACTCCCAGTCTCACTTGGTGATACTACTGGACCTAGTCACTCAAGCTGGAAGCCTGTAACAGCATGTGGGACAAACTGGAGGGAGACAAAGGAGGCAGCCAGGAGACCAGTTAGGAAGATATTTCCATCATCCAGGCGAGAGGTGTTGGCGGCTTAGGTGAGGGTGTGGCAGGGATAGATAAAGGCAGACCTGGATTTGCAGTGGACAGGCAGGAAGTGATGATGGAGTAGATGTGAGAAATGAAAACCGTACTGGTCTACATGCTCTTCCCAGAATGCTCACACCTTCTTCCTCCTCCTTCTACACCTTTATGTCAAAAGCCAGCTCTTCCTCTGAGCCCCAGTTCAAATGCTACTCTCTGAGGGCCTTTCCCAACTTCTTCACCTGGACTTCTGCAACCTCTTCCCCTTGACCCGGTCCACAGTCTGCTTGGAGGCATTGGTCTGTGTTTGTCTTATCACCCACTGGAACCTCAACTCCACGAAGATGGGGGTATGTCTTGACTCCACCACAACGAGCCGAGTGCTGTGCACATAGAACATGTCCAGGCAAAGGCTTGCCCGGGCAGTAAACGTCCAGCTCTGCCTCTCCAACCCAGAGTGTGGTCGGTGGATGAAGTAGTTATCTGAGCTTCTCCTCCCAGGGGGCTACTCTAGTTGGAGTAAGGAGTGGCAGGTAGCCTTTAATAAGGCTGAGGTTCAAATCCTGATTCTGTTTCTTACTAGTTGTGTGACCTTGATCATGTCCCTTAGCCTCTATGAGCCTCTTTCCTTGCCTTCCTGCTTCCCTCGGATCAAAGATCAAGTGAAATCCTATTTGTAGAAAATATTTGTACAAACCTCTAAAAAAGGTTTGGCAGCTTGTGGCTGGGTCCCCCTTCCTGATGGAAGGAGATGTGATGGCTGGAGTACAATGGCTGTCTTGTGACCATGAGGCAACCTTGAAAACAAAGACTCATGCTTCAAATGTGCCTGTTATAGAAGTTTATACCTTCCCACCACCTTATACTTCCTGAGAGCCCCAGTGCACACTGGGCCATGAGATGCTCACTTACTCAGCTTCTCAGATGTTTCTCCCACATCTCCCATCAAGCCCTCTACCCAGTTTCCCACCTGGATTTCTAGTTCATAACAAGATCTGAGCACTTCTGCAGAGGAAGGTGTGTCCTTGCCCATCAGCAGTGGCAGCCTCTTGCTCTCAACTCCATCTTAGCTCTTCAGACCAGATGGCTTGGGGGCCACACCTACCTTGTGCATTCCACTCGGAGTCTTATTTTGGGACATGGAGAGATCGATGCTGTGGACTCTGACCTTCACGGTGTCAGGTTTGACTCCAGGGGTCCCAGCTCTGAATACCCCGCGACCCCCCTTCTTCCCCTATTAGGACATCACCCCACTGCAGGTGGTTCTGCCCAACACCGCCCTCCACCTTAAGGCGCTGCTGGATTTTGAGGATAAGAACGGAGACAAGGTGGTGGCAGGAGATGAGTGGCTATTTGAAGGACCTGGTAAGTACTTCCTCTCCAGCCGGGTCAGGGTCAGAGGTTTCCTGCCCTCCCATTCTAGCCCTGATGTCTTCTGACATTCAACACCCATCTCATCTTCCCTTCCCAGGCACGTATATCCCCCGGAAGGAGGTGGAGGTTGTGGAGATCATTCAGGCAACAATCATCAAGCAGAACCAGGCCCTGCGGCTGAGGGCCCGCAAGGAATGCTGGGACCGGGAGGGGAAGGAGAGAGTGACAGGTGGGGTCTTGAAGGGATGCTGACGGTGGGTGGGTGGGGGGGTTGGGAGGGGGCAGGCCGTGCCTCGACCACAGGGAAAGTGGGGAAGTTTGGGGGTAGCCACTTGTAGCCTGGAGGAAATGCTTCCCTGGTATCTCTTGCCAGCTGTTCTGGGCTGCCCCCTGCTGCTTCCCCCCACCCCCTTCAGGAGGCTCTACCCGGATCCTGTGATCACGATCAAGCTAACATGGCTTTTCCTTCCCCCCAACCCTTTACCATGAGCTGGGGGCAGCGGCCATGTCTGTTTCTAGGTCAACAAAGCAGGTGTTCATATACAACTAGCAATTGTGTTTGACAAACGTGATGTATTAACTGAGGTCTTCACAAAGGCTGTGCTTACTGAGCCAGATGCGGTTCAAATGCTTTACAAACGGCAACTTCTTTAGTCCTCCAACAACCTTGAGGCACCACGACTCCCATTTTCCATATGACATCACTGAGGCCTGGGTTTATGGCCAGGAAGGGCCAGACTGGAACTTTTCCCCCGGCACTCTTGCTTCTCCAGTAGGCTCAATGACCTCTGCAGCTATAAGAGAGGCAGTTCTGCCCATTTTAGGGGAAGGAAAAAAGTTGGTCTTTGGAGCTTAGAGAAGGCCTAGCAGAGTATTGGAAGGGCTTTTTTTTTTTTAATCTTTCTGGGGTAGGGATTGGTTTTCCTCTGGCCTCAAAAAAGGAAAACAATGACTCCTGTCAGGCCTTGAACATAGGGGCAGTGGCATCTCAAAGTGGCCCACAAAGTTCTGCGGGTCCCCTGTTGTCTAGGCTGCAGGATGGGGCAGCTGGGGAACAGGCTAGGTGACCTTTGGCCCTTGCCTCTCTGCCCCTGGCCCAGGAGAAGAATGGCTGGTCCGTTCCGTGGGTGCGTACCTTCCCGCAGTGTTTGAGGAGGTTCTCGATGTGGTGGGTGCTGTGATCCTTACGGAAAAGGTTTGTGCTCTGGAGGACCCTGGGTGGGAGACTCTCAGAGTGGTAGAGAACGGCGTCAGAGAATGTGAAAATAAGATCACCTGAGGAGTGTCCTGGGTCACCTGAAAGGGTTTAAGAAGTCCTCTTGGATTGGTAGGCACTGTCACTTAGACCTGGATCATTTAGTGGCCAGTAGGGTTCCCAGATCCCCCAAGGAAGTTAGAGGTGGGTTTATTCAAACCCCCTGACATCTCGCTCTACAGACAGCCCTGCACCTCCGGGCGCGACAGAACTTCCGAGACTTCAGGGGAGTGACCCGCCGCTCTGGGGAGGAGTGGCTGGTGACCACGCAGGACACAGACGCCCATGTACCAGATGTCTATGAGGAGGTGATGGGGGTCGTGTCCATCACCACCTTGGGTCCCCACAACTACTGTGTGATTCTCGACCCGGTGGGACCAGATGGCAAGAACCAGCTGGGGCAAAAGCGTGTGGTCAAGGTGAGTGTCTCCGCGTCACCCAGAGGTGAATGCCTTTGGAGTGGCCTAAGGCCCTTGGACTCCAGTCCCTGCCCTCCTCCCACCCTCGGTACATGTTCTAGAAACACCAAGCTTGTTTGGGCTGCCTCTGTGCACACTTGTCTCTATCCCTTGAGACGCTGTCTCATTGATCTTTCTGGCATCCCTGACCTGAGGTCACACATGGCCTCTCTTGTGAGTGCCTCCCTGGCCCTGCACTGTGTCTGTAAACCTGGAAACTCTCTCTAATATTTCACATCCCTCTGTTCTGGAAACTTTGTCATCCTGTGCCAAACAAATCTCTTGGTTTACCCTTCTCCGCATCCTCTACCTCATCCCCTCTCTGAACTATACGTGGGACTAGCAGGGCTGGGCAGACCTTTCCTGTGAAGATCGTAGATATTTTACGATGGTCTCTGCATGGTCTCTGTTAGAACTACTCAACTCTGTTGTTGTGCCGTGAAAGCAGCGCAGACAGCTTGTAAACGAACCACTGCCGCTGTGTTCCTGTAACATTTTATTTGCAAAAACAGGAGGTAGAATAAATGGGAACAACCCGTCAGTCTATCAGCTGATAAATGGATGAGGAATATGTTGTATCCATACAGTGGAATATCAGTCAAAAGAATGATAGGTAATCTTTCTGGGCTCGAGGGCACTCATGTTCTTGAAATAATTCAAAAATGTACAAATCAAAAATGAAGTTCTAATATGTGCTACAACATGGACAAACTTGACAGCATCATGCTAGGCAATAGAAGCCAGACGTGAAAGACCACATAGTGTATGATTCCGTTTACGTGCAATGTCCAGAGTAGGTCAGTCCATGCGTAGTGGGTGGGGTGGGGCTGGGCAGTAACTGCTACTGTGTATATAGGGTTTCTTTTCAGGACGATGATGTTCTGGGGTTAGGGAGTAGTGATGTTGGGCAGCTCTGGATATACCAAAACAACTGAATTGTATACTTTAAATAGGTGTATTTTATAATATGTGGGTTATATCAAATATATATATACACGTATATGTATTTATATTATATATTAAAAATAGGCAGCAGGCCAGATTTGGCCCAAAGATCAGAGATTACCAACTCTGGACTACACCATCCCAAGGCAACAAAGCATGGGAGAAATAAAGCAATAATAGGTTAATTCTTAACTATTGAGCTTGTGAGAACCCAGACCTTGACAGTTTATACAGAACTTTTCAGGGCAGGTTTTTTGTTTGTTTCTTAATTTATTAATGTATTTATTTATGGCTGCATTGGGTCTTTGTTGCTGCACACGGGCTTCTCATTGCGGTGGCTTCTCTTGGTTGTGGAGCACGGGCTCTAGGCGCACGGGCTTCAGTAGTTGTGGCATGCGGGCTCAGTAGTTGTGGCTCACAGGCTTAGTTGCTCCGCGGCATGTGGAATCTTCCTGGGCCAGGACTTGAACCCGTGTCCCCTGCATTGGCAGGCGGATTCTTAACCACTGCGCCACCAGGGACGTCCCAGGGCAGGTTTGACCAGATCTACAGGCATTTGTAGAGTGCCTCAAAGTCTAGATAATGATTCATTGTATGACGTAAGGGTGGGGAGGGTGCTTTTGGGGGCTCCTGTCCTCAGCACAAGCCCATGGTCACATGGAGCTGAAGGAGGTACCATCAGAGGCACCCACAGCCCTGGGTGGCGACTGCTTCTGACCCGCTTCTCCCCACTAGGGAGAGAAGTCTTTCTTCCTCCAGCCCGGGGAGAAGCTGGAACGAGGCATCCAGAACGTATACGTGCTGTCGGAACAGCAGGGGCTGCTACTGAGGGCCCTGCGGCCCCTGGAGGAGGGGGAGGGCGAGGAGAAGGTCTCCCACCAGGCGGGGGATCGCTGGCTCATCCGTGGACCCCTGGAGTACGTGCCACCTGCCAAGGTGGAGGTGGTAGAAGAGCGTCAGGCCATCCCCCTGGATGAGAACGAGGGCATCTACGTGCAGGACGTCAAAACCGGAAGGGTAAGCACTGAGGGATGGGCGCCATCGCTGCCATGTGGCCCTGGTGGTGGCTTGGTCTGGGCAAGTGGGTGATGCTGGTGGGGAGATGCATGGTGGAGGTGACAGAAGGGATTCAACAGTGTCGCTAGTAGCATCCAAGCCAGCCGGCTGCTAAATATGAGGGCATTCTCTGGAGTTTTTGCCTTCCCTTTGTCTTAAATATCTAATTTCAAATGTTAGAGCTCTCAAGCAAGAAGATGAACCAGATTTCAGGATGGAAACTTAGTCCCCAGTGCAGATCTGGCTTCCGGCATAAAGGTCTGACTGGGATGTGGCCTAGGAACAGTAAGACCTGACCTCCCTCCCATACCCTTTTCCTGGTGGAATCCCTCCTCTCTGCCTCTCACCTAGACCTTGATCTTGGTCAGACCTAGGACCACATCTCCAACCTCTTTAAGAATCCAACCTACAAGCAGAGCTCAGAATCCTAGGAAATGTTAGTGTGTGCTACCTAGTTCCTAGGATTGCATCTGTCCCTGGGATGCCCTCCAGGCTGCCCCATGAAGGAAGATTCCAGAAGAAATGATATCGGGAACTTACTATACGTCAAATTCTTGACACTAGACATGTGAGAGGTCATTCATTCCTCTACCCTGTGAGGCTGCCACTATCAGGTCCATTTTGCACACGGGTGAGAGAGCTGCCTAAGGTGACGGAACTTGCAGACAGTGAACTTGAACGCAGCCTCCTTCCAGAGACCACATTTAACCACGATGCTGTCCTACCTCCTGGACCAGTTCCGCTTTAGGGATGCTGGGTAGGACTCT
This sequence comes from Delphinapterus leucas, assembly GCF_059928025.1. Classification (NCBI taxonomy): domain Eukaryota; kingdom Metazoa; phylum Chordata; class Mammalia; order Artiodactyla; family Monodontidae; genus Delphinapterus; species Delphinapterus leucas. The sequence continues at coordinate 16,243,592 of NC_143143.1, forward strand.
TCCCCTCCTCCCTTTGCCGGTGACATTCCTCCTCGTCTTGCTCTCTCGAGGTGCGTGCTGTGATCGGGAGCACCTACATGCTGACCCAGGATGAAGTCCTGTGGGAGAAGGAGCTGCCTCCAGGGGTGGAGGGGCTGCTGAACAAGGGGCAGGACCCTCTGGCGGACAGGGGTGAGAAAGAGACATGCAAGACTCCTAGGCCCTCCGCTCCCCGGAACAAGACCCACGTGGTCAGCTACCGTGTACCCCACAATGCCGCGGTGCAGGTGTACGACTACCGGGAGAAGAAAGCCCGGTGAGCGGCGGCCTGGGGGCTGCGCCGTGTGGGGCTGCGGCTGGAGGGCCTCTCCGGGCCTCTGACTCCCGGCTCCCTCTGCAGCGTGGTCTTTGGGCCAGAGCTGGTGTCGCTGGGTCCCGAGGAGCAGTTCACGGTGTTGTCCCTCTCGGCTGGGCGACCCAAGTGTCCCCACGCCCGCCGCGTACTCTGCCTGCTGCTGGGGCCTGACTTCTTCACGGACATCATCACCATCGAAACCGCAGACCACGCCAGGCTCCAGCTGCAGCTTGCCTACAACTGGTAAGGGGTAGAGGGGAGGGCCAGGGCCCCTGCTGTTGCAGCCCCGGGGGCACCCTGAAGAGAAGAGATGCCGCCTCCAGTGCTGAGCTCACAATCAGGGCAGAACGCCTGACTCCAAGCCACGGTCAAGGAGGAAACCCAGGGGTTCATGCAAATCCAGTCTGACGCCCAGGGGGAGTGACAGGAAGATGAGGGCTCACCTGGGGGTAGAATGTGGGGGGAAACGGCAGGAGGACACTCAGCTAAACTCCTAGCGTGACTTCAGCCAAACGTGTAACTACAAGGTTTAAAAAGATGAATCAAACCCAACTGGTGGGAGTGGCCGGGTGGTCAAGAGCAAGTACTCTGAGGCTGATGGGTGTGCTAGCTGTGGGCCTGGGCAAGTATTGGGTGCTTTCCTCCGTTTCCCAGTCTGTAAAATGACGTTAAGGACATAACCATCAACCTAATGGGGCTGTGGAAAGGATGCTGTGAGAATTGGAACTGTGACTGGTCCATAGTTAGAGCTCAAATGGCAGGGATGAGAATTGGGGTGGGGGAGATAAGTCAGATGCAGAAGCAGTACTCAACAACTCCCAAGCACGCGTTTCTCACCTCTTGGCTGAGTGGCCAGGACTGTGACAAAGGCAGATGGGCACTGATATCTTTGGGGGCACAGACCCTGGAGCCACACTGCCTGGGTTCAACTTTCTGGCTTGGCACCTGTTGTGTGACTTAGGGTCTGTCGCTTAACCTCTCTGGACCTCTATTTCCTTGTCTATGTTGGGGGTAATGCTCATTCCCACCTCATAGGGCGGCTGAGCAAATAAAATGGGAACATGTAAGTTTCTTAGGACTTCACCTGACACATAGCAGACGCTAATTAGCGTTCTCTATCGTGAGACCCTTCCCAACCACAGAAGGTGGGTGTCAGTGTCCTTTTTTTTTTTTTTTTTGTGGTACGCGGGCCTCTCACTGTTGTGGTCTCTCCCGCTGCGGAGCACAGGCTCCGGACGCGCAGGCTCAGCGGCCATGGCTCACGGGCCCAGCCGCTCCGCGGCATGTGGGATCTTCCCGGACCGGGGCACGAACTCGTGTCCCCTGCATCGGCAGGCGGACTCTCAACCACTGCGCCACCAGGGAAGCCCTCAGTGTCCTTTTTGAAGGTGAGAGAGTTGTCTTTGCTCACAGGCACTTTGAGCTGAGTGACCGGAAGGACCCCCAAGAGACGGCCAAGCTCTTCTCAGTGCCCGACTTCGTGGGTGATGCCTGCAAGGCCATTGCGTCCCGGGTGCGAGGGGCCGTGGCCTCTGTCACCTTTGATGACTTCCATAAGAACTCGGCCCGCATCATTCGCACTGCTGTCTTTGGCTTTGAGACACCAGAAACCAAGGGTTCTGACAGCATGGCCCTGCCCCAGCCCCGGGACCGGGCTGTCTTCCCCCAAAATGGGCTGGTGGTCAGCAGTGTGGACGTGCAGTCGGTGGAGCCCGTGGACCAGAGGACCCGGGACGCCCTGCAGCGCAGCGTCCAGCTGGCCATTGAGATCACCACCAACTCCCAGGAAGCAGCTGCCAAGTGAGTGAGGCCTGGGGGCCTGGCTCTCCACGATGCCCACTGTGGGCCCGACCTCTCCAGGGTCCCTGTCTCTAGCCTGCTGCCAGGACCTGGGTAACACGGCACCCTGGTGGTCAGCCTGCTGTCCTCCTTACCCAGCAGATAGCCTGGGCTACTTAAGGTGGGAATAGATGCCACCCCTGCTTCTGTGGCTTCTCACCTTGCTTGTGCTGGAACCCAGATTCGTATCTGTGGCCCTCCAGGCACTCTGGGGTCCAGCCTAGCCTCCCCCTCCTCACCTTCCAGCCTTCTCCCCAGGCTCACATGCTCCAGGCCCACCAGCTCCTTTCTGCTCTTCAGGGTGGGAACTCAGCACTGGCTGTTCCCTCTGGCCAGAATGTTCTCTCCTCCTTCTGGCCTCCAAAGGTCACCTCGTCGGAGAGCCCTTTTCTTTTTTACCCCGACTGAAGCAGCACCCTCTTTGCCCAGTCATGTTATTGTAGCACCCATTTTTCAAGGAGATTGTCACTGTCTGAAATCATCCCTGTTTACTTGTCCTTTTTTCCCCACTGGAAAGTAACTCGTGTGAAAGCAGGAGTCGCGGTCACAGCCACGTGCCCCTGCACCTAGAATCGCACTTGGCTTGCACAGTGCACATGCTGTGCTTTCATTTGCACGTCAAGGGCCTCCCATGGGCCAGTGGTCCCTGCCCTTGGAGCGCCTGTTCCAGCTCTGGCCCCATGCCAGCGTCTTACCTATCCCCTCTCCCACCCAGGCATGAGGCTCAGAGACTAGAACAAGAAGCCCGCGGCCGGCTTGAGAGACAGAAGATCTTAGACCAATCAGAAGCTGAAAAAGCTCGCAGGGAGCTCTTGGAGCTGGAGGCTCTGAGGTGGGTGCAGAACTAGAAGAAAAGATGGCAGGGGGTCTTGGAAGAGCAGCGGATGGGAGGGGTGTGTGTGTGTGTGTGCGTGCGTGCGCGCGCGTGTGTGTGTGTGCGTCCGTGCGCAGGTGTCCTCGTGCTGCTGTAGCATAAGTCAAGGGCAGAGGAGGGCAGGGCTGGGCTTCCTCCTGGGTCTCTCTGACTCTGCGCCGTCTCCAGCACCGCAGTGGAGAGCACTGGGACCGCCAAGGCAGAGGCTGAGTCCCGAGCAGAGGCGGCGCGCATCGAGGGAGAAGGCGCCGTGCTCCAGGCCAAGCTCAAGGCAGAGGCCTTGGCCATTGAGACGGTGAGTGGGGGAGATGCCCGTGGAAGGGTATGGCCTTGGGGTCTGGAAGAAACCCGATCGCTGCAGTCCCTGAAGCCATGTGGGAAACCAAGTACCCTAACAGAAAGCCCTGTCCAAATATTTTGTGGTTTACAGTCTTTTGCCCTATTTCAATTCACTTAATACCTGCTTCGAAGGTAAGGATGAGGACTACACCCATCTTACAGACACGTGCTCCAACACTGGCCCACTTTATGCTAGGTATTGCCTGTGTTTTACACGCAAGATCTTATTTAATGCTTGAAATCCCATTACGGGTAGGAGTTCTCTCCATCTTACAGAGGAGGGAACCGAGGCTTGAATTAAGGGGCTCCCAGGGTCACTAGCTAAAAGGTGGCATAGCCAGGCTTCACCCCTAACTGATGGTAAGTTTACCATTCCATCCCCTCCATCTGAATTCCCTCAGGCTTGCTGGCTGGGGCACTTGCTGGACATGTCCAGGGGCCACACGATGAAAAGAATGCTGGGTTTTCCCCTTCCAGGAGGCTGAGCTCCAGCGAGTAAAGAAAGTGCGAGAGCTCGAACTGATCTATGCCCGGGCCCAGCTGGAGCTGGAGGTGAGCAAGGCCCAGCAGCTGGCTGAGGTAGAGGTGAAGAAGTTCAAGCAGATGACAGAGGCCCTGGGTCCCAGCACCATCAGGGACCTTGCTGTGGCAGGACCGGAGATGCAGGTGAGGTGGGGGGAGAGTGCAGGCATGGGTGTGCGTGTATATGTCTTTGTGTGTATGTCTTGGGACCATATTTGGAACCAAGAATGCAGAGCCGGGGAGGCAAACACAACACCTAGAAAAATGTCGGGGACAGAGGGGCGAGGGGAGGTGGTAACATGGACTGTCTCTGTATCCCATGTCATTCGAGCATGGTGTCCTATCAGGCACAGTCCTAGACTCAGCAGTGAGTGGGAGCTCCTGCGAGAGCAGTAAACTGATGGGACATCAGTCTATGACAAGCCCTTCGAAAGAAGTCAACAGGGTGATATGGTGAAGGGGGAGGTGACATGTCAAGTTAGCTGGGGAAGGAGGGCCCCTCTGAAGAGGGGATACTTAAGTGCTCTGTAGAGTCGACAAGAGCTTCCCAGGAGAGGGTCCAAGTGCAAAGAATGAAACCTGGTGCATTTAAGGAACAGGAAGGACTGGACGGCTGCAACCTGGCTGAAAGCTCCCAGAGCTTTCAGGCCCGCGAGGCCTGGGAGGGGATGCAACCCTCAGGCTCCCCTTATGTTCCTTGCTTGTCACTGACTAGTCCTATGAGGATGGCTTGGGCTACAATGTCAGACCAGAGAGGGGGGTAGCCCACCCTGGAGAGGCGGCCGAGGGGATGATAAGAAGGGACCAGGGTCTGACTATCTTTTCGCCTGCCTCTTGCTCCTTCCAGGTAAAACTGCTCCAGAGCCTGGGCCTAAAATCAGCCCTCATCACCGATGGCTCTGCCCCCATCAACCTCTTCAACACAGCTTTGGGTCTGCTGGGGCTCGGGTCTGAGGCCCAGCCCACAACCAAGAAGGCAGCTTCGGCGCCCAGTGCCCAAGAGGGCTTGCTTCTCCCCTCCACTGCTGGCCCTCTAACTCTTGGAAGCAACCAGGTCATGCCTTAGCTCCCTACTGCACTGCCAAATAAAACTGACACTTCTGGGCATTTAAACCCTCTTCTGTTGCCATAAGTCCGCATCACAAGGGAGTTTAATGGTGGTGGGGAAGAGATACCCCTAAAATCTTGATAATTACTAGAGGCTACCCTCATCTGTAAAGTGGAGCGGAAACTGAGGCAGGAAGAAGACTAACCCAGTCAGGCTGATGGGAGTGTGGGCCCCAAATCTGGCTCAACAGCCAGACCATCCTTTCGGCAGTCAGCTTTCCTAGACGCCAGCTGGGGGAGATGATGCCACAGGTGAGAGGATGGGCCTGTACCCCTTGGGATGGTTCCTGTGCCATCTCTTCCCACTGCCCTTTCGTCCCAGACCCCAGCTTGGCCTGGGAGTTCTGGAGTCTTAACCCTCTGGCTGTGGGTGTATCCATCCTGGCTTCCCCGCCTCCAGCACTTGGGAGGCTTTCTCTGGCGCCACCTGCTGGTTGAATCACACACCTGCACGTGGTGTCTGTGCATGTGTCCCTTCTCGGATGGGGGTGTCAGATCTGAGAGGAAGTTACTGCACCAGGGCCATAGGAACTGGAGCACCTCCCTGGGCTTCTGAATTGGGGTCTTCGGAGCATTGAGGAAGGGGTGCCCCCTTCTCACCCTCCCCCATGACCAGTGAGGAGCCCTTATTTGGGGGATGGATCCAGGTACAATCAGTCTGGGCACACAAATGGAGGCTGCAGGGTGCACCAGCCCTCCCACCCAGGTACAGCTGTAGGTGCCAGGCCTGCCTGGTCTCTGCTGAGGAAGCAAAAAAGTCTCGGGGTAGAGAGAGAAGCTTGGGTGTACTAGCTGTGCAACGAGAATGCAACCTCCCTGATCTTTTCCTCATCTGTGAAATGGGCCAGCAGTTCCCCTCCTAAGCAGGGTTGAAGCTTTTTTAGGGTCTTATTCCTTTTCCCCCACTGGGCCCTGGCCCCATGAGCTCTTGTCTCCTTCCGGCTCGAGTTGCAATGGTGACCAGTAGCTCCACTCAAGTCTGAGCTGGTTCGGGCAGGGGGCTGTCTTTAGCCCACAGCACTTGGTGGTGCCATCTCAGTGTGGATGGAATAGGCAAAGGGGTCAGCTCATCCACCCCTGCTCCCTGCAAATCCCCTACATCTTCCCTTAGGAGAGGTAACTGATTTAAAGCTCTTCATCTGGTACCTGGCATGTGCTAAGTGCTGTGTTAGCACTGTTTATAGCCAAGCGCCTCTGGGGATAAGTGACAGCAGGTAAGGTTGCCCATGGAGGGTGAGTTCCTTCCTGTCTCAGCCATGGCTCCCGTGGCCATCCTTTGACCTTGTCATTACTAATAACCACAGCACCTCTGAAATCAACTCCTGCCGCCTCATCCTCGCCTTCCAACAAATCTTCCTCCGACTCCAGGCTTCAGTGACCTTGTTCTCAACCACTTTCTCAACGTTGAACCCCACACCCCTCTCCTTTCAATCTTGCCCAGCTTAGATTTTGTCGTCTGTTGTGTAATTCCCTCACTGTCAGTCAAAACCTCCCTCAGAACAGGGAACCCTCCTACGCTGTTGGTGGGAATGTAAGTTGGCGAAGCCACTATGGAGAACAGTTTGGAGGTTCCTCAGAAACTAAAAACAGAATTAACCTGTGGTCCAGCAATCGCACTCCTGGGCATATATCCAGACAAAAATATAATTCAAAAAGCTACATGCACCCCTATGTCCCTAGCAGCGCTATGCACAATAGCCAAGACATGGAAGCAACCTGAATGTCCGTCGACAGGTGATTGGATAAAAAGGTGTGGTCCATATATACAATGGAATACTACTCAGCCATAAAAAAGAGTGAAATGCCATCTGCAGCAACATGGATGCAACTAGAGATTATCATAAGTGAAGTCAGTAAGAGAAAGACATATACCATACGATATCACTTATATGTGGAATCTAAAATAGGACACAAATGAACCTATGAAACAGAAACAGACTCATGGACACAGAACAGACTTGTGGTTGCCAAGGCGGAGGGGGTTGGGGAGGGATGGTGTGTGAGGCTGGGGGTAGCAGATGTAAGCTTTTATATACAGGATGTATAAACAAGGTCTTGTTGTATAGCACAGAGAACTATATTCAATATCCTATGATAAACCATAATGGAGAAGAATTTTAAAAGAATGCATCTATATGTATAACTGAATCGCTTTGCTGTACAGCAGAAATTAACATCATATTGATTCAGAGCTGCCTGTGAAGCACAAGCCACAGGGGAGGACTCAGCTGCAGGGAACAGCAGCGCAGCTCTGGGGGCCACGGAAGAAGTACAGAAACCAGGCTTCACGGACTACACAGTTTTGCCTAGATCTGCCCCTACACGGAGCAGCCAGGAATAATTTCAAGGCCACATAAGGGCTGAGTTTTGAGTGCTGGCAGATCCCTGCTGACATCCCACTGAGGATGTTTGATTGTCCCCCTGTATTCCAAACCAGATGTCTTTGGATGGCAATCTCCTTTCTCTCACCCTGGGGTGGCCAGAGGGGAAGCTGGATTAGATGTAGGGGGGCAATAGGGTAAAGTTTTAAAAAATTATATTCCATGACTGATTGCCTAAGATTATGTATGAGGAGTGATCATAAGTAATGAGAGCTAGAAAAATAAAAATGAATCAACTATACTTCAATTAAAAAAAAAACCTCCCTCACTCCTCGCCTCTTCCCCACCCCACGATGCTCAGTGGAAAAAGCCCCATCCCGACTTGAACCAGCTACTGCCCCCTCCACCCTCCCTGACCAGCTGCGTGCTCCTGGAGGAAGAACACCCCACCTACTGACTGATCTCATTTGAAACTCACGGCAACGAATCTCGAGAGACCTAACGGCTTCTGACTCTGCTTGTCTAGCTTGCGTGAGATCCCCTTCAGAACAGCTGTTCACACCCCCTCTCCTCTCCACCTCCCACACCCCTGCCCACTTTCTCTCACCTCTTTGAGAAAATAGAAGCACACGGGGCAGGAAGGCCCTTTCCAGCATCACATGTAACAAACGACCCCATCTGGACTCTGTCGTCCCTCCTCTTCCCACTGAGGACGTGTCCCGCTGACCCCAGCTCGCCCCCTTTTCCTCAGGTCCTCAGGGTCCACTCCTCCGTCCCCATCTCCTTTCTCTCCTGCACCGTCTGCTTCTCCCTGTCTCCTGGATCGGTGTCGCCGGTATATAAACATGCTCTGCTCCCTCCCATGGAGAACCACCTCTCTCAGCCCTACATTCCCTCCAGCTGCCACATGTCCTCCCTCACGGCCAAAGTCCTCAGTTTCCCTGCCTCACCTCTCGTTATCTCCTCAAACCACTCCAATTAGCTTGTCTTCACCCCTTGCTTCGTGGAAATGGCTCTGTTCGGCATCACCAGTGATGTCCTTGTTGCTAAACCCAGCAGTTAGGTCCTCTCGTTCAGCCTCTCCCATCATTCAGCACAGTTGGCCACCCCTCTTCCACCCCAGGCTCCCATGACCTAGCCTGCTGCACTTTTCTGTCCACCTCCCTGGCTGTGTCTCAGTCTCCTTGGCCAGCCCTACTTTCTCTGCTCAGCCGCTAAATATGAATCACTCTGAGCCTTGTTTTTTTTTGGCCATGCCGGGCGGCTTGTGAGATCTTTGTTCCTTCACCAAGGATTGAACTCAGGCCCTCAGCAGTGAAAGCGCGGAGTCCTAACCACTGGACTGCCGGGGAATTCCCAGAGCCTTGTTCTCTTACTCAGCTACATTCTTGGCCAGTCTCATGGCTTTATATTCAAAAATCCATTTCTCCATCCCTGATCTCACCCCTGAGCTCTAAGCTCATTTCCAATTGATGACTTGACGTCTCCACATAGATCTCCAATGGCCATTGGGCTTGGCCACATATATGACCTATTCAGGCCAATGAAATCTAAGAGGGAGTGACATCACCATCCTTTTTCCTTGTCCATGTTAACCAGCAATATTCAAATATTGGCCTGGGTCCCACAGAAAAATGTCCCAGCGGAGCCACAGTTGACCTGCAATAGACATGCAGCAGGAGGGAGAAATGTTTCCTGTATTAAGTAACTGAGATTTGGCGGGGGAGCAGACGGGGGGTGTTACCACAGCATAATCTAGCCTATCCTGACTACATGTACCTCATAAAGTTGTGAAATCCAATAAGGTAATAGAAGCTTTTTGCATGAAGACAGGTTTTCACTGTCTCCCCAGCACTTATTGTACAGTGGGGGAGACAAGACATACCTCTGTGGTTGGAAAACAGGCCTTGCTGGAAATATAGTGGAGTTCCAGCTCACACCAGAGCCCAATTCTCAGTCAGTCCCTTGGTACCAAATTTATCCTTGAAGTTCCCTTAAATTGCCCATTAAATACAGAATGGCGTGACCTGTGCTGAAGATCAACACAGACTGTTTTCCTCCAGCACTGGAGCAAATGGCTTTTCTTTGGTTGAATACCAAATAAATTGATTTGTTGAAGTACGCCTTGTACAAGAAAAGTTTGTCTTTAAACAGCAAAACCACACTCTATATGGTAAGACACTGCCTACCAAATCTATCTGCTCTTCCTCCTAGTCCCACAACTAATCTCTTTCCCAACCTCCCCTGCATGTAGATGTGGCCACGTGACTTGAGTTGCAGCCAATGCAACGGGAGTGGCAGTAGCACGTGCCAATTCCCTGCCTTCCCATAAACCAGCCTCGTGCAGTCCTCCAGGTGCACCTCTGCCTGCATGAGATGAAGGCAAGCAGAGTGCTCTGTGTGTTGAAAATCACAGAACCGTAAGTCGGGAGGAGCCTGAGTCCCTGAATCTCTGCTTCAGGAGCTCCCAGTCAGGAGCTCCTGATTAGGCCTTAACATGAGTTAAAAATAATCTATCTATCTTGGGACTTCCCTGGTGGCGCAGTGGTTAAGAGTCTGCCTGGCAATGCAGGGGACACGGGTTTGAGCCCTGGTCCCAGAAGATCCCACATGCCGTGGAGCAACTAAGCCCGTGTGCCACAACTACCGAGTTTGCGCTCTACAGCCCACAAGCCACAACTACTGAGCCCGTGTGTCACAACTACTGAGCCCACGCACCTAGAGCCTGTGCTCTGCAACAAGAGAAGCCACCGCAATGAGAAACTGCAACCAAAAAAAAAAGCCCACGTGCAGTAAAATAAATAAATTTTTAAAAAAAAGATATTGTTACGCCAAGGCTGCACTATTGTCTCTTGACATCTCCTCCCTTGTTTCCCCTTCTCTGATTAGCAACTGTTTGAACCTGCCCTTTGGAACTCAGGGAAGGTCACGGAGGCTGAATGAAGCCTATTTCCTACAAACAAGAAACAGGAGACACGGAAAGGATTTGTACCTGGGAGCCCCACAGGGTCCTGCTGGGTTTCATTAGCGGACCAGCAAATATAAAAAATGAATTTTAAAATACAGAATACGTGTAGACGTGAAGAATTTATTTAGACACAGAATCAGTGAGTAGCAGTGGTTGCCTCTGGGGAGAACTGGGAGCTTAAAGTGGCAGACTTGTCATCCTTTTGTAATGTGTGCAATTTACTATTTTTACATGTGAATAACTTACCTATTATTTTGAAAGATTCTTTCAGCGCCTCCATGTGGCCCTCAGGGTGAAGTCCAAAAGCCCTCCTGGGTTCCTCAGACTGCTGCAGGCTTCCACCCCACCTCTCTTCAGCTCTCCAGCCACCAACCCCCAGTGCTCCGCGTTCCAGCAAATCAATCCGCTTCCTTTTGGCAACTGCTCAGGGCGCTCTCTGGCCTCCCAGCTCCCTCAGCTGAGAATCAATCCTCTCCTCTGCATTAACCCTTCCCGCCCCAATTACTATTACCAGTTTTCTACTTAAGACACCCAAAGCACTACAGCACATTCTAACCCTATCCCCCAACAAGCACCTCCCTAACTGCATCATCTCCTTCCTGGCTATCCTGCGGCCTCCTTTCCACTGAATCCCCTGGGCCTAGAGCAGTTGAGGCTCAATACACATCTTTTTTTTTTCTTTGGCAGTGGCACACGGCTTGTGGGATTTTAGTTCCCTGACCAGGGATCCAATCTGTGCCCCCTGCAGCGCAGGCGTGGAGCCCTAACCAATGGACAGCCAGGGAAGTCCCTCAATACACACCGGATAAATTTCAGCCCTCTCAGACATGAGGCCCTCTTGGCTAAACTATTACAAGGATAAAATAAGTAACATCTGCAAAGAAGCCCCAGCACAGGGTCTGGCATATGGCAGGCTCAATGCAGTCTTAAAAAGAAAGCTGGTGCCAGACAGCTTTCTGCTCAGATAGCAGGGATAGCTGTCAGGGACAGATGCCTGGAACAATGTCTCCTATGATAAGTACCCCAAAAAATGTTTAAGAGGGAACAGTGATTCTCAGTGTAACTGGGAAGAAGAATCAATCAGCTGGAGTTTATTAAAACTTCAGACTTCTGGGGCCATCCCTAGAATTTCCAACTCTGAAAGTCTGGCACAGGGTCCAAGAAGCTGAATTTTCAAGAAATATCCCACGGGTGGTCTAAGGACCACATTCTGAGAAACCAACCGATCTATTTGTGAGTATTTAAGCCGCTACGATATGTCAGGTCAAGGTTAATCTTCTTCGTAGGGATAGAGAAAGAACAAGAAGAGTCTGTGCCCTCGTGGAGTTTACATTTTAGTGAGGGTAGAAAATATCAGGTACACAAGTAAAGGTAGACAGCCAGTGACGGTGTCGTAAAGAAAATAAAGCAGGTGGGCGGAGGACATGGAATGCGCTTGGGTGGCAGGGAGGGGATCTCTCTGAGGTCACTGAGGAATGACAGGAAGGAGCCAGCCAGTAAACTACTGCGGCCAAAGTATCCAGATGGATCCTCATTTTCCCCCAAGCTCCCCTCGACCCAGGCCCTGGTCCAAGACTATCTCAAAGGAAACCAAGTCCAGAACAGTGATGCTCCCGCCTTTATAATCAAGGCTTTCGGAGCCAGGACAGAGATTGCAATGGGGATCTCGACAGCACCTTCTCTCTGGGCCATGGAACCCACAGGCTTCCTCTATCTAGCCAGGGGCAGAGGTCTGAACCCCTGCCTTTTGGGAAACCTGGCCCCTGCCCCACCTCCCTTACTCAAGTGTCCCTAAGGTCTCAGCCAAGCCAGATCCCAGGGCTGAGCCAGCAGGTGTGACTATGCCCGATCCTCAGACAGCTCTCTTCGGGCCCCGGGAGCACTGCCCGTGTGGGTGGGGCCTCCTGAGCATCCTTCCTGATTTGAAGTCCAGGTCCCTGGGGATCACAGGGGTGGGACTGGTCCCCAGGATTACGGAGAACATGACATCACCAAAGAGGCTGGTCCCCCTCCCCAGCAGGCTGGACAACACATTGGGAAGACATGTGCCTGGGACCTCCTAGGAGGGACAGGGGTGCCGCGTGGCACAGTGAGACTCCCAGGGCAGGTGGGTAGCCAGGGGCTGGAGGTTCCAGGATCACTTCTTCTTGGCACGATCTGCTGCGTCCAGGGCAGCCATGTTGCGGGCGGCTGTGATCAGGTGGATGACACTGATGAGGGACTTGAGCAAGGCAATAGGGGCTGTGATCCAGAGGCCCATTCGGAAAAGACCTACAGAGCCAACTGTGGGAAGGGAGCAGGGGCGATACAGAGAAAACAGGATGCGGGTGAGGGAGGGGCCTTTGACTCCCCGGGCAGGCCCGACCCCCTCCCACCCTCCTGCCCAGCCCCTCATCTCCTACCTAAAGGTCCCTCGGAGAAATTGAACAGGTAGAGGAGGCAGTAGAAGAGCTCATTTCCAGCACACAGGGTAAACAGAGCGGGCTGCACAGACAGCAAAAAGGCTGCTTAAGCAAGAGGGTAGGGTAGTGCCCCCGATCCCCCAACTAAGGGCTGGGGGGCCAGGAACTGTACTGGGGAAAGAGGGGTGCAGGGCGGTACAGGTAGGATGTGGGTGGGCACAGGGGGAACAGGGCAGATCAGGGAACCTGCCCAAGGCCCTTCACCCTCCCCTTCCACACGGAGCTGTGGGCAGCACTCACCACAAGGTTAAGAACCAACAGGAAGATATTTTTACCGGGCTGCCCCCTTGAAGCCCTGGGCCTTACCTGGAGGTGTTACACCCTCGAGCCTCGAGCCTCGAGTGTAAAGACTACACTCCTTCTCACAGCCTAAGGCCTTTTGAGAGCTGGCTCTGCACACCTCTCTGGCTTCTTCCTCCCTCCCTCTCCCCTCAAGCCACTCAGTTCCTTCTCCCTGGGCGCACCTGGGCCTCAGGCCCACTTGCTTTCTCCAGCAATTCACAGGGCTCAGCCCAGGAGCCCTTCCCACCAATCCCACCCTGGGCCCAGGGCTCAGCCCAGGACTTGCCCGTAAGCTAAGTGAATAGGGAGGGGCAGCAAATGCTCACTCTGGAAGTGTAGTAGATGCGAAGCACTGGATTTCCAGACAGGTCAATCACCTTGTGACTTTCACTGCCTCGGACCACGGAACTTGGGGAGAAAGTAGGCGGAATCCATGAGCTTTCATTACTACGAATGCCCACCTAATCCACATTTCAACCCACACAAAGTAGGTACTGGGATTGCCTCTGTTGAACAGAGGAGGGACTGGGGCACAGCTGAGGACCACTGTCTTGCCCGAAGTCACACTACCTAGCTGGGTAGCTGGGGGAAGAATCAGGATTCAAAAGCCTCATGCCCCTTCCCAAGGGATGTTAACTCTTTGGAATCCTCAGAAGGGTTTTAGGGATTACTTAATCCAACCGTAAAACAGGACTGACGCTAATTCAGAGAAGATTTGCCCAGGGTCCTTCAACAAAGCAGAGCTAAAAAGGAGACCTCCCAAGAAGCCTGAAGACACCTCCCATATGGTCTCACCCCTCCCCACTGTAGTGTCTTCTTCAACCGGTCAACACCCCCAGAATCACTGACCTGTGGAGGTGCAGCCAGTGGCTGGCAACGTCCAAGCTCATGCTGAGCTGGAAAAGAAGAGTGGCGCGAGGGTACAGCAGGGCCAGGTTGACCAGCAGACACATTGTGGAGCACCGGTCTGTCAGCATGTCCAGCATGGCCCCAAATCGGGTTCCTGAAAAATGGCAACTATTAGGTGGATGGGGGCTGTAAGGGGGCAATGCATCTGTGACAGAGGCCATATTTAGTGTATCACTCTAATGCAGAGCCTAAGAGAGAAAAGGCCCACAATCCACTGCCTGGGGAGGAAAGCAGACTGCTATCGTTGGAGTATGAAGGTCAAAAGGCAAGGGTCACCGTATCATAAAACAAGGAAGCATGGCAGTGTAGAGAAAACAGTGTAGAAGGGAGTGAGAAAGCTAGCATGGGAAGTCTTAGAGGTGGGTCTGAAGAACAGATTAAAAAAATTAATCATCTCTCCAGAAACCATCTCCCTTCCCTCTCCATCCTCCCTCTAAACATGCTTTCTGGAATCCTTATGGCTTGTGCCTGGCATACAGCAGATGCCCCCAAAACACCTGTTGAATGGATTTTTATTCAGAGAGGCCTCCAGCACTTGCACTGCCATGCTGGGTCTTGGTATCCCACACCCCTCGCTATCAATGAGTTCTTCTCCACAGCGAGCTTAAATCCCTTCTGCTACAAAATCAGGCCATTCTGTTCTGCTTTCTACAGAGATGGGAATGACAGAGCCCTCTGATTCCCGAGTACCCGCCTACCCCGAGGTCCTAAGGAAGCAGGAAAAGGGGGCAGAGGGTTGTTGGGTCTCAAGGCTGGCTGAGAAAAGGTGTCTGTCACCTTGATTAAGGGCTCGAGCAGCGTGTCCATCGAAAGCGTCCAGAAGTCCGCTGAGCAGGTAGAAGGAGGAGGCCGTGAGAGGGCAGCAGGGCATGAAGTAGAAAGAAATGATGGCGAAGACAATCCGGGCATAACCTTGGGATTGAGACGGCAGGGGGAGACAGGGCAGGATCAGGGAGCCTGCCCAAGGTCCCTAGCCCTCCCGTTCGGCCCGGAGCCGCGGGTAGCACTCACCGATGAGGTTAGGCACAAACAGGAAGATATTTTCGCCTGGCATCGCGGAGGTCCCCTGGCCGCCCTGGGCCTTATCTGGAGGTGCCAGCTCTCTCCCAGCTCCGGCGGAAGGCTCACCCTCCAGCCCGGCTCATCGGCCGCGCCCACTGCGCGCAGGTCCCCGCTGCCCCTGTCAGGTCCCAGATGTTAAAGCTCTTTGCCTGCCGTAGCATGGGCCGACACAGCTGTGCGTGGGGCACAGAGGGCGCGCACACCCAGCCCTTCCCCTGAGCAGACGCTGGCCTCCGCCTGCCCCGCCGGCTCTCCTGCCTCCAGCTGCGGCCCCTGCTCCTCCAGCTGTGCTTAGCTTCCGGAACCTACTCTTCAGGGTTCGTCCTTGCAAAATTGGAGAAAGGAAGAAGAGACTTAAGAAATGGCTGCGTCCCCTTTAAGACCTGCCCGCTTCCTTTTCCTTTTCTTCCCTCCTCCCCTTTCCATCGGTTCGTACCAAAGTACAGAGGGAGGAGAGGGGGCAAAGAACCGTCAACGCTGAGCAAAGGAAGGAACTTAAAAGGAGAGGTCAAAAGAGAAGGAGGCCTAGGTAAATGTCTCTACTTTCCTTTCTGCGGAGGATATGACTCCTGAAGACAAAGATAAGGAGAAAAGATCCCGCCCTCCCGATTCTTTGCACCCCCGAGAGGCCAGGTTATTTGGCACAGCCCACACTTTTTCTTCCCCGCCCCCTCTCTCTGCCCCCATTTGCTCTCACAGGCTCCAGGCAAAAAGATGATAGCCAGAGAGGTTGGAGGGCGGCCTCGGGTGGGCTTGCTTCTCGCGTGCCCCTAGTGGTGGGAGGGTTAGGTGTCAGGCTCCACCTTGATCTTCCCAAGTTTCTCAAGGCCACTGGCGCGGGGGTCACTGCCCCCAAGGAGGGACCTAAAGGGGGTGGAGGAGAGGCCGGAGGAGCGAATGCCACAAGCTGGGAAAATGCCCTCCCAGCTTTGGTTCTAGAATCCCTACTCTCCCTAAGGTGCTGCTGAACCTCCGCAGACGCCAAGGTTTTTATAGCAACGGGTAGCGGCGCCGCTCCCGGTTCCCCTCTTTCCAACCTTCCTCCCCAGCTCCCAAGTCCCCTGTCCCCCGGCCCATAAAAGGGCTCCTTATAGACCTCCCCGTCTCCCCTCCTGCCGAGTAGCCCAAGATTTCGACCCATCTGCCAGGTCGGGGGCGGCAAGTGGTCTGCCTTGTCTTGGGAAAGTTCTTGGGTGGGAAGAAGGGAAGAGAGGCCCCTGCTGGGCGAAGTGAGGGGGGCGGGAGGCGGGTGTTGTGGGAGTCTCACCTCCTCCCTCCCCCAGGAAGACTTAAGGCAACGATTTCTTTTCTTTTCTTTTTTTCAGAGAGAGAACTGACACAGTTCTTCAAGGCCGCGGGGAATGGTGGTGTGTTGGGTTTGGGAGAAGTGGGCTGGTTTCTCAGCCTAACCTGAGCTTCCGCTGTCCCCAGGGGGATGGCATCCACTGCTACCAGGAATATGGAGAAAATGGGCAGCGGGCAATCCCAAGCCACAGACTCTGCAGCCTGCTTGGCTGGAGGTCCGGTGAGCATTGGAGAGGAGTTCTTGGGGTGGGGGTGAAGTGAAGTGGAGAGCTCCTAGGCTTAGGGCACTGAGACCGCCAGCCTGGAAACTCTAGCCTCAACCCTGAGCCCAGAGCCCCCAGCACTACGCCCCTGAGGTCCCCAAAGGCTGCCCTCCACTTCCAGGACCTTCCAGGCCAAATTGCAAGACCCAGCCGTCCAATACCAGACTCCTTAGACCCAGAGCCCCCAGCCTGGGAGCCTCCAGACCCAGGACTCCCATGTAGGAACTCCCAGGCTGAGCCCCTCTGACTTTCCCTTTTCCAGAAGGTTTCCCATTCTGAGGAATTCCTGACACAGATCAGCACAGAACTCACTGACGAGGCCTTGTTTGTCGCTGCCTACCACATGAATCCTGTGCCCATCAAAGAAAAACAGACACAAGACCAAGGGACTCAGATATCCAAACACGGTGAACCCCACGCCAGGACCCTTCTGTCCAGAGACCCTCCGATACCACTAGTTCCAGTCCCTGCTTCCAGTTATGCCAGCCTCCTCATTCTTCCTGGGGCTTGGCAGGCACGCTCCCGCCTTTGGACAGATTATGTGTGAGGGGCCCCTGGGAACTCCAGGTGGAAATGCTCTGTAGACAGTTGGGAATATGGCTTCAGAACTCAGTGGCAAGGTCTGGGCTGGTGATAGAGATCTGATCTAGGAGGAAGTTGGCAGTTGAAGGGTGTGCAGTTGCCCTGGTGGGGGGTGGGGTGGGGGGATGGAGGGTTGTGCAGAGTGAGAAAGACGAGGGGCGCTGAGGATGGAGCCTTGGAGAACCTCTCCAAGTAAGGGGTTGGCAGAGGAGGAGAGAGGGGTTCATGAAGATGGTAGAGAAGGAACTGACAGCAATGTTTATTTTATTTTTTTTAATGACTTTAAATTTTATTTATTTATTTTTGGCTGTGTTGGGTCTTCGTTGCTGCACACGGGCTTTCTCTAGTTGCGGCGAGCGGGGGCTACTCTTCGTTGTGGTGTGCGGACTTCTCATTTCAGTGGCTTCTCTTGTTGTGGAGCACGGGCTCTAGGCGCGCGGGCTTCAGTCGTTGTGGCACACGGACTCAGTAGTTGCGGCTCGCAGGCTCTAGAGCACAGGCTTAGTTGCTCCGCGGCATGTGGGATCTTCCCGGACCAGGCATCTAACCTGTGTCCCCTGCATTGGTAGGCGGTTTCTCAACCAGTGCACCACCAGGGAAGTCTCAGCAAATGTTTATTGAGTGTCTGTTATGAATAGGGAATGATGGGTAGATTTGTGGATGGATGGAAAGAGAATGGTGGGTGGATGGATAGATGGATAGGTGGGGAATGGTGGATGGATAAATAGATGGATGGGGGATAGGGGTTGGATGGATAGGTGAAGGATGGAAAGATAAAAAGACATGAACCTTGAATCTAAAGTCAAGAGACTCTTATTCTTTTCTAGGGAGCTCTGCCTAGCAACTTGACATCTGGAGGATGATCCCAACTCTGGTGCTGCTCTTGGCCTCTCGTGCCCTCTCCCCGCTCTGTTCCTCTAGAACATGCACCAAAACTCCTCTTTCACAACTCATTCAACAGTTTGGTTTTGGGGCGATTCCTGGTCATGAGCAACATCACCCCTGAAGCCTCCAAAGGGTTCTGGAACCATCACACACCTCTCCACCCTCAGCTAGCAAGGACACCACCAGAAATCAAAAACTTTAATAAAGTGACAGAGATCCTTCCCTCCTCTCAGGCTGGGCAGTGCTCTCTGTGGGGTGATGTGGGAGGAGTGCCCCTCCCCCTTTTTGTCAGATATGTGGGCATGTTATTTTATTTATTTATTTCCTATTCCTTTTTTTTTAATCATCTTTATTGGAGTATAATTGTTTTACAATATTCCTATTCCTTTTTTTTTTTAACATCTATTGGAGTATAATTGCTTTACAATGGGGTGTTAAGTTTCTTGGGCATATTATTGGAATGGCTTTTTTTTCTTTTTGAGTGATTTTTCTTTTTTAATTTTTTTTTTTTCACAGCACCACATGGCATGTGGGATCTTACTTCCCAGACCAGGGATCAAACCAGCACCCTCTGCAGTGGAAATGGGGAGTCTTAACCACTGGACCACCAGGGAATTCCCCTGGCATGGCTTTTTTTTTTTTTTTTTTTTTAAATATATTTATTTATTTATTTATTTATCTACTTATGGCTGCGTTGGGGCTACTCTTCGTTGTGGTATGCAGGCTTCGCATTGCAGTGGCTTCTCTTGTTGTGGAGCACGGGCTCTAGGCGCACGGGCTCAGTAGTTGTGGCACGCGGGCTCTAGAGCACAGGCTCAGTAGTTGTAGTGCACGGGCTTATTGCTCCACAGCATATGTGATCTTCCTGGACCAGGGCTCGAACCCGTGTCCCCTGCATTGGCAGGTGGATTCTTAACCACTGTGCCACCAGGGAAGCCCCTGGAATGGCTTTAATTCAGGCAGATATCAACCTATTCTCCATCAACCTGTTGGCAGAGATGAGTTCATGGGTCCAGATGCAGCCTCCCAGCCAAACTCCAGCACCGTAAGGTGCCTGTGGCATCTGAGAGGGTCCACCTTTGCTTCTGAGGAGCCCCTCCAGCCACCAGTGTCAGTGTTGAGGTCTCCCCTCCACGTTTTGGAGCCGCATGGCTATGGAACATATCATGCCTGTTACTAACCAGAAGGCAGTGCAGTAGGCTTTGTGACGTTTGCATTTAAATCCCAGTCTGGCCACTTATTGGAGCCTCGTAAGGAAGTCAGTTCACATCTCCCAGCCTCTGTTTCCTTATCTGAAAAATGGGAATAATTGTCCCTGTCTCACAAGGGCCTTGTGAGAGTTAAAAACATAATGCATACAAAGTGCTCATCACAATGCCTGGCACAGAATAAATGCCAAAAAAACTTAGGCTATTATCAAGGTCGGTTTGCCTCGTGTTCTAAAATCCAATCCTCTTTTGAGTGTCCTAAAAATGTTTCATTATATTTAATTATAAAATTTTAATTAAGGAAAATTCAGTTGATTTGGAGAAAGACTTTAAGACAAACAGGCTGAGGCTTCCCTGGTGGCATAGTGGTTAAGAATCCGCCTGCCAATGCAGGGGACACGGGTTCGAGCCCTGGTCCGGGAAGATCCCACATGCCGCGGAGCAACTAAGCCCGTGCGCTACAACTACTGAGCCTGCACTCTAGAGCCCTTGAGCCACAACTACTGAGTCCGCATGCCACAATTACTGAAGCCCGCGCTCCTAGAGCCCATGCTCTGCAACAAGAGAAGCCACTGCAATGAGAGGCCCAAGCACCTCAACGAAGAGTAGCCCCCGCTCGCCACAACTAGAGAGAGCCTGCGCGCAGCAACGAGGACCCAATGCAGAAAAAAAAAAAAAAAAAAAAGACAAACAGGCTGTAAATTCTCTATAACGTTCAAAAGTAAAGTAGAAAAGGACACCCATGGGAAACCAAACAAGCTCATTGTTTATGAAAAGCTACAAATCTAATACTTAGTAGACACATAACAGCAGATATGCTTAAAATGCCACAAAGGGGGCTTCCCTGGTGGCGCAGTGGTTGAGAGTCTGCCTGCTGATGCAGGGGACACGAGTTCGTGCCCTGGTCCGGGAAGATCCCACATGCCACAGAGCAGCTGGGCCCGTGAGCCATGGCCGCTGAGCCTGAGCGTCTGGAGCCTGTGCTCCGCAACGGGAGAGGCCACAACAGTGAGAGGCCCGCGTACCGCAAAAAAAAAAAAAAAAGCCAAAAAGGACTTCCCTGGTGACGCAGTGGTTAAGGATCTGCCTGCCAATGCAGAGGACACGGGTTCGAGCCCTGGTCCGGGAAGATTCCATGTGCTGCAGAGCAACTAAGCCCGTGTGCCACAACTACTGAGCCTGCGCTCTAGAGCCCACGAGCCACAACTACGGAAGCCCGCGCGCCTAGAGCCCGTGCTCCACAACAAGAGAAGCCACCGCAATGAGAAGCCCGCGCACCAAACAGAGTAGCCGCTGCTCGTCACAACTAGAGAAGAGCACACGCGTAGCAACGAAGACCCAACGCAGCCAAAAATAAATAAATGCCAAAAAGATTGGGGGGAAAATGGTACACTTGGATGGGTACAAGATTTCTCAAAAGGGGGTTGACTTTTAGGTCAACTGGTCATGAAACAAACTGAGCGCTGTTTGTCACCTGCCAAACAGTGAAGGCGGAGAGGCAGCTACTGTCATTTATCACCCAGCTAGAAGAGCCTGGAAACGCCAAGCCCTGTGGAGAGACTGCTGAGGCCAGGAGTGGGCCCAGCTGGTCCTCCAGAGGCTGAGCCCAAAGTCAGGCTTTTTGACCCCAGGCCAGCCCCTTCAACACTGCCCTGTGTGCAATCTTAAATTTCCATCTTTTTCCCCAAGTGTTCCCCTCTCCCCAGCCCTCTTTCCAGAGAGGCCACCATCACCATCTCCAGTGCTCTGTGACCCACCTTCCCACACCCCACCAGCCCAGTTACAAATGGAGATTTTCTGTTTATTGCTCAAAAACAAAAATCCAGAAGCAAAGGTGGGGAGACTGTGGGTAGGGGACATGGCAGGAAGGGGGTAGGGGCCTTGTCCCAGCTCTCCCCTTCATCCCTCTTCTTCTGACCCTCCAAGGGTCAGAGGTTAGGCCCAGGGACAGAGCATCTGGGAAGGGCAGAGCCTTCATGACCAAGGGAACAGCAGAGCTCTTGGGTAGTCCTTGTGGGATGCCCTGGGCTGGAGGGTCCCCAGGAGTTGCATCAGGGGCTGAGTTCCCCTCCTAGGGTCCAAAAAGGGGTAGAGTGAGTGGGGAGTAGGCCCCTTGTTTGGCAACTGAGAAGAGGAGGCTTTGGGCACAGGATGCTGGTTTATTTACTGTAGGGTCCCCAGGGCCATCAAAGCCCCCTCGTGGGACCAGGAGATTATTTACACAGCAGGGAGGAAGGGAGCCAGAGGCCAGGTCCTGTACTCCTTCCTGCCCAGAATGAGGAGAGGAGGGGCGTCCTGGGTCCTGCAGCCTTAGTCTTGGTGTTCAGATGGAAACTTCATACTCTCGTGTATCCTGGAAACGGAGAGATGGCATCAGTCACTAGAATGGGATGGAGGTGGAGGAGGCATCCACAAGGAAGGGGAAAGACTCTGTGTTTTTAAAATAACATAGATCACTGGGAGTTTGGGGACCATGGGGTGGGAATGGGGCTGAATCTGGCCAATGGGTGTATTTGGTTCATCCTACAGTATCTTAAAGTCACATAAAAATCTAAATTTCTGGATTGTCTTGAACAGTTGGAAGGTCTGGCAGTTGGGCTTAGGTTTCCTCCATGGACTGGATGGGGTACAAGCTTTCCAGTTGGTCACAGTCCTTACCACTCCCGATTGGCCCACCTGACTTGGCTTTGTTCATTGACGTGGCCTTTGTAGACAGCTGAGTTTGCAATTCCCAAGACAGATATTACAAAGACCTTGAGAGAAGGTTATAGAGTCCCAGGGGAGCTGAGGGATGTGGCACTCCAGGGGTAGGGGAAGGGCTCACCCCAGCTTCATACAGTGGATTGCTGAAGTCTGACTCCACCGTGATGGGGCTGTAGGAATGGGAGCCTGAGAAGCCGAAGAGGGATTTTCCCTGTAGCCTGGGAAAGGAAGGAGATAGAGGGGCTTATCGAGAAGTGAGCCCCCAACCCCCCCTCACCCGGGCTTCTGTGCCAGGCAGGCAGGACGTCTGCCCTGGCCAGCAGCTCCCTGAGTTATGTACTTACTTGGTGTAGTATATGTAAACGCCACTGCCGAGGACGATGACCAAGCCTAGGGGCAGCAGAATGGCCAAGGCGAGGTTCCCACCCTCTAGCTGCCGTGACGGGTCGGTGGTCTGGCTCACTGGAAGGAGGAGGAGAGGCCAGTGATCTGGGGCTGGGCCCAGCCCTGGGCTCTCCCAGCCTCCTGCCCTGGGCCCTGAACCCTGGGCCTCACCCCACCGGGGGCCTGGCCTCCTGCCCCCGGCCTCTGCCTTGCCCTCCCAACTTGGCCAGGCCTGGGTCTCCACCTGTGCCCTCACTGACCTTCCAGTTTTCGGTTGTCCAGGAGCTCCTCATAGGCCACTGCAGGGAGAGGAGGAGGAGGGGACGGGGTCTGAGCCAGGGAGGGAAGGAGGCTGGGTAGAGGGCCGGGAGCCCAGTGGGGCCGGGCTGGACAGCCTGGATTCTCTGCCCTCTGCTCAACCTAAACTCGATCCTTCCCTTGGGGACAGGGGAGGAACAGTCAGAGCAGGGCCTCGGTCCTCCTCCTCCAGACCCCTGGGCAGTCTAAACCAACCAGGTCTGTAGGATTTGTCAAAAATACGGAAACTGAGACCTATTCGGAGGGCAAGGGACTGCCA
Source organism: Delphinapterus leucas (assembly GCF_059928025.1). Taxonomy (NCBI): domain Eukaryota; kingdom Metazoa; phylum Chordata; class Mammalia; order Artiodactyla; family Monodontidae; genus Delphinapterus; species Delphinapterus leucas. The sequence goes on from NC_143143.1 coordinate 16,266,518, forward strand.
AACCAAAGCCCCCTCTACTACTTCCCTTAGGATAATTCCATGACCTTGAACTTCTCCAGGGCTTTTGGCTATACCTCTGATAATGAGAGCCCATAGAAAGTGGATGGGGAGCTCGGCAGGGTCTCGAATTTGCTACCTGACTTTCCCAGCCCTGTCACATCCTGGACACTGCTGTGCCCCCTCCTGCCCTGCCTGCCCAGGCACCTTTGCAGAGTGGGGGCTGGCTGGTCCACTGTGAGGGGTGCCCGGGCACACAGGTGATGGTGACCTCGCCAATGAGCTCAAAGCCCTCATAGCAGAAGAAGCGCAGAGACTCGCCCGCCTGGTAGTGATGCTTGTACAATGTCTGATAGCCGTTCTCTGGCACCCCGGGGTTCAGGCACGGCTCGTACTTCACTGCAGGGAAGAGGTCAGTCATGGGCCAGCTGCACCGTTGAGCAGGCCACCCAGCCACCCATCCTAGGGTGTCCCCAGACTCACAGGCGCACTTGGGGACCCGGTCGCTCCACTTGGGCGTGCCCGTGTCCCGGCTGTAGCAGGTGAGCACGGCCGCCCCCTCCAGGCTGTACCCCGGCAGACAGCGGTACTGGACGTGGGAGCCAACAGGAAAGCCGGCATCTGAGGTGGTGCGGTGCCCGTTGGTGATCTCACCAGGATCGGCACAAGTCATGACTGTTGGCAGGAGGGCAAAGTCAGGGGGAGCCAGGCCGTTAAAAGATCTGCCAGAAGCTTAGAGCTGGGAGACGCCTGAGTCGTGGGCCATCTCCTCTGGGCAACACTCTGCACACACCTCCCACTCCTTCCTCAGAATGAACAGAGCAGGAGTTGGAAAACTTAAAATTCAATGCATTTTACATAGCAGGTTTCTTCCAGAAAACAGAATGTTTGGGGCAACCTGGGCCCCCATCGTAGGGTGAAATTTGAAATATTGAACCACTCAACCAGAGCAAACCAGCTAAATCCCAACCGTGTCAGCCCTGCATGGCAAGTCATCAGCAGCAGAGCAGCTGCCCTCTTCAGAGGGGCCCAGACCTCCTGCTCCCCTCATTCCCGTCATCCCCAGCCCCTTCTGCTCACTTGTATTGCCTGCCTGGCCTCTGCGGGCATTTGTTTACAACCTTGCTGTGGAAGAATCCCAATCAAAGCCATTTCTTATATATAGACCTGAGCAAGGCACCTCGCTAAAATGTTTTACAAACATGATATCATATACCCTGATGATCTCAGAGAGGTCAGCGTCACTATCACCTCCCTTGGGGCTCAGGGCTCAGGGCAGTCAAATGACTGGTCTATGGTCACTCAGCCAGGGAGTGGCAAAGCTGGAACTGTTCAGGGTCACAGCCAGGGAGCACTGGGCTGAGATTCAGAGACTTAGGGCTCAGCTCAGCTGAAGGCTCCATGTGCTGCCTTGGGCAGGGTCCCTACTGAGTCTTGGGCAGTTGGGCTACGCCCTATCCCCTCTGGGCCCCGCTTCCATCCCTTCTTGTCCCTGCCCCGTGTGGTCTGGGTTCCAGATTGGACATCCTGTGACTCCTTCCAGGGATGGGGAGCTGTGTCAACTAGAAAGTTTTCCTTGTGTCCAGTCCAAATCTGGCTTCCTGAAACTTATCCTCATTGGTCCCACCGTTGCTCCTAGGGGCCAGGTGAAAGACCTACAATCCTATATCCTGGTGACAGGCTTCCAGAAATTTGGAGGAAGTGACAAGATGCCACCCTTTTCTGCTCTTCTAAAAGATAAATTCTCCCAGCTCCTTTGAATGTCACCTCCTCTGTGAAATCTCCTGCTGTATCCCTGGGACAATTAACCCACCCCTCTTCCTACAGCCCTTCTTCATACTTATAGCAACTACTACTTACTCACTGTTTACCTGCACCAGGCACTAACGTGAAAAGCTTTTCATTTGCTTTTCACAATCCTCTATTCCTACTTCACTGAGGAAGAAGCCAAAGCCTCAGAGATGTTAAGTGCCTTGCCTGAAGTCACCCAGCGGTTACCACTCTAATATCCTGAGTAAGTATCTGTCCCTGTCCCAGACTGTGAGCTCTGTCAGGGTAGGGAGAGTCCCCAACACCTCCGCATAACTCCAGCCCCAACACATCATGGGACTTTAATAACGGAATTAAAATAAACCGATGGGCTTCCCTGGTGGTGCAGTGGTTAAGAATCCGCCTGCCAATGCAGGGGACACGGGTTCGAGCCCTGGTCCGGGAAGATCCCACATGCCGCAGAGCAACTAAGCCCGTGCGCCACAACTACTGAGCCTGTGCTCTAGAGCCCACGAGCCACAACTACGGAAGCCCACATGCCTAGAGCCCATGCTCCGCATCAAGAGAAGCCACCGCAATGAAAAGACTGCGCACCGCAGGATAACGAAGAGTATCCCTCGCTCGCCGCAACTAGAGAAAGCCCTCGTGCAGCAACGAAGACCCAACTCAGCAAAAAATAAATAAATAAATGAATAAATAAATAAATTTATTAAAAAAATAAAAGTAAATAAAATAAAATAAACCGAGCTCTCTGACAAGCCTAGGCCACTGCAAAGTGACTCCCCATAATGTCAAGGGTTGGGGACTGAGAGACTGGAGCAAGGCCTAGAACAAGAAAAGAGATGACGGGGCAGGCGGGGGGCAGGGGGGCAGGGGGGCAGGGGGGCGGGACTCAGACTGGGCAGAGGCAGGGCCAGGAGACGATGGGGGAGGAACCCAGAAGAACCAGGTTCAGGACCCAGAACAGTGCAAGAGAGAGGGATGCAGCCCTGGGAAGATGAGAGTGGGGACCAGAGGGTACAGTTTCGGGACACCGAGGAACAGAGGAGTGGAACCCACTGGACATATGGTTGGGGCCTGAGGAAGATCTAGGCAGGACCTCGAGCGAAGGGATGGGTCCAGACGGAACAGGGGCGGGAACAAGAACATACGGAGGCGGGGCGCATAGGGGGTGGGCGGAGCCCAAGCAGAGCCGTGAAACCCAGGTGGGCAGGGGCGGAGCCACGAGAGGATTAGGGCGGGGCCCGGGCTCACTCTTTCGGCAGGCGGGCGGCGCTGCGCTCCAGGACAGGTCCCACTGGCAGGTGAGAATGTCCGACCCAAGCAGCTCATAGCCAGGCTCGCACTGATAAGTAAGCACAGTGCCCCGGATCAGGTCCCCGTGGGAAGCCGTCCTCCAGCCCCATTCCGGGGGCGGCAGCTCGGGGCACGTGTCGTTCCTCGGGACCTCTGCAGGGGAGAGACGGCGAGTTTGGAGGCTGTCCTGCGACCCAGGGCGCCATTCCAGCCTCGGGGGCCTCTCTGACCTGGGGGACCCCTTCCCATCTCGGGACCCTAGGCCTCGGTACCTTTGAAGTGCAACACGAAACCCTGGCCCAGGCCCGGGTTTGGAGGTCCGGGCGGTGCCTGGAACTGCAGCGTGAGGTCGGGCCCAGAGGAGAGGAGGCGGCGGCGCGGTTGAGGCCCTCGCAGCTGGGCCAGGACTCGGGCACTGGGACCGTCCCCATCGAACAGTGTCAGCATATCCCCTTCGCGCACATTCAAGCTGGAGGGAGTGGGACCAGACACGGGGGCTGGGTTACGATCGGCCCCTCCCATCTGGTTCTGCCCAATCACTAACTCAGCTCATTAGCAACCTTGCCTACTCTCCAGTCCCGCCTTACATTCTCCTATCCCAGGCCTCAGTTTGGATCAGTTATGGGCTTCTCCTCCACGCTAGTCGCTCCAGGTTCCATTTGGTCTGTGGCTCCTCCCGGCTCCTGCTTCCCAATCCCCAACACTGATCATTGTTGACGCCTCCCACTTCCCAGTCCCTCCTCCATCACCAGATGATGCACAGCCAGGCTCAACTCCAGCTCTGACCAATCACAGACCATGCTCATTACCACCCAGCCCAACTCTAGGCCCCAACCGAGTACATGCTTTTTGAGCCACGCCCACTTCTGGTTCTGTCCAGGCACATGACCGCCTCACACCAAAGTAGCTCACTGGATTTCCCGCACACCCATGCCCACCTTGTGTGATGCCGCTGATGCAACAGCTTGGGCCTGGGTCCCTGGAAATCACTCCAGGGGGGCCTCAGAAACAGCCAGAGTGAGACTTCAGGCCAGAGCCCCTTTTTCACAATAGTCCCCGAGGAAGGCTGCATTACCCCATTTACTTGTCCAAGGTTGCCTGACCAATAAGTGATTTGTACCTGGGTCTACCTGATGTCCCACATCCCTATCCTGAATCCTTAGCCACTTCTTTCATCCGAACATATATTCACCGAATCTCGTGTAGACACTCGAGCCAGCCAGGCTCATAATGCAGGCCAGTGTATTGTCATACCACACTTGGCTGAGCCCACACCCATTGCACCCTCTGCAGTACCCAAACATACATCTCAACTTGAAGCAAGATGCGCTTCTCTTCCTGGACATGCAGACCCCACACGCAATCTTGGCCGGGGCTATAGCTTTGGGGCCAATCCGGAGAGAGGACCACACCAGCTGGCTCTGACAGCTCCCCTCCACACATGGCTAGGATAGAAAGGGTGTCAGATTCAGGACCCAGGTGGGCATGCAGTCTCTATTTCGCTACGATCCTCACCACTCCCAACTGTGTGCACCAGACTGCCTCCCCGGTTTCCTATTATCTATTACCCACCTGATTCTTGCCACGTCTAGTCCTGTTGTGTCCAATCCCCCGCCCCACTCTTAACTAACCCCGCCCAGTCTCCAGCCTATGCATTACCACCCAATCCATGACTTAGCCCAATCTAGCTCTTGAAGATATTTGGGTTATGACCCCTGAACTCTGTAACAAGCCCATCAACTGCTCAGCTAAGAAAACTAAGCCTCTGAAAGGGACAGAGATTGATCCTGAGTTTACTAGGTTCTCCTTCCTGAACGGCCTTCCTAGGATCCCCAGCTCAGGGGGTAGTCTGTGAACTGAAGGATGTTCTGGGGAGGCAGGGAAGGCGGCACGCTCACCCTTGCAGGCTGGCTCTGTGTCATTCCAGTGGGGTTCTGTGGGATCCACACATTCGATGGCATTGGGGGGGCCAGGGGGCTCCAGGGCATATCCTGGGAGGCATGAGAAGGTGGCCAGTGCCCCTGGGCGGTATTCAGGGTCCGTGGTGGTGACATTGCCATGTGCCAGGAAGGGGGCAAAGCAGCGATCTTCCTCAAAGGCTAGAGAGGAGTCAGTCACAGGAATTAAGCATTAGGACAGGCCTCCGGGGATCTCAGACTGGGGAACCAGGCTGAATTCCAGTGTGGTTTGGCCCCCCAGTGGGCTATTTAAAATGGAAAGCCTTTGGGCTTAGCTTTCACTTTCCAGTTTCCCCCAAACCCTAACATTCCTCATTCACATATTTATGTTAGCTCCCCGGCCTCTGGACAGAAACCCCAAGGTCAGTCAAGTCCCAGCCACTATTCTACAGATGAGGACACTAGGTCCACAGACAAAAAGCCATGTGCTCCATGTCACACAGTAGGGCAGTGGCAGAACCAGACCTCAAGCCCAGATTCCTTGATTCCCAGCCAGATACACTTGGCTCTGGAAGCTGCAATGGAGTGGGGGGAAACGGTGCCTTTGGAGACCTGGCTCATGTAGGTGTGTTCGCTCCTCAAAAATAACCGTTGGTTTCTGATCAACCCTGATTATCCATACTGTGGCTAGAATCCAAAAGTGAGGCAAACACAAAAGCTACTCAGTTTTAACTTTGGTCTAAGTCAGCAAAAAAATTAACATTTGTAGAGTGTTTTAGTTTTTGCCCATCTGATCATATCTTAGACTCAGGTAAGGCTCAGGTGCCTATGATACAGAAAGAGTCTGAAACCCATTGAGCAGCAGTGGCCCACAACCATGGAGACAGGCCTCAAACCTAGAAATTCTCTTTGCACTCTCAGAATCTAAAATGCAATTTATTTTTCAGATCCACTGTTCTGTTTCACCATTACTTAACCTGATAAGGTGTCATGTCCAAATCCTATGCATCCATCAGGGCCAAGTGCCAATTCCCTTTCTCCCTTGATTCATACCAGAAACTAGCCCCTCCCATCTCTGAGCATTTTACTTGCTTTGTCTCTTTCCTGCTACTGTTTACACAAATCCTCTGCTCCAGCCACAGTGAAACTCTCTGTTTCCCAAACATAACAGGCTTTTCTCTACCTCTTTACTGTTGCTCACACTGTTCCTTTCACCTGAGATGCTCATTCCCAATCTTCCTCTTTTAAAATTCTCTCTATCCTGTAAGTCCCAGTTCAAATGCCTCCTCCCATGATCACTGACTTCCTTCCTTCCTACCTATCCAGCATCCAGTCCCCTTTGTCTGTTAACAGCACTCCTATTTTCATTTTGGGTCACATGTCCTCCCCACTTCCAGTCCATGAGATTCAGTTGGAGCCAACCAGGGATGGCCATGTGATGTGGATCTGCCAATCATAACACTACCTGCCCCTAGCTACAGTGATTGGCTCAGGCATAGATAGATGACCTAAGCCAGGGCAATGAAAGCCTTTCCTGGCATTTTTGTTAAAGCTCTTAGGAAAGTGGTATGCTTTCTCTCTGATGGGGTTGCTAAAGTTGTTGGTATGTAAATCTGTAACTGCTAGGTACACAACAGACTGAGAGTCTGCCTGAGAATGAAGCCAACCGAGAGGAAAGAATGGAGAGATTTAAGTAACTGGTCTCTTGGCTGTGTACCTGGATCCAGCCACACTTGAAGCTTAAGTAGAAAAGACCACCTCAGGGAATTAGAATGTGTCCTTGTCGATTTGGGATGGGGAGACAAGTCAGTTTTCAGGAATCCAAACGTGGAGATAAGCAGAGATGGATTATGTGCTTGTGACCATGCCTGGGCATAGGAAGAGGGGAAGGTGCGGCAGGTGGGGCCTCAGGGGAAGGGCAGTTACCTTCAAATCGGAGGCTTAGCAGCAGGGGATTGGCAGGTGTCTCTGAAAGCAGCTCCACATAGAGGGACTGGGCATCACTGATGAGACCCCGCTCTGGGACATCATCCATGTCCGAGTCATAGATCACCGGGGATAGGGGACTGCCCCCTGAGCGCACCATCAGCCTGGGATGGACAGAGGTGGCCAGGAGCTCAGCTTCCCCTCAGAAGCTGCCTCACCTCTTGCCTGCTCTCCTAACTTAATTTCGTAGCTATTATTTTCAAACATTAACTATATGCCATGTACTCTTCTAAGCTTTTACACATTTTATCTCACTTAATTCTCACAAGAACCCTTGAGTTAGATACTATATTATCCCTCATTTTATAGATGAGAAAATTGAGGCACAGAAAGAGTAAGTAACCTGTCCAGCTACACATAGCAACTAATGTCAGAGCTGGGATACTAGTTTGCTAGATAAAGAGTGAGAATAATGATGATGACGTTGGCAAACACATTTATAGTGCTTACTGTGTGCTAGGCACCATTCCAAGCACTTTACATATCTTAATGCATTTGTCCTCACAGAAACCTTAAGAGGGAGGTACTATTATCTCCATTCTACAGATGAGAAAACTGAAGCACAGAGAGGTTAAGTGATTTGTCTCAGTTTGCACAGCTATACTGCCTAAGAAAGGGGAAGGACTAACCCGCATTTGACATAGATCCCAACTGGGATTCCCCCCGCGTCTGTCTGACTGTCTATTGCAGCCTCCCTATTTCCTTGAAGTGAGGACCTCTGACGCAAGGCCCAGACCCTCACCGGTCGTTGTCCTCATCCAGGGAGACTCTCTCAAAGTGTAGGTGCAGCCGGCGTCCCTCAGCTGCTTCGATGACCCAACGGCAGGTGAGGTTGGGCCCTGCCGCTCCCCCAGGCTCAGGGGACACGATGCGGCCAAGTGTAGCGTTGTGGATGGTGCCACCACAGGATGCTGTGGGCGGTGCGGGGGGGCAGGTTAAGGTGACTTGTCCTTTTCCCATCTGCAGAGCTATTGCACCCACACCTTTGCCTGGGACCTGGCCTTGGGATGACCTCTGCCCTACAGGCTCACCCCAGGACTTTTTTCAGGCCACTACCAGGTGAGGAACCAGCCTTGGAATAGAAAAACCCTAGGATGGACACCCCCCTCCCCCAGGATGGAGATTCCATCAAAATGAAGACTCCCCAGATGTGGACACCCTGGGGTGGGGAGTTATGGGGAAGTCCCCCAAACTGAAGCTCTCAGATGGAAAATACTCAGGATAGGATCCCAGGATGAAGACTCCCCAAATGGGAACCCTCCAGGAATTCCCTGTGGTCCAGTGGTCAGGACTCTGCGCTTCCACTGCAGGGAGCACAGGTTTGATCCCTGGTCGGGGACCTAAATTCCCACAAGCCATGTGGCATGGCCAAACAAAAAAAAAAAAAAAAAAAGGAACCCCCACCCCCCACCCCGAGGTGGCACTTCCCCAGATGGTGAGCCCCACCCAAGGATGGGGACTCCAAGGATTGAGACCCTCAGGGTGAAGAGCTCCAAATGGAAACCTCAGGATAGGGACTCTTCAGGGTAAAAACCCCTTCCAGATGGGTGTTCCCAAAGATAGAGACCCCCAAGGTAGGACCCTCCAGTGGGGCTCCCAGGACAGAAAACCACACCTATTGTGGTAGAGACTCACCCATGCAGCTGGGGGGTTCACTGCTCCAGGCTGGCCGGGTACCATTGAGGCAGATGAGGGTCTCCTCACCCTGCAGCTGGTAGCCCGAATCACAGTGGAAGATGGCAGTGCCTCCAGGGTGAAGGTCTGTCACACTCACATCCCCATGGGCTGGCCGGGGAGGGAAGCCGCAGCTCAAGAGGTAGGCTGGATCAGGCAGGGCAGGAGAAAGAGGATTCACTCTCCCAGGCCATCCTCTCTCACTGGTTCCCCAGCATTTCCTCCCCTCTTTCCAGGTCCCCCTCACTCTCCAGGGCACAAACTGGCTCCATACTGGAGTCCTTACATGGACACACTGTCTCATGAAGAGGTAATGTCAACATCCCTTATCTCCCCTAATCTTTGTAATCTACCCACTTTGGCCCCCATTTTACAGATGAGAAACCTGAGCCTCAAAGAAGTTTTGGACCCTAGCACCCATTTACTGTGTGAACTCAGGCAAATCAATTGACCACTCTGAACCCCATTCAGCTCTAATAATAGCAAATAGTATTTGCAGAGCTTGTTCAGCTTCCAAAATGAGTTAATGCAGTGCTTTTGAGGTAGTCAGAGAAAGGCTGTGACCCACTTTCCAGGGGTGGAAGTTGAGGCTCCAAGTTATTAAGTGACTCAGATCATTTTCTCCCCTCCACACACACAGACTTTCTTCCACTGGGGTGTCACTGTGGTATTATACCCTCAGCTTTCATCCAGAGGAGTCACAAGAAACTCCTTTAGAAACAGACTATACTGTCATTAAAGACCTTAATACCCAGTGTCCCCTAAATGAATCCCCCAGTGAAAGTGAAGTGCTAGGGAAAGCTTTGCTTTCCTTAAGGAACTGGTTTGTCTTTTTTCCTGCAATGAGAACTGTGTAATCTCTCTTTTCATACTGGCTGCTAGGAAGCCCAGAACCAGGTTGAGCCTTGTCCCTAGTAACAATGGCTTGTCTATCCACATTCTACTTTTTTCAAATTTAATAAGCATTATCTGGTGCCAATTTTTCTCTTTTTTTTTCTTTTTTTTTTTTTGGCTGTGCCACACGGTTTGTGGGATTTTAATTCCCCAACCAGGGATTGAACCCCGGCCCTTGGCAGTGAGAGCGTGGAGTCCTAACCACTGGACTGCCAGGGAACTCCCTCTTACTTATTCTATTTAATCTTATTGTTTGCATTCTTTTTTGAAAGCCTCCTGAAATTCTTGTGGAAACATATGAGATAAAACAAACAAATAGAAAGTGACTTGGTAATCAGTGATAGACTCTGAACTTGATTCTGACAGAGCTCTGTGTTTCTGTTTAAGACTAGGCAGAGTTCTTTAAGAAGGGCTTCCTGGAGGAAGTACATCGAAGCTGGGTCTTGTACGAGGGGCAGGCTCTGGTTAGCAGAGGGTCCAGCTTGCCTGGGCCTTTGCTTTTTCTGACTCTCCAGTCCTGAGTGATTCTGTAAGAGACCTGGTCTCTCCCTGTTTCAAAATTCAACAAGCATTTCCTTGGCTGGGTCCTAGGGTCAGAGGTGAAAAAGACTGAGGCCTTGCCTTCAGGAGTTCATGGTCTACTAAGATAGACATAAAAACAGCCTTTTAGAACACAGGGATTTAGGAATTCCCTGGCGGTCCAGTGGTTAGGACTTGGCGATTTCACTGCCGGGCAGGGGTTCAATCCTTGGTCAGGGAACTAAGATCCTGCAAGCCGAGCAGTGGACAAAACAAACAAATAAACAAAAAACAAACCAAAAAAACCGCACAGTGATTTGAATAAACTTTAGCCTCTGTGATGGCTCTCCAAGACCAACAGAATCAAGTCTGAATGCTTTAGATTGACATTCAAGCTCCTTCCACAACCAGTTCCAGCCCAGCCCATCCAGCTTCAGTTCTCAGCACCCACGGCCCATACATCTCACACGATACAGTTCTGTGACTCCTTACAGTCCCACTTCCATATTTTTCCACACAATTTCCCCTACCTGAAAGGCTCTCTTCTCACTGTTCCTCATCTTTCAAGGAGTAACTTAAGTACCACTTCCTCCAGGAAGTCTTCCTGACCCCTCCCCTTTCCCACAGAGTTAGTTTTTTTTTCTTTTTGCCTAAACACAATCCACATGCATAATTTTATCATCACATTAACACCTGCCTATTGCCATTGTGAGACTGAATCAAATGTTTTTTATTTTGTCTCCTAAAAACCTAGCCTAGCTGATCAGTTGATGCCGCCAAGGGGCAATGTGGAACAGTGCAAAGAGCACTGGATTTGGAGATGGGCAGACCTAAGTTCCAGTTCTAGTTTCACAACTTATTAGCTGTATGGCCTTGAGCAGGTGACTTCACCTTTCATCTGTAAATGGCAATAACAATTCCTATCATTGAGGATTGGCCTTAAAGAAAAGAAACCTGGAATCAAGCACCTGGAACATAGAAAATACTCAGAAAATGTTAATCGCCACCCCCCCAGCTTCAATTAATAAATGACCAGGGGTCAGGGACTTGGAGATCTGACTTCTGACTCTGCAATGAATTTGCTGGTGGCTGAGCAATCCATATGAGCTTTGAGGCTTTTTCTTCCTCTTAGAGATGGAGCTGACAATGGCCACCCCCAGGGCTGCTGTGAGAAGCAACCAAAACAAGAGTTGATGAAAGAGTTTTGTAAATGGGAAAGTTTGCTGGACTTGGGGTGAGGGGTGATGGAGCCTTTGACCTTCCAGAGAAGCTAATGAGGCCACTGTGGACTGGAGGGCCCAGCCAGTGCAAATTGGGAAGGGCTTAAACAGGGCCTCCGTCCCAAATGTGCCTGCAGAAGCCGCAGAGCAGGGAAGACGGAGGCAGGTAATGAAGGCCCATTTATGCAATAGCCCTGCTTCCTCAAATGTTCCAGTTCATCTAAAGAGTCCTATTTTCAATGCCCTAGGGAAGTGGCTGCTTAAAGGAGCCAGCAGGAAGCCATCCTATAATATCTGAAGCCCAGCCCTCAGCTCTGGGCCTTCAAGGCATGCCCTTGCTCCCCAACAGCCGGGCCCTGACCACCAACTACATGTCCCCCGGCTCACTGGTCTCTCCACGAGTAGGTCTGCTGCTGGGCGTCTCCACCGTGCATGCCTTACCTCCTGGGGCAAGTCTAGAGCAGAGGCCTCAGGAGAGGCTGGAGAGTGTGTGAGGAAGGGATACGGGTTGTCTGTGTCCTGGATAAAGTCACAAGGGATCTGGTGTCAGCAGAGCTCACAAGCGGGCAGCAAGGCCATGAGGTGAAGTGAAGGGGACACTGGCCCAACACACAGTTCCCTCTCTGTTTCTGAGCAAAGGAAGGGACTTTGGAGACGGCAGCAGTGTCTGGAATGGGACCTTGGGCTGGGCCCCTTGCCTCATGTACACGTATATGCTAGAATGTACATTGCATCGTGGGAAGGTTTCCATACACACAGGCAAATATGGATGTACACGTGTGTGTAGGCTGTCTGTGGGTGGGTGCTTGCAAATGCAAGCATGCGCAGATACATCCCCTCCTTCCTACCCCCAGAAGTCAGCAGGATCTTTTTAGGTCACAAATCTGAGGCTGTCACTATCTTGCTTAAAACATTTCAAAGTGTCTCCTCCTCCCCTGCAGGATAAAGTAGTCCAAGGACTCCTCACTGAAGCTGGTAAGGCCCTTTGTCATCCAAATACAACCTACCTCCCAGTCTAGCCTCTTGGCCTACTTCCCCAGCACTTTCTGTGCTTTACTGTAATAGCAATGACTGACATTTTCGAGCCCTCACTGTGTACCAGACACTATTTTAAGCACTTGACGTGTATTGATTCATTTGATCTTCCTAATAATACCACAAAGTAAGTATTATGATCCCCATTTTTCAGATAAGACAATGCGGCACAGAAAGGTTAAGTAACTCACCCCAGGTCACACAGCTAAGACAATTCTATCTTCCATGCTGAATTACCTCAACTCCTCAAGGGGGTCACATTTTTTTCTCCTCTCTGGGTCTTGGAATGTGTTTTTCCATCCATCTAGACATCTGCCTTCCTCTTTCTCTCCCTCCCACCCTTCCCCTAGCTAACTCATCTTAGGTGTCAGCTTAGTCATCACCTCCTCCAAGGAGGTGTCCCCATATTCCTTATAGGGGAAATTTAGGTCCCTTTGATAGTTGTTCTCTCTGACAGTGGTTCCTCCATCATAGGGATGGGGGTCCTTATCTCACTGAATTATAATTATCCTGATTATTTGTCCAACTCCCTACCTAGATTCTGAGTTCCCTTTACATCTGGCTTGTTTATTCTTCTCTCCAAGGATAACACAGGGCCTGTATGAAGTGGGCACTCAATAAACATTTGCTGAGTGAATGGATGAATTGTCACTTGGATGTGTGCACACCCAGGCACAGGTCTGTGAGTGTGTGAGATAAGTGTGTATAGGTCTCCTCCGAGGATTCTGCCCCCCATGGTCCTAGTCAGGAGGAAAAGGCCCCAACATTACCCTGTGCTTAGAAGGCTCCTGAAGATGTTCTCTGTGCCCAGTGTGGCCCCTGCCCTCCCACCAGCACTCCGAACTCCTCACCCTGATAGTGGATCCTGAAGCCACCACCCCTTGGGACCCGTGGGCTCTGGAAGTGCAGGAGCAGCCTGTTGGTTGGACTCCGAAGGACCTGTCCTTCTCCCAGCATGGAGGAATTTGCCAGGAGTCGGGGGGCCAGTCCTGGGGAACCCCCACCAGCCAGCACCAGGAGTTCCTCCTCCCGAGACAGGTTCAGCGTCTGCACCTAAAGAAGCCAGACCCAGACCCGCCAGGGAAGTCAGCTGGGGTGTGTGACCCCCTAAGCTCCCACGCCCCTTGCCTTCCTTTTCCCTGTATGTAGCAGACCAAGAACCACGGTAACGTTGGCCAAGTTGTAGAACTTTAGGAGAGTCTGTGAGATCCTCAGAAAATAGGTCCATCTGAGTCAGAAAACAAGTTCTCTGGCTCCTAGGCCCAACCCGTGCACACCCCTGGGCCCGGAGGGAAGGGCTGGGAGGTTTCACAATCATATGCTTAAGTCCAGTTACCTGGATCTCAATGCCGTAGCCAGGGTAGACATGGATGCTGTATGTGCAGTCCAGGAGCCCCAAGGTTCGGCTGGCCGCGCTCCCTAAACCTGGAGACTCCACATGACCTTCACCTTCGGAGATGTTGTTATTACACAGAACTAAAGAGATATAAGTGCTGGGGTTGAGAGAATCTCTGTGTTCTTGCCCTCCCAGCCAAGTAACCCTGGGGGTCCTCATCTGTCTTCTCCCCAGCACCCCTCACCATCTTTATCCAATGCTCACTCTCCCATCTGTGCCTAGAACTCCCTTCCTCAACTGTCGTAAGACATAAGACACATAGAACAGTGCTGGCACATAGTAAGGGTGTATCAACGCTAGCCTTTATTATAATTAAGCAGAAGGCCCTCTCCCATCTAGACCCCTTCTTCTTCCACACGTTCCCGGCAGCCTCTCCCCCATCCACACCTTCCTCTTCTCCCACATCCCCTTTCAATCGCCTCACCTGGGCTGGTCACCGTCGTGGTGACAGTTGTCGTGGTGATGATGGTGGTCGTGGTCTCCTCCTCTCCTCCCTCAGGCCCGAGGGGCGGGCCTGGGGAGGCGGGACCGGGAAGGGGCGGGGCCGTAGTTCCTGGGGGCGGGGTCAGCAGCTCCGGCGCGGTGGGGCCTGCCCCCCTGCCCTCCTTAGGGGTTATGGCTGTTGTCAGAGGCCCTGTGCCCGGCTCAGTGGCCCGTGGCAGGGAGGGTGCTGCAAGAGTCTGGCCGGCTGGAGGGGTGGCTAGTGTGGGGTCTGGATCAGATCCTGGGACAGTGCGAGGGAAGTCAGGAAACAGGAGGAGCACATTGATGGGCCTCGGTCGGGGATCAGGGCTAAGAGACACTGCGAGTTCCCCACTGAACCCAAAAGACCTCCCCCACGAGGTGCAGGACCCCCACCTCTCCCTTCCCCACCCAAACTTCCCCCCTCCTCCCAAGGCTTCCACAGCCTGCCCCCCAGCCCCTTCTTTTCTTCTCTCTGTCCAGGCCCTTCCACCCTGACAGTCTCCTTGAGCTTCTCTCTCTGTCTCCCCATTCAGATCTGGCTCTCTCTCCCGGTTACCCCTTTCTCTTTCCTCTTTTTATTTTGCACTCTCTAGAACTCTCGGTCTATGTTTAGTACTCTTACCCCTCTCTGATTTTATGACTCTAGGTCTACTACTCTCTGCATTTCTCTCTCTTTCTGTGTCTCTTTTCCACTCTATCTCTGATTCTGGCTCTCTGAGTTTCCATCTGTCTTTCTATCTGTCTGTTTTTCTGTGCTGTTTCTTGATCATTCTACCTCAATTTCTCTGGCTCTCTGACTGTCTATGTCCAGTTTTGACTCTCTCGAACCATCTCTCTCTGTCTCTCTGAATTTCACTGGCCTGGCTCCCCATCTCCCTGAATTAATGTCCCTCCCTCTGCCTCTATGTTGCTCCTGCCACTCTGGGGGCCTCACCCGGCAGGTAGCCCATTTCTGGGCCTCTCCTCAGCAGGGCTCCATGGAGCAGCTCTGCCAAGGCCTCAGAGGCTACGGTGGGGGTCTCATTTCCAGGCTCCGGCAGTGCCTCCTCCTCCTTCAGGGGCAGACCTGGGAGATGAAGTTGTGCGAGCTCTTCCACTGCCCCACACTCCTTCCTTCTCCAGAAAGATCTTTTCCAGAGCTCTTATTCTCTCCTCAGTCAGCTGGGCCAGCAGGAGCTCAGAGGGTCCCAGACTGGGCTGAGAGCCAAGATTGGAGGAGGGGCTCCCAGCTGCCCATCACACTGCTACCCCTTCGTCTCTCCCTTTTCCCCCAGGCTGTGTGGGCCTTCGGTGAGCACCTCGGACAGAGCCAGCAGGGCAGAGAAGAGGCAGGGCGCTACCTTCATTTTCCCCTCAGTGATGCTCTCCCCCCAACCCCGGGCCTCTGCGGAGGGTCTGGCAGCACCTCCCAGCCCTTGCTTCTGCAGTGTCCAGCTTTTTCTCTGGGTTTCTGTCTCTGCAGTGTGGTCCTCCCTCTCTTTCTCTGCAGTCTCTGCCCCCTTCCCTGGAGTCTCGCTGGGGGGTCAGAGTTGGGGATTGAATATCTAGCCTCTGCGCACTGCCTCTGTTCATCTGTCTTTGTCCATACGTCCAAGAACATTCGTGTGTGCTGCGCCTGGCATCTCTCCCGCCACCTCCATCTCCCACCCTGGTACCCGGCCTGCTTCTGCCGCCTCCGCAGGCATCCCCCCCCCCCCGCCCCGCCACAACGTCCCCAGCCCTTCTTCCTGGATTTAACCCCTGAGACGCTGCTAAAAGCTCCCCTCATTAATCTCCCCAACTCCTCAATATATGGGGCTAGGGGCTCCAGGTGCAAGCTGGAAAGCCCTGGCTTGCCCCTTCTCCGTCAGCTGTGCCCCTCCCCTCCCCCAGGAGCTCAGAAGGCGCAGGATGTTCGGAGAAAGGAAGGTATAGGACCCAGCTGGGGGCCTTCCCGGGGGCCCACCCCCACGCACGCAAGTCCTTACCCTGAATCCAGGGACAGCTCAGCAGAATTAGGAACAGCAGCTGGGGAGGTGGCGGATGCTGGGCCCTGGGAGCCCCCATGGCGACTCACACCAATTTCTCTCCTCTGCGCCTCTCCTAAATAATCTAGCTGTCACCTTTCCTCCGTCTTCTTTTATCTTTCCTATTAATTTTTTTTTCCTACTGGCAGTTAGCAAGGGAGACAATGTCTCTGCCTTTGGGACGGAGGGGCAGAACTGGGCTGGGGGTCTCCTGGAGCCCACCCCTCTTTGGCCGGTCTCCTCTGTCCTCAGCTCTCCTGTCTGCGGGAGAGGGGGCGCGGCTCCGGCTGCAGCGGGTGGGGCCAAGAAGGGCGAAGGAGCTGGGTCGCCTGGGTTACCCTCTGGCTCAGGCACCTGGGTCCGCCAGGCTGGCTGGATTCTAAGCCGGGGGAGTGGGTCGAGGCAAAACAGCTTCCGGGGACCTAGGGTGTGGTCGAGGATAGGGAGGGTCCCTACTGTGCTCTAGTGGGGCTTGGAGGGGAGAGGAGGGGGTTGCAGAACCTGGAGAGCCGAGGCTCGGGCACTGGAGCTGCGGGAGGGAGAGCTGAGAAAGGTGTCGAGCCCACGTCAGATCCTGGGGACGGGCGAAGGGAGGGGCTTGGGATTTATTTGGGGGCTGTGGGGGGAGGGAGGAGGAGGAAGTGCAGATGGAAGAAGGAGGGACCACATGAGCCAGGGTCTTAATCCTCACTCCCACGGCCCCTAGGGGAAGTGAAGACAACTCTGGTCCCAGCAGTAATTATGACCCCTCCCCCAACCATTCCAGCACATTTGGAAACTGAATGTTCTCTTCCCAGGGTGTTGAGGGGCAGCATAGCTGGGTTTGCGCTTGCTCAGCGCCCCCAATATGCCCCCGGCCCTCTTCCAGACCATTTCAGAGAAGCTCATGTAGAATGCGCTACCTCCCCCTCCAGAAGAATGACAAGTTCCTACGTTTGTGAGAAGTCTAAGGGGTGACAGGCCAGGATCTGGGGAGGGGAGAGCCCTCCTCTTACGTACAACAGGACCCCAGCCAGCTGCCTGGCGGCTTCAACTTTAATTTTTTTCTCCTGGTCTCATCTCGCAAGACCGCTGGAGAGCCCTTTTCAGCACCACGAGAAAGGACAGCTCTTCTCGGCCCCGCCTGAGATGGCCCGGCCCGCGGCGCTGCAGGCGATTGGCTGAAGCCGCCTTCATTATCAATCGGGCTCCCGCCGGGGGTTGGCTCTTGTGAAGGCGAATGGGGGAGGTGGAGTCACAGGCCGACTGGTCGAAGGATCGGCTGACCCACGGACCGGCCGCAGCGTCCCTGTCCGCAGTCTGCGAGCGCCGGTCTTGTCCATCAGTTCGCGCGCTCGCCACGCCCCTTACTTGCCACGCCCCTCTCAGGCCCCGCCCTTTCGTTTCGCATTGCGGGGCGCTGGAGGTTGGCGCTGTGCCCCCTGAGCCCCACGTGGCGCCCCGTCGGGGCCGGGGGAGGCAAATCCGGAGACGACACCCCCGACCCGGCTGAGTTGCGGTGGCCACTGGGCGAGGGCGGGGGTAGCTAAGCTGAGAGGACTGTGGGGAGGGTGACGTCAGGGTGAGTGGGGGACAAGGAAGGAGCGAGTGGGGGAGGGGGGAGAGAGAGCGAGAGAACCCGTGGGTCGGGTCGAGAGAGAAGCGAGGGCAGGAAGGAGAGAGGGGGAGGAAGGAGAGAGAAATCGCTGCAGAGGACTGCTGGTTGCGGTTCCCAGGGCTGCGGGTCCAGGTGGGGTAGGAACTGCTGTCCGGGGAAGCTAGAAGGAGAGGCAGAGCGGGGAGGGAAAGAGAGAGCGAAAAGAGGGGCGGGGGTGGGGGGAGCGGTGGTGGAGGGAGGAGAGAAGAAAGGAGACGGGGAGACAGAGGGTGGGGAAAGGAGAGACTGACGGGAGAGGCAGGAAACTGGAGAGAGAGGAAACTGCCCTAAGGAGAAAGAAGAGGAGGAAAGAGGTGAAAGAGGAGGAGGAGAGAGTTGGAAGGAGAAAGAAGTAGAGGAGAGAGGAGAGAGAGGCAGAAGGAGAGGAAGGAAAGGAGAGTTAGAGGTGCATGAAGGAAGCGAGAAAGCAGGAGGTACAAGGTGGAGAGAGGACCTCGGAAGGAGAGGGAGCCAAGAGTAGGAATGTGGAAGGGAAACAGCCCAGGGTGTAACCAGGGAGCAGCCATGGAAGGAACCGGTGGAGAACTGGGGGGACAAGGGAACTGGGGTCTGGAAGATGCCCCAGGCCTCTTGGCCAGGGCCTCCCTGCCCATCATGCCTGCATGGCCATTGCCTCTGGCCTCATCTGCCCTTACCCTGCTCCTTGGAGCTCTCACTTCCCTCTTCCTCTGGTACTGCTACCGCCTGGGCTCCCAAGATATGCAGGCCCTAGGGGCTGGGAGTCGGGCTGGGGCTGTCAGTGGTAGGCCTGGAGGGTGCTCTGAGGCTGGCAGACCAAGCCCACGGAGCTCTGGGGAGTCTGTGGAAGGACCTAGGACAGAAGGCCTAGTGAGCCGTCGCCTTCGGGCCTACGCCAGGCGCTACTCTTGGGCAGGGATGGGTAGGGTGAGGCGGGCGGCTCAGGGTAGCCCAGGCCCTGGGGGAGGGCCAGGGGTCCTGGGCATTCAGCGCCCAGGCCTGCTTTTCCTGCCAGACCTGCCCTCAGCCCCCTTCGTGCCACGGGATGCCCAGCGGCATGATGTGGAGCTCCTGGAGAGCAGCTTCCCTGCCATTTTGAGGGACTTTGGGGCTGTGAGCTGGGACTTCTCAGGGACTACCCCTCTGCCTCGGGGCTGGTCCCCACCACTGGCCCCTGGGTGCTACCAGCTCCTGCTATACCAAGCAGGCCGGTGCCAACCCAGCAACTGCCGCCGGTGCCCGGGGGCCTATCGGGCACTGAGGGGGCTGCGAAGCTTTATGAGTGCCAACACCTTCGGCAATGCTGGCTTTTCCGTCCTCCTGCCTGGGGCCCGGCTCGAGGGCCGCTGTGGGCCCACCAATGCCCGAGTCAGATGCCACCTGGGTAAGTGGATGCTACTTACAGACAGCTTCCTCGCCTCCACGATTCCCCCTCCAGACTCTCTTCTCTGCCATCACAGCTTTCTACACTGTGACTCTGATCATGCCTTTCTTCTCGGAAATCTTCCTTGACTCCCTGTCTCCCACAGCAGCATTTCCTGAGCTTCAATGATCTGCAAACCATCTTCATAAGCTTTTCCATAGTCATTTACCACCTGTACTGTTTCTTCATATTGACTCCCCCCAATGTTTTGTTTTACTTATTTAAAAGGAATCTTTATAGAAAAATGATAATCAGTATTACTTGACCTAAATAGGGATTATTCATAAAAATAAGTTTAAACTTAAAAAAAGAAAGCTTTAAAAATTCTAGCGAAGTATCCTAGTCTGTGGCTGAAGCCTACACTCTCCTCCTTTAAAAAGGAGCAATGTCGGGAATTGCCTGGTGGTCCAGTGGTTAGGACTCTGTGCTTTCACTGCTGAGGGCCTGGGTTCGATCCCTGGTCCGGGAACTAAGATCCCACAAGACGCAGGACGCGGCCTCAGAGGAAAAATAAACATAAAAAGGGCAATGTTAGGAGGGATGTTAAAGTTATGGTAGCACCAAACTGCGATTTTCTTTTCAATGTTTTAGAGATTGAAAGAAAATGGGGAGAAAAAAAGACTTGTCTTCTGATTGTTGTTTAATGCCATGACTTTGTTTTGCCTATAATCATCTCCTGTGCTACCAGTTGAATGTGTTCTACACTTCAAACACACTGGCTTTGAAGAGATCTGGAGCAAGGCCAGATCTTTTCTCCTTATCTCCTACCTGTTCCCTTCTTCCCCTTCTCTCCCACCATGCCCTAAATCATGAACGCCTTCTGGCTGATCCTGGCAGATGCCACACACATGCTCTTAACCTAGAATGTCTTTCCCCCTTATCACCTCCTGGAAAACTCCTACGTAGCCTTCACGACTCACACTTTCAAATGCCCACCTCCTCTGGAATGTCTTCCTCTTCCCCATCGTTTAAGTTGGCTCCTCAGTTTCCTGCACCCCAGTGTGTGGTCCTTGGCAGGATGGAGCCATGTTTTATACCTTTTGGGGAGAGAGGGCCTAACACACAGTAGGTTCTTGAGTTAAACTGTCAGAAGCCCAAGAGGAGATGCTGCTTCTTTTAGGAAGCTTTCCCTCTTCTCTGAAACAGACTACATTGTGCTTTGCACTGCATTTTCTGTCTCCTAGCATTTCTTTCATCCAGTACTGTATTGTAATTTTACGTGGGTCACCTTCCAGAGAACGGAGAGGGACCACCACAGAACCTAGCATTTAAAGACTCTCGGATCTGCTTTTTGACTGAATGGGGTGGGCCCCTTCGTTGGAGGCAGGAATGTTGGAGGCCCGGATCTCTTTCTACAGGCCTGAAGATCCCCCCTGGCTGTGAGCTGGTGGTCGGGGGTGAGCCCCAGTGCTGGGCTGAGGGACACTGTCTACTGGTGGACGACTCCTTCCTGCATACAGTGGCTCATAATGGTAATGGGGCTCCCATTCTGCTAGGAGGGATGAGTGACTAAAGAGTTAAGGGGAATAGACTAGAGGCTGCACAATCGGGCCCAACTGGCTTCCTGTCCTACACCACCATTTTCTAATTGCATGCCCTTGAACAAGTCACATGATTTCTCCAATCACCCGTGAAATAGGGCAACCGCCTTCTTTTACCAAGTGACTGCAAGGATTAAATAAGTTAATGTAAGCGCACAGCAAAGTGGTTCACAGCACGAGACCCTGGGCCTGGACCACCCGGGTTCCTGTCCTACCTCTGGCATTAGCAGTGTGACCTTGGGCAAGTTATTTAACCTCTCTGTGCCTCAGTTACTCTGCATAAAATGAGAACATTTATGGAGCTGCCTCACCGTTTGTTCTGATGATTAAGAGCTAATACACATAAAGGATTAGAACGCTGTCTGGCACTTATTTACAAAGTGTCTGCGTTTGAGTATTTGGTGAGTGCTCTGGCATGTAAGTACTTAATGTCAGCTGCTCTGCTGTCTCCATCCCCACGTGCCCTAGGCTCTCCTGAAGATGGGCCTCGAGTGGTCTTCATCGTGGACCTTTGGCATCCCAATGTGGCTGGGGCCGAACGCCAGGCCCTCGACTTTGTCTTCGCACCAGACCCTTGAAGGAAGGTGTTCCCTTCAGACATCTGGGCTGGAGAGATGCTGCGCTCGGGGATGGCCTGAGTGGTAGCCAGGACCACCTCTCCATTGCAGGGGGTGGGGTGGGGCTGAGGGTGGGAACTGGCCAGTGAACACCGAAATATAGATTTTAAAATCCTCTCCTAACTCCTGACTACTTTCTTCCCAGCTACCAGCCCAGGGAAAGGCTGGGGGCAGGGGTCTGTGTCTTCTCCCATCCAACTAGCCAGGTACCTCCCTAACAAGCCATATACCTGGCCCTTTCTCTGGAAGCCAGCACCAGACCCTCAACTCAACTTTATTCCAATAATTTAATAGAAAATTATAGTAATAAATAATATGAAAAAAATTGAGAAGATGCTGACCTGGTACAGGCCCAGGCCCACCTAGTACAAAGTTAAGGAGGTAGGGAGGATGTTGGGGAAGCAGGAGGGAGGCAAACTGCCCTGCACAATGGTGAGGAGGCGGCTCAGAATGTGGTGGGTGTTATTAAGGGCTGGCTTGACACTTTGGTGTGTACAATGTCCTAAAAAAAGACAAAGGGAATTCTAAATCCTTCTAAACCAGCTGGTGAGGGAAGAGGGCAGGACAAGGATGGGGAGGAGGCAACCAATGTAGGCCTTCTGAAGGCCTCTGAGGGGAGGGGCTGGAATGTACTCTGTGGTTAGCAATGAGGTGGGAATGGATGGAAAAGGGCCAAAGTGAACTGTACCATGCAATGAAGGGATGGAAGAAGGACCCACGACTTGGCCAGCAAAGCCGGGGCAAAGGTCTGGGAAGGGGAGGAAGAGAGAGAGGGACTGGGTCCCAGCGGCCAGAGGAAGACTCGGGGCAAAGCTCAGTCCTTGAAGACAATCTGTTGGCCGTGAGGACGCTCGTCGTGGGTGATGTGGCGCCGGACATGGATTCTGCGGACACGATGCTCTCGGTTCTCCTCGTCCTCCCCTCGGCCTGCCCCGCCACCTCCAGCTGCACCTCCTGTGGCCTCCAGAAGGGCTGGGTCTGGGCCTCGGGGAGTCTCGTAGATCAGGATGTTCAGGGTCTCCTCAAAGATCCGGGCCTCTGGGAATTCCACCTGCAAAAGGCCAGCAACCCCCAGCTCCCTCCCTCTGACTCGACTCCTACGCAGCCATCCCCTCCCCCAGGCTGCTCCTGCACTGTCTCTCCACTCCTATAGCCTCTGCAGTCACAGGTTCCTTTAGCCTGGACTGTCCTCTTTGCAACTTCTTTGCTCAGCTAAGTCACACTTATACTTCAAGGTCCAGCTCTGAAGTCAGGCAGAGAGTTATTTGTTTTCTGTCCTTTGTTGCCAAGTCTCTTGGTACATCTTTTTTTTTTTTTTTCTTGGTATATCTTTTCATTTGACAAATATTTACTGAGTGACTGCACTGTACCAGGTGTTGTTCTGGGCACTGGGAATATAGCAGTGAACAAAACAGGCAAAGTTCCTGTCCGCAGGAAGTTTACATTCTAGGGCGAGGACCCAGACATATATGTAATAAGATATGAAGTGTCAGATGACGATAAATGTTACGGAAAAATTATAGCAGGAAAAGGGTGTGGAGATGGCCACCGCCAGGAATGTTACAACTTTAAAGAGGGAGCTCAGAGAAGGCCTCACTGAGAAGGTGACATCTGACCAATAGCCAAAGGAAAGGAGGGAAGGAACCAGATGGAGAACTAGAGAAAGATCAGTCTGGGAAGGGAACAGCTCTGGGGTCAGGAACTCGCTTAGTGTATCTGAAGATCAGTGCAAGGCCAAAGCAACAAGGCAGAGTGAAGGAGAGTAGTACGGGATGAAGAGGCGGTTAGGGG
Source organism: Delphinapterus leucas (assembly GCF_059928025.1). Classification (NCBI taxonomy): domain Eukaryota; kingdom Metazoa; phylum Chordata; class Mammalia; order Artiodactyla; family Monodontidae; genus Delphinapterus; species Delphinapterus leucas. Next base: position 16,289,661 of record NC_143143.1, read on the forward strand.
TTCCCCTTGTGTGGCTTGGAGGGATATAAACAAAAAAACTTTAACAAGCTGCATTCTCATTACTGGTTTATCTTCCTGTCTTCCCAATTACAGAGGACGCTACTTGGAAACTGGATTATTCACTCATTCATGCATTCAATAAATGTTTCCTAGCTTCTGCGGCGTGATAAAGGCCTGGCTAATGCTACAGAGATGGGGGGGGGGGGAAAGATTCAGCTCTACTCTCAAGAAGCTAACTCCTTGCTGCTGAAGTAAACACTCCTACTCCCCCATCCCCAGCAGACTACAATCAACATTGTGTTTGGCTGACAGGGGGGTATGACCAACTTTGTCTGGGGTTGTTGGGCTGAAAGTTCATGAGTGGTGTCCCAAAGAAAGTGATGCTTGGCTTAGGTCTTAAAGATTAAGCACAAGTCCATTAGGCAGACAGGAATGAGGAAAAGTAATTCCAAGAAGAGGCAATAGTGTGTGCAAAGGTAGGGGGGTGTGAAATAGCACGGGGTGCTTAAGAGACTTTCAAGATCTCCAGTGTATCTGAGGCACATCCTTCATGTCAAGGTCAGAAGGGACCAGGCTGATAAGATCTTCAGGGGCCAGACGTCATGACGGAGGGCTTGTACTTTACTCAGCATCTTATTCGCCTTGATTTCAAGCCTCTTGCAGTGCTCAGGACGTATCTGCTGCTGATTGCCATGTTAATGACTCAGGGCCTACAACCCCAGTGTGTTCTAAGCACCTGAAGTTTTAAGAACCTACTCTGGGTCATGGATCCTTCTGAAATTCTAATGACAACTATGGTCCTTCTATATAGAAGAATGCATACCCACTCCCAAAACTGCACACTCTTTCAAGATAGCCTTGAAACCCAACTGGCCTAGATTAAGAATCCCACTCTAATCCAACACCCTCCTTTCACAGGTAGAGAAGCAGAGACCCACAGAAGTCAGATGACTTGCCCAAGGTTACAGAACTAAGACCCCAGAACGTAGAACTCCGGTGATGGATTTCCCCGGCCTGATCTGCTGAGCTGCCTTTGTCCAGGGTGCTCGTCCTGCCCACCACCACAGCCCTCCCTGACCAGGCCCTGAACCCCTTCTGACCTTGGTCTGCTTCTTCTCCGTAGCATAGACAATGGAGGTGCAGCACACCTCGGCGATTTTGCGGCCCTGCCCGTAGAAAGACCAGCAGCAGATCTCATCCCCCAGAACATCCTTGAGGAAAAGCAGCCGCCCATGGAAGCGCAGGGCCAGTTTGTCAAACAGCTCGATGTTCTTAAGTAGGTTGTCATCTGAAGTGCTGAGGACCAGGGGGCCAAGAGGCTCAGCACAAATGGCTTCCTCCCTCTGTTCCCCCAAGCTTAGGGGCCCAGATATCTAGCACTCTAGTCCTACCTAGGAGTTTGGTGCCCAGAATGGAGCTTCCTCCACCCCTGGGGCCAGGCTAAGGAGGCCTCAGAATGGAAGCAGCATTTGCTCAGCAAATCCCAGCACAGCAGAGTGGCTACCCCATGCATGTTCTGGAGCCAAGCTACCTCACCTGGCATCCTAGCTCTACCACTTTTTAACTGAGTGACACTAAGCAAGTTACTTCACCTCTCGGTGCCTCAGTTGCCTCATCTGTAAAATGGAGATCACAACAATACCTACTTCAAACAATTGTGAGGATTATGTGAGTAAATATATGTAAAGCACTTAGAGCCATGCCTCTTATAAGAAATGCTAGTAATTATCATCTGATCCTCACCTGGACCCCAGTTTACTGATGATAAAACTGAAGCTCAGAAGTGAAAATGACCTGTCCAAAGTACCCAGTGGGTAAGTGGCAGAGCTAGAATTTGCATCCAGGCAGGATTCTTTTCGCCCCCCACCCCCCCGCCCCCATGCGGCCATAATCCCCCCCTTGGGCCAGGAGCAGAGCTGTGCTTGAGCCCAGGATTCCACCCAGTGCACCTCCCCGCCCCTGAGGGGGTCACCTGGTGTAGGAGTACTTGTTGTTACTGCGGTTGTGCAGGAGCTTCACCACGGGCTGTTGCGGGAGAAAGGATGGAGAAGGGTGGGGGTCAGGCTGCCGGGATAGGCCCCCAGCCTCCACCCTACAGGGCTCAGGGGCCTCACCTTGGAGGTGCTGGCCAGGAGCTGCTGCTCCTCCCGGGGAGATGTCACCGTGGGGATGAGGCACAGCGGGGACAGGTTCTCCCTTTTTTGCTGGAGAAGAAGCGGAAGGTGATTAACAGAGGTCACTCGCTCCCCAACCTAAAAGCCTTCAAAAACTGCTTGTTGCCTTTGGGAAAAAAAATCCAGACTCCTTAGTAGCCCACACAAGACTCTGCAGGATACGAACTCTGATCTCGTCTCTACCACTCTCCCCTGCCTGCTGGACTTCAGCCCCACCTGTTCCTTCACGCATCCAGCTTGTGCCCACCAGGCCCTTTGCAGCTGCCACTGCCGGCAACAGCCTGCACTCGGTTGCATGGCTGGCCCCTTCATGCCATTCAGATCTCAACTCAAACAGTGCCCCTAGGAGGGTGCTGGTCCTCCACCCTAAGCTCCCTGGCTAAGCAGCCTCCTCTACTTCTTCTTTTTCACACTATCAGTTCACCTTCTTCGTGGCACTCAGTTCCTCATATTTTCTCATTTTTTGGTATATTTGCTCATGGTCTCTTCCTAGACAATAAGTATCAATTTACAGTAGATGCTCAATAAATATCTGGTGAACGAATGAACTGGGCTAGGTGGAAGGCTGGAGGGAGAATCAGAACCAGACACATAGGTTTCTTTCCTCTTCTCTGCTTTCTAGAATCTTCATGCCAAAACCCCCTCACCTCTCCCAACCTAAAAACTAGATGTGCAATTCTAATACAAATTCCAGAAGATTTTTTTTTTTTGAGAAACTCCTAAGACTTTTTCTAAAATTAATTTGGAAGAATAAGTCTACCGTTACTTAGGTCAATTTTTAAAAAGAGTCAAGCAAGAGAAGAGATTGACCCGCCCAGATATTAAAATATCTTACAAAGCCATAATAATGAAAACAATGTAGTTCTGGTGCAGAAACAAACAAAAACAATGAAACACAATACAGAACTTGGAAACAGACTGGTGTATATAGGAGAACTGATATTTATAGAGAGAACATCACAAATCAGTGGGGCAGGTGTGTATTAGTTACCGCTGTATAACAAACTGTCCCCAAACTGAACGGCTTAAACCAACAGCAAATAACTTATTACCCATTTTTGTGGGTCAGAACAGATATTCAGGAATTCAGGAGTGGCTTATACGAATGTTTTTGGCATGGGGTCTCTCACAAGGTTACAGTCAAGTCAGGTGGGGCTGCAGTAATCTGAAGGCATGTCTGGGTTTGGAAGATTTGTTTCTGAGAAAGCTTATTCAAATGGCTGGCAAGTTCAGGCTGGCTATTGGCAGGAAATATCTGATCCCTGTCATTTAGACCTCTCCGTTGGGTTGCTTGAGTGTCCTCACAATATGGCAGCTGGCTTCTCCAGAGCAAATAATCCAAGAGAGAGCAAGGTGGAGGCCTCACTGTCTTTTATGACCTAGTTTTGTTAGCCCTATTCAGTGTGGGAGGGAACAACACAAGGCAATGAGTACTAGGGAACAAGAATCATTGGGGACTGCCTTGGAGGCTGGCTCCACAGTCCACTTTCTGGCTCCCATTGATTCAAATCCCTCCCATACACAAAACACACTCACCCCCTCCCAAGATCCCCCAAAGTCCCATCCTATTACAGCACTGAAGTACAGAATCTGGTCATCTAAATCAGGTCCAGGTGGGGACAATGCTCCTTGGGAGGTGTTCCTTAACTATAGCTCCGTAGGTACGTTTTCTCTGGATCTGATGACCTGTGAACTAAAGAGACTAGTTATCTCTTCCACACACTCCACATGCAACATGTGCAACAGGCATTAGGATAAACACTCTTGTTCAAAAGGTGAGGAGGGGGTGCAGGAGGCACAGAGAAGTCGCTGCTTCACAGAAATTCTGTAATCCAGTTGGACAAATATTGGGAGCTCTCTGATGTCTACTCCTGTCCAGGAATGATTCTCTATGGCTCTTGGCTCTGACCTGAGTCATCCTTCCATTTCCATGAAAGACAGTCCGTGTTTGCAGCTCCATAGTTTCCTTAGCCTGCTTTCTGCCTGTAGAACTTTGAGGGTCCAAAGGCTTCTTCTCCTCTTGTCCCTTCCAGTCTAAGCTGGCAGTGTTTCTGCCAATATAGTTCTCTTAAAAACTTAATGGGTGTCTTGTGAGTCCTGGGGTTCAGTTCATTAGACAAAAGCCTCACCCACACATCTTTGTGAGATAAGCTCTTCTCTACTTTGGGCTTATGCTGAGACTGCTGCCTGACAATAGCCTTAAGCTTCTTAGAAGTGCTATTATTTGATTGAATGGTTCTCTGAGGCATCTTCTTGGATATTTCTGAGGTCTTAAGGGATTTTACAATCACATCCTCAGCTTCATCTTTAGACCATGTTTTACTGAGAATGCCCTGTGTTTGATCTTTGCCTGGAAGCTATTTGCTAATTTTAACATCAGTTGTTATCTGCAAGACTGGGAATTTTCAAGCCCCCAAAATTCCTGGCTCCTTTTTGTTCAATTCTTTTTCCTTTAGCTTACCCTCTCCTCTTCTGTTTCACTATAAGCAACAAGAAACCTGTGGCACTTCAACATTCTATCTGGAAATTTCTTTAGCTAGATCACCCAGATCATTAGTATGTTTTCTACTTTCTACATTACTGTAGGAGACAGTGTTGCTACTTCTGCCACTATATAACAAGGATCCCCTTTCTACCACTTTCCAGTAAACATGTTCCACACTGCAGCCTCCTCAAAGGTCATCAGACTTCTATGAATACTCTTTAAAGCTCTTTAGGCTTTTATTAACACTGTTCTCAAGTCCTTCCAGCTTCTGCCCTCTTCCCAGTTCTAAAGCCGCTCCCACATTTTAGGTTTTTGTTACGGCAGAACCCCACTCCAGATACCAAAATCTGTTATCCGTTACCGGGTAACAAATTAGTACAAACTTAGCAGCTTAAAACAACAATAAACATTTATTATCTCACACAGTTTCTGTGGGTTGGGAGCTTGAGACTGGCTTAATTAGGTGGTCCTGGCCGAGGGTGTCTCATGAAGTTGGAGTCCAAATGTTGACCAGGCTGTAGTTATCTGAAGACTCGATTGGGCCTAAAGGATCCAATTCTGGGATAGTTCACCAATTTGGCTGGAAGTCTGTGCTGGCTGTTGGCAGGAGGCTTCAGTTCCTTACCAAGTGGACCTTTCCCTTAGGGCTGCATGAATATGCTCACATGGCAGCTGGCTTCCCCAGAGTGAGTGATCCAAGAGAGGCAGAAACTGCTATGGGTCTTTTATGACCTAGCTTTAGAAGTCACACACTATCATCTCTGCAATCTGGTTACATAGGTCAGCCCTATTCAGTGTGGGAGGGGACTAAGCAAGAGCCTGAATAAGCAAGAGGCAAGAATTGCTGGTGGCCATCTTGGATGCTGGCTACCACAGATTGTGTAGTAGATGGCATTGAGAAAACTAGCTCAGTCCACAGCGGACAAAAAACAGTTGAATCCCTTCATAATTCGCATTTACAACAGTGAATTCCATATACAAAAGGTAAAACTATAAAGCTAATAAAAAATGTAGAATGAACTTCTTAAACAAGATCCTAAGAGGATACACCATTAGAAAAATAAAAAGAGGAATGTGACTATATTAAAATCAAGAATCTCTGAAGTTGACAATGAAAAACATGACTTTATAAGTAATTTCACGTACTAATGTTGAAGGAATTATAATTATTCTACAACCCTAATGAAATTATTGATTCAGGTGAGAATTATAAATGGATGTGTGGTTGACAGGTAACTGCCATTCATAAAATGCCTAAATTACTTTATAGTTAGCAACAAGGAAATGTAACTACGACGGAGGGATCAAACCATCATCATCTGAATCTAGGGGCCAATACTGAGCATCACTAATGATGGGTCATATTAACAATATTGTAGGTCTCGATATAACACAGTATGATATATGTAACATTACTTAACGTGCTTTCCAACCAAAATGTTTGATATCCAGCTTTTAAATCTACCATCTAATTTAAAGAAAACTCAGGATAGGGTAGGGTAACAAACCACATCAGGCGAATTTGGAGAGTAGCTCACTGTGAAGGACAACTGATGGTCAGTATTATGAGAAAGTCAGTATTTTGAGAAAAAAGGGACTGCTTGGGTTGGAAAAAGAACATAATAACCAGATGTAATGCAAGGATCTAGATCGGGTCCTGGTTTAGATGAACCATCTATAAAAGACATTTCTGGAACAAATGGAGAAATGTGTATATGCCCCTCATGTTACATAAAATTTCACTGACATGGAAAGATGGCAATTATTAACAAACAAAAAAAAAGCGTACTACAAAACAGCACATACAGCATAATCATATTTTGGCAAAAACACACACACAGGAAAAGACCTGGAAGGATATTTGGTGCTTTTATTATTTTGATGATCTGTGTTTTCTAAATTTCTACAATACTTATAGACTGCTTTAAAAATAATAAACATTTATTTATAATTAAAAAGAATAATTTCTATTCAACAACAGATGCCACAGACAGGTGACATTCTAAGAGAAATTATTGGTAACATCTAAAACTGACTAGAAATTATTATCTAAAACAGACTTTCTCAACTGGGCTTCCTCACTGAATATCAAAACCCAGCAAATAATTTGAGTAACTATTTTCTCAACTCTTCTGAGAATGTCAGGTAAATAGTACCATTCTAGATGCACAGGAGAAGTTAATTTATTATGTAAAATACATGCCTTAGAGTAATAGGGCTTAATTCTCCCTAGGAACTAAGCTAAAATATGTAAGAATCTCCTGCAAAACAACAAGAAAAAGATAGGAAACTCAGTAGAAAATTTGGTAAAGAATATGAATTGGCAATTCACTGAAGGGGAAACCAAAAAAGCTAGTATGTGAAAAGATGCTCAATCTAATTAGTAATCAGAAGCATGCAAATTAAAATGAAATCACTCTATACCAATCAGATTGGCAAAATTAGAATGCTGGGTGATGCCGTGAGTTGCCGAGGATACGCAGAAACAGGATTCCTTATGCACTGCTCATCAAGAGTACAAGGTGCTACAGCCATTTGGGAGAGTAATCTGATGATACTTGCTGAAATTCGTTTGCATGTGTCCTGCAGTCCAGCAATTCCATTCCCAGCTACAATCATGAGAAACACTGACCCAGGACCCACAAGGGCACACGTACAAAGCTGCTCATGGTGGCATCGTTTGTGGGGGCAGGAAGCGGGAGGCAATCTAGGTTTCCAACCTCAGGGGAATGTATAAATAAAATATGGTTGAATGCACACCATAGATTCCTGTGCAGCCGTCAGAAGCAAAGAACTAAATGTACATACAGCAGCATGAATAGAACTTGGAAAAAGTGTTGAATTAAGAAACAGAACACACAATCCATAGCTCAATGACATTTATGGAAATTTAAAATACATATGTATACAAAACAATGTTTTAGTTTTTTAATGGTACAAACATAATCCAAGGAAATGTATTAAAACATTAGAACTGGAGGGGTACCTATGGGGAAAAGGGAAGTGGGCAGGGGACTGGGAATGAAGGAAAAAATAAAAAGAGAAAAGATCTGCATAGACTAATGATGTTTAAGTGTCACACACTGAGAAGTATGCTGAACTCAATTCTCTGTACCAGAATCTTAAAAACAACGGGATTTCCCTGGTGGTCGACTGGTTAAGACTCCCAGCTTCCACTGCAGGGGGCACGGGTTCGATCCCTGGTCGGGGAACTAAGATCCCGCATGGTACGCGGGGCGACCAAAAAGGAAGAAAGAAACAACCAAACAAAAAACTCCAAACCCCAAACCTCCAAACAAGCATATTCTAGCTGAGTGGAGTGGGGAATGAGAATGGTCTCGGGGAAGCTTGCAAAGGAGGCAGCTGAGCACAGAAGAAAAAGCACTGCACTTGGGAGTCAGGCACCTGGGGTTGACTCTGAGCTTTGCTGCTTACCGGCTCTTTCACCTTGAATATATCCCCAGCTTCCCTCATATTTCTTTTTATGTCAAACAGGGGTACAAGAAGGTAACAGAACCAATCCTAACACACAGTGGATGTGAGATAACATTAGATAAATGTAAAGTTACAGAACAGGAATGCACTTCTAGTTTGATGTTTTTTAAACTGCAAGTGGTAACCCACTAATGGGTCATGAAATAAATTTAATGGGCTCCAAACGGCATCAGAGAGAAAGAAAACAGAATATGTCAGAGTGTATTTCACTAAAAGTATTATTTTATAAAACTTATTTCAGTCATATATATGCAAGTATAAAATGCATTTTATGCATCTCTATGAGATGCAGTCAAAAAGCTTGAAAAACATAGATATTGCCCAAAGGAATTCTATACTTCTGGATTTCAAGGTCCAATAAGTATGCCCCAAGATAACAGAAAGTTGTTCATAGTTGCCACTTTTTAATATATTGAATATAAAGGGCATCAAAAAAGAATTCTTACAATCTCCTATTAATATTGTATCATAAAAGGACACTTTTCACATTGTAAAAATAGAACAGAATAAAAGGCTTTATGTGAAACTCACTACACTGCACATATTTTTCTCATTTCCCTATCTTTTGGAACATGAGAACAGAATGCCAGAGGTAGGAATTGACTCACTCAAGGTCACTCAGTCAGCAGTGGTGGAGTGACACTTAACCCAATCTCCTGGCTGTGCTTTCCAAACTCTTCTTAGAATCCTAAGAGATCCCCAGAAAAGAAGCCCAGCAGGTGGGGCCCTGGAACCCCCAACCCTGTTTTATTGGGTGTGACTGCTTCTATAGTATTTCACTGCTAGAAAAAAAAGTATTATTTAAAGCCCTGGGAGGGATGGAATGCTGCCTCCCAGGATAGGACCAGATCATGGAGGTCATTATATTCCAATTTAAATTCAGTTTTTTTTTTTCCCCTTAGTGGGACAAGGGCATTATTTGGGATTTCTGAGCAAGGGAGAGAATAAATTGGGATTGTGTTTAAGGATCATTATTCAGGTGCTAGTGTAACAGCTGGATTGGCTGGATAGAAACAGCAAACAGAGACAGTAGTCATTTAACCACTGCAGTAGTCTTGGCATGAGGTGGTGAGGGGGGCCCTGCCTGAGACAGCAGAAATGCAGAGGACAATACCCCCAAATTCTCTGGTGTCATGGCCAGTCAGAGCCAGGCCAGAGGCAACTCCTCCAGGCAGTGCCCCATACTTCCCTTTGTTTTTCTTTAATATCTTAATAGCTAACTGCTTGGGCAGCTCTCCCAGGGACATGAGCATAGGGGTGGGACTCAGGAGGTGGGGAAGGGACCCTCACCTGCAGTGCCAGCTGGCAGTCCTCGATCAGTCCCTGTACCAGGTAGTAGCGTGCTTCGCCCAGAAGCTCCCCCAGTTCTCTGGTACTCTCAGGCAGTGGCACGGACCCGTCCCGCAGGTAGTTGAGGATTGTACCAAAGTGGCGGCCGCTCCGGTCAATCAGCACCCAACCTGGTGTGGTGGGGAGAGGCAGGAGGAAGGATGGCTTTGCTAAAGGCTGTGGAGCTACTAAATTTTTATGAAAGAAGGATTCGAAAGCCACAAGTCTTAATACTGATCTGTCTCAAGCCTGTGCCATAGCTAAGAAAATCCCTTTAAAACATCTCCAGTGAGTTCTCCCATAAGCCCCTTTTTAACACAGCCAGCCACAGAGAATTAATTCCCTCCCAAGTCTGTGCTACACTGAGAAGGTTCTCACCATCAGAGAGTTCGTACAGATTACCTTATCAATAAACCTCTAACCTCTTGTGCTAATTCTGACCATCCTATTTAATTAGAATGTCCACCCCACCGTCCAGTTTACTACCATTTTAACCTTTATATTCTTCATAGAATATAAAGATACATATTCTTCATTCTGTTCTTCATAATATACTTATTGCTATCTGAAATTACATATTTCGCTTTTGTTTTAGTATGTTTACTTGCTTATTCTCCCCCTGCCCCCACAAAAAAAGAAAACTCCATAAGGCTTAGCTTATCAGATTTGTGTACCAAACTATCTCCCGCACTGGCATTTTACAAATACTTATTGAATAAATAAATTCTTCACCTTCAGGTATTTGCAGGCTGAGCTCTACCTCCCCAAATTTTACTTTCCTGCTCTCACAACCCTCGTTAACCCCTCCTGAATCCACTCCACCTCCACCACCCTCAACCCTGCCACCAAACTTTAAGGTTCCACTTGGGCATATGGGGCCCAGACCTGAATGCAACACTTCGGGAAGGTAAGGGGCTCGCCTGCCAAAGAGAACTGTCCACTCTCCGCCCTGGCGTCCCTGGCAAACCCAAAGCTGCCCTCTCCTTCTACAGTCTGTATTTACAGATGGAGTCCTAGAGTGTAGAGGAACCTCCGTTAGGGGAACGGAGACCGACAAGATCCTCCAACTCTCGGGGATGGCTGTTGGCAGCGCTGAGGTAGAGAGGGGAACAAAAGGCTGGGCAGGTGGAAGAAACTGATGAAGGGTGCCTGGAAGGATGTTGTTGGCAGCTGGGCTGGTTCCCAAGTCTTTTGAGCTGAGGCGTGAAGGGTGGGAGAGTCAGTGGGAAGCAGTCATGAAAATTGGGAGCTGACACGTTGAATCACTTACCACAGCGCCCGGCAGAGTAGTTGGAGGGGCGGGGTGGATGGTGCGGCGGGGCGGGGGATGTCCATGAATGTTTGTTACTACTGCTGGGGGTAAAGACCGGGGGAGGGAGGGCGCTCATGACCGAGCCAGGCGAGATGAGACGGGATGTGGGGGCTGGAGGGGGTGAGAATGAACTGACTGGACGGTGGCAGAGAACGGGCATGAGGAGACTGGGCCAGGAAAGACCACGGGAAAGGGAGACGTGGATCTGGAGGACGCAGGACAGTAAGCAAGGGCAGCTCGCGTACCTCCGGCGTCAGTGAGCACCTCCGCGCGGCCGCTGAACATGGCCTTGAGCATGGTGTCCTGTCCCGTGAGGGTGCGCAGCGTCGTGTAGTGCAACGAGCCGCCCACGTTCAGCTTCACGTACTTGCTGTTCGTGGTCAATGGCTTGAGACCGTAGGCAGCGGAGCCAGGTTCGAGACCTGAGGGCTTAGGGACTTCCAGGGACGGGGCCTCGGCCGCCTCCGCGCCCGAGGCCTCGGCCGACATGCCTGGTGGTGGCGGCGGGCAGCGATCCTAGGTTCTCTCTGCGCCCCCCGGCCGCTCCCAAAGACCCCGGTCCTGAGCCCTCGGGCCGGACCTCTGGGCCCGCACGCCTCTACACCGCCGCTACTCAAAGACACTGGCCCTCAGACCCATAGCGCCTGCACCGCCCGGAAGCCGGGCGAGCAGCTGCGCAGGCGCGTCAAGCTCCCGCCCCCGACCTCGCGGGGCCGGAAGTGCGGAGCATGCGTAGTGGCCTTGGGTCGGTGGAGGGGTTGAGCGCCGGCTGCCGCGGGGCAGGGCGACGCGGGAAGTGCGGTCCAGTCGCCAGTACTGGAGACCCGGTGTAGGAGGCGCTTGGCCACCAGCCTGTTGTGGAAACCGGTGTCCCCGCCGCGTGTCTCTGCTCTCAGAGCGCTTCGTGGGCGTAAAGGGAAAAGTGGCCCAGAGAAGCAGGGGATTGGGCACAGTTTCCCGCCTCCCATCCCCGCGCATTTGACAGACTGAGGGGAGCTGCGAACGAAGCACCAAGGAGGCTAGAGGGATGTGGCGTCGCAGAGGAGATGGCGGTAGTGCTAGGGCATGCAGGGTGTGAGCAGGTAAGGTCGTCATGGAAGGCTTCCCTGAGGAGGTGATACTGAGCTGAAGCTCAGAAGAAGCGGCCCCGTGGAGGTGTGAGGGCGGAGAGTTACTGGCAGAGCTAAGGGCAAATACAAAGACCCTCAGGCCGGAACACACTTGGCATATTTGAGAAGCAGAAAGAAGGTCAGGAGTGGCTGGAGCAGCTGAGCAAAGGCCTTAGAATCCCAGCCGATGTCGTGAGACACCCAACCCCTAAAGAAAGGAGAAGTAAGCTGGGAACACGTTGTTGATAAAGTGTGGTGAGAAGTGTTTTTATCCAATCCCATCCACATTCAGTTGAGAGGCTGATAGGATCCTCTGGAGGGAAAACTAAACACAAAGTTGTAGTTTCCGCCTTGCCATCAGTTCACTGTGTGATCAGGCAAGTCACTTCTCTCTGGGCTTGCTTGGTTCCTTTTCTGCTAGTGAGGGGTGCAAATTTAAATGCCAGGAGACAAGGTAGGAGTGTAAATGAGTGGGGCAGACCAGTTACAAGGTACTGGGGAGTCATGAGTCCTGTGGTGATCTGAAGAGCCCATGTTTTACCAAAAGGATTGCCAATTCTGATTTTTCAAATGTAGCTGGTGAAAAAGAGAAAAGCAGCTCATGACAACTGGGAGCTAGTTTGCACTCTTCCTTCAGAAGCCTCAGTGTTGCTAGTAGGGGGCCTGGCACTATTAGCTAGGCTGTGGTGTTGCCTTGTTGAGCATAAACAATTTTACAGAACACCAACATCAGACAAAAACCAGTCGCTGATGGATGGAGAGAAAGACCATTCCATAATCATGCCTGAACACGAAAACGAGAACATTGTCCAGACCACAAAAATGACCAAACACAACCCTCTCCACAGTTTGAGTGACTGCTGCTTCTTTACCAACTACAGCTTTAGCACTGATCCATTCCTCCTAACTTCTAGATAAGAATTATTAAGAAAACCAGAAAGGGGTTTCCCTGGTGGCGTCCCACGTGCCGTGGAGCGGCTGGGCCCCTGAGCCATGGTGGCTGAGCCTGCGCGTCCGGAGCCTGTGCTCCGCAACGGGAGAGGCCACAGCAGTGAGAGGCCCGCGTACCGCAAAAAAAAAAAAAAAAAGAAAGAAAGAAAACCAGAAAGAATTATCCCCACTTCCTGACAGCATCCAACCTAGAGCAAATCTCCCCTTTCTCAAACCCTCCCAGAAAATCATCTAACACAAGCCCCAATCCTGTAATAAGTCCTTTTTAATATGCACTTGCTGAGATGCCCAGAATGGGTTCCCCATGGTGTGCAGTCTCCCTCATTCTACTACAGGTGTGTTCCTAGTAGTCTTTGGCTGGAGGGCATTATCAGAAATGGAGGATCCACAGAGATTCAGCTGAAGTCCTCACTACCTTGGACTGGAACCCTTGACTCTAGTAATAATGTGCACATCTGAGACCCCTCGTGTCTCTAACTATTTGAGGTGCCATCCTGCCCATGGCTGAGAGGTAAGTTGTTGCTGAATTGAGCTCTGATGTTCCGTTGAGACCCTTGAGTGTTGGGATTATTTTGTTTATTTTCCTTGGAGTAAGGTCCTCTTCCATTTTTTTGGTTATCCAATTAGATTTTTATTTTTCCTTGGGGAATTTGTTTTCTGGCTTTCTACATCTATCTGCTCCCATGATTCCCCCCGTCTAGTGTTTTGAATGTTGTTTGTCTGTAAGAGGAAAAGTCTATAGGGAAAGGATAGGTATGTAGCCCTGGATGTCTGAGGGCAACATGAACCTGTTATTTATTGCTCAGTCTCTGGTGGCTGAACACCACTTATCCCTCTAAGAAGTTGGGGATGCCAGCCACTCAGGGGTCATGTAACTAGTTAGCATGCTGCAGTGTCATTTGTTATCAGAATTAACCAGACAAATAACTCCATCAACCAAGGCCCAATAAGTCTGTCCTACAGCCAGCCCTGGAGACTATGGAATTCAGAAGGTATCCTTAAACCAGTGTCCTTTGAATAAACTTTGCCTCAGGTTGCCATTCCAAACCTTTATAAGGACTTCTTCCTCAGTTTTGTCTGTGTCCCTGAGAACTCCTTTTTTTCATTTCTTCTGCCCGGAATCAGGTCATTTTCTCTGGCTTCTGATCAGTGATGACTGGTCTTTGGCCAAGTTCTAGAGATACAAGGTTGCACAGCACTGGCCTTATGAACTCTTGTCTCAACTAAAACTGGGCCAAATACCTGATTCCTTCATGTTTTCTCACAATTACACTAACTCGTACCCTTATCTTTCTAACTGACCCAATTTCACTAGGGACAATTTAGAATTGCAGTGGCCATTTTGAGGAACTTGGGACAAGAACAAGATTCTTTATTTGATAGTTACCTTAGAACAAAAAGATAAGAAACCCTCATGAGGAGATTGTCTTGGTTGTCAAAAAGAGAGATTATTTTGTTTAACATAGGTGATATTTCATTTCCGTACTTTGGAGGTTAATAAATACTGATTTTTTTTTTTTTTTTTTTGTGGTACGCGGGCCTCTCACTGCTGTGGCCTCTCCCGTTGTGGAGCACAGGCTCCGGACGCGCAGGCTCAGTGGCCATGGCTCACGGGCCCAGCCGCTCCGCGGCATGTGGGATCTTCCCGGACCGGGTCACGAACCCGTGTCCCCTGCATTGGCAGGCGGACTCTCAACCACTGTGCCAGCAGGGAAGCCCATAAATACTGATTTTTAAATTATATAGCTCTTTGAAATTGTCAAGTGCCTAAGATATTTTTAAAATTAGGTGGAATGTCACTCTTTGTGTGTGTGTATGTATATGTCAAAATCTGGAGGGTTTTTGCATTTGAACTGTTTTATCTTTACTTGCAGAGGGAACATGGATTAGCTTTTTAGAGTGATAGTTTCATATTTTTCTGAAGTAGCTCCCTCTCACTTTTTTTGCTGTCCATTTTCCTCTCTTGGAAAAGTTTAAATATTAACTTATCAAAAAAAATATTTCATTGAATGTGCACAATCCAGTTAAATACAGTTGGCCCTCGAACAATATGGGTTTGAACTCCACAGGTCCACTTATACGTGAATTTTTTTTTCAGTAAATATATTGGAAAAAATTGTGGGGGGGATTTGTAACAATTTGAGAAAACGTGTAGCCTAAAAATATCAAAAAAATTAAGAGAAAGGTATATCATGAATGCGTAAATAATAAACAGATACTGGTGTATTTTATCATTTACTATCATAAAATATACCAAGTCTATTATAAAAAGGGAATTTTTGGGACTTCCCTGGTGGCGCAGTGGTTAAGAATCCGCCTGCCAGAAAAAAAAAAAAAAAAAAAGAATCCGCCTGCCAATGCAGGGGACACGGGTTCGATCCTTGGTCTGGGAAGATCCCACATGCCGCAGAGCAACTAAGCACCTGTGCCACAACTACTGAGCCTGCGCTCTAGAGCCCGCGAGCCATGACAACTGAGCTCGTGAGCCACAACTACTGAATTCCACGTGCCCTAGAACCTGCACGCTGCAACTACTGAAGCCCGCATGCCGCAACTACTGAGACTGCGTGCTGCAACTACTGAAGCCCGCACACAACAAGAGAAGCGCCTGTGCTCCGCAATAAGAGAAGCCACTGCAATGAGAAGCCCGCACACCACAACAAAGAGTAGCTCCCGCTCGCCACAACTAGAGAAAGCCTGTGCGCAGCAACGAAGACCCAACGTAGCCAAAAATATATATATATAAAGAAAAAGTAAAAATTTATCGAAATTCCCACACACAAACATTTACAGACTATACATGGCACTATCGATTACACTAGGTTACCAGAAGGCAGTCATATTGCTGCTTCATTATCAATGCATGAATCGTTTTATCTGTAAATAAATATAAATTTCTTTTTCACACTATCTTTTGTTTTGTTTTTTTTTTTGGCTGCGTCGTGCGGCATGCAGGATCTTAGTTTCCTGACCAGGGATCGAACCCATGCCCCTGGCGGTGGAAGCATGGAGCCCTAACCACTGGACCACCAGGGAATTCCCTGTCTTTTCATTTTTGATGTCTAGTGTTACTAATACATTTACTATCTACAGTGTTTTGTGTAACATAAGACAGTATTGACGTAGGTACTGACAGATGATTCATCTTGTAAACAGACCATGTAAACATATGGTATCAGTATCGATAAATACAATCAGTACTTTAAGTTTATTTTCTCTTCCTTATGACTTTCTTAATAACATTTTCTCTAGCTTACTTTATTGTAAGAATACATTACATAATACATATAAAAATGTGTTAAATGTTTATATTATCAGTAAGGCTATTAGTAGCTAAGTTTGAGGAGGGGGTCAATTGTGCCTTGGGGGGTGGGGGACTGGGGGGTGTTGTTTCTTAAGTTCCTTAACCCCCACGTTGTTGAAGGGTCAACTGTAATCAAAAATGTCTGAAAGAATTGCTAAACTATATATGTTTCCTTTGTGGGCTCTGAAAAGTATATTTATGTAATAGACTTTGTAATTATAGATAAGATAAGGCCTTAGTTCCAAGATAAAAGAAGAGTTTTTGGCATGATCCAGTGTATTTGCATTTTAATTTGCCATGTAAAAATAATGCCAGCACAATATTTTGGTTTGTACAAGATCAGGGTTAGTTTTCTTATGATTTAAACCTTTTTACTTTTTATATTGATTTTATAAGTTAAGTAAATTATCTTAGTTTTCATATATGATTTACCTTTTGAAATTTTTAAAAATACTCACCATGCTGTACATTACATCCCCAGAACTTATTTATCTTTTTTTAAAATTGTATTTATTTTTTACTTTTTTATTTTTGGCTGCGCTGGGTCTTCGTTGTGGTGCGCGGGCTTCTCATTGTAGTGGCTTCTCTTGTTGCAGAGCATGGGCTCTAGGCGTGTGGGCTTCAGTAGTTGTGGCACGCAGGCTCAGTAGTTGTGGCACGTGAGCTCTAGAGCACAGGCTCAGTAGTTGTGGTGCACGGGCTTAGTTGCTCTGCGGCATGTGGAATCTTCCCGGACCAGGACTTGAACCCATGTCCCGTGCATTGGCAGGCAGATTCTTAAGCACTGCGCCACCAGCGAAGTCCCTAATTATGTTTTAAGGCTTTCAATTTATTACCTATTTGTGTATTTACGTATCTGTGAATGCCTAAATACACATATATGTAAAGGTATATTAATAAATCATTTACTGAAAATTGTTACATGAATAATATATAAAAGGAGGAAAATGAGAATTGGGACTTTTTTTTTTTTTAATATCCAGACTAGTAGAAGTTCCTTCTTCCTTCCTTCCTTCCTTCCTTCCTTCCTTCCTTCCTTCCTTCCTTCCTTCTTTCCTTCCTTCCTTTCTTTCTTTCTTCTTTGGGTCTTCGTTGCTGTGCACAGGCTTTCTCTAGTTGTGGCGAGCAGGGAAAGTCTACTCTTTCCTTTTTGTCACTAAAAATATCCTATTAACTCTTGGTGCTTTTTGATATACTCTTAAATCATTTTTTAAAAATTAATTTTGGCTGTGTTGGGTCTTCGTTGCTGTGCGCGGGCTTTCTCTAGTTGTGGCGAGTGGGGGCTACTCTTCATAGTGGAGTGCGGGCTTCTCATTGTGGTGGCTTCTCTTGTGGCGGAGCACAGGCTCTAGGCACATGGGCTTCAGTAGTTGTGGCACGTGGGCTCAGTAGTTGTGGCTCACGGGCTCTAGAGCGCAGGCTCAGTAGTTGTGGCGCATGGGCTTAGTTGCTCCGCAGCACGTGGGATCTTCCAGGACCAGGGCTTGAACCTGTATCCCCTGCATTAGCAGGCGGATTCTTAACCACTGCGCCACCAGGGAAGACCTTAAATCATTTTTGAAAAGAGTTTTTTTTTTTTTAAAGTTAAGTTCCTAATAACCATTGTTGTTCATTGCTGTGTGTTTTTACAATATTGCCTATAAATATATCTTTTCTTTAGATATTTATTACTTATATGTTGTTTCCTCTACAACTATTCTTGATTTTACCTTTCCTAAATTCAGGCCCCAAATTTAGGCTAATAAAACTATTAGGATATTTTTTTTTGTGCCTAAACTATGTTTGGGTTTCCTAAAATAGCCATCAAATAGCACAAAGATCTGCTCCCTTTTTCTATAAAAAGAACAATAGGAATCATTAGGTTTATCTGGAATTTACCAAATTTAATTAATTCAAAACTACTTTGAGAGCTGTTTTGTCTACTAAACTCACAATTTAAAAAAATAATAATAAATTGAAAAGAGAGGTTATCTTTCTAAGTTACTTACACATAAGTAAAGCATGTTAATATGAATATATGTCAAGAATTGTATACTTTTCAAGTTAAAAAATAAAGCCTACCTATTTAAGCACAAAGACTGGTATGATAACTGTCTACAAAAAGATCTGTTTCCAGAATTTTAGATTCACAAGCCCCTTCCCTTTTTGTTCATGAAAAGTGTGAACAAGCATTTGGGGTACTGGTCAATTACATGGGGATCATCAGAGGCCTACTGCTTATTTCAGTTTTTTATTAGACCCAGTAGCCAAGACATAGATGCCTCATCTAAGAACTACAGCAACAATAGCAGAGTATGGGAAATTTTCCCTTGATTTAGTTCTACGGTCTCTACTAACTAAAATGGTTACCCATTCTAAAGACTCTTCTGTTGACAGATAATGTTCAGTACTTCTCAGCTGATGACCTATCTGCCTGTGAAATATTATTGTTTCCTTTTACATATCACAGTCCATCGCTGCAACTCTGTAAACCCAGCCACCCTCCTAACGTGAAGAAGGAGAAGCCCATGGCTGTTTCTCTTTGTTAGGGAACTGTCAAAACCTGATATGCTCAGTTTTGTGGCAAGGTGACCGCTGCAGGCTACCTATCTCAGGCAGCCATGTCAGCTGGCTTCCAGTTGGTTCAGCAAATGCAAGTCCGTGGAAGGAGAATGAAAAGCAGGGGGAAGGGAGAAGCCAGGGCATTTCTCTACCAGCACCCTCCTCCACCCCAACTCCCATATCCACATTAAGTATCATCCCCCATGATGGCAATAGCTCTCACGTGGGTCCAGCTCCCACAAGAAAGGTTGGCCACAATTCTGGCTTCTACAGGTGACCCTGGCTCTGGGATCTGGTAACACTGCCCTTTGTTCCTCTAGTTCCAGGAGTGGTAACAGCTTTCTTCTGTTGTTAATTTTGGGGTTGCCTCACAGTCTCCTGTTAGGCTTCTCAGCTTTTGGTTACTATACTACTCAGCAATAAAAAGGAGCAAACTATGGGGCTTCCCTGGTGGCGCAGTGGTTGAGAGTCTGCCTGCCGATGCAGGGAACGCGGGTTCGTGCCCCGGTCCGGGAGGATCCCACATGCCGCGGAGTGGCTGGGCCCGTGAGCCATGGCCGCTGAGCCTGCGCGTCCAGAGCCTGTGCTCCGCAACGGGAGAGGCCAGAACAGTGAGAGGCCCACATACCGCAAAAAAAAAAAAAAAAAAAAAGGAGCAAACTATCGATACATGCAACAAATTAGCTGGACCTCAAGGGAGCTATACTGAGTGAAAAAAAGGCAATCTCAAAATGTTCCATACTGTGTGACTCTGTTTATACAACATTCTAGAAATTACACAGTTATTGACATGGAGAATGGATCGGTGGTTGCCAAAGGTTAAGACAAGGCTGGGGCGAGGTGGGGTGGGGAGAGGGGATGTGTGACTATAAGGGGATAACACAAGGTATCTCTGTGGTGATGGAACAGTTCTGTATCTTGATTGTGGTAGTGGTTACACAAATCTACATGTGATAAAATTCCATGTGTGCATATAACTGTATATGTACACACAAATGCAATGAATGTATGTGAAACTGATGAAATCTGAATAAGGTCTGTGGATTGTACCAATGTCGATTTCCTGGTTTTGATACTGTACTACAGTTATGTAAGGTGTTACCACTGGCAGAAACTGGATACATGGTACCCTTTTCATACTATTTTTGCAACTTCTTGTGAATCTAATATTATTTCAAAAATATTTTTTAATCCAAAAAGAAAGAAAGAGAGATTCCCTGACATCTATAGTAGTCCGTAGAAAATGGACAGCAAATTAAAAACTTGTAGATGTTTTTCTGTTATCTAAGGAAGTAGCCATAGTAAAAATGGAGTTTAGCAAGAATGCTTCTTGATATTGCCTGAATAGTAGAGATAAATTGACAACATTGAACCAACATTGGTGGGGGGTAACTTTAAGGGTATTGCTGAGGATTTTCCAATGCACATCTTACCAGCCAGTGACATATTCCTGGTAAGACTGCAAAGGTAGGACATGGACAAGAACCAAAGCCTTGAGGCTCTGTGAACACCTCCAAATAAACTATAAGTATGTTCTAGTTATTGTTTATTCTCAGGGTGGATTGAGACTTTTTCTTGCTGGAGAGCTATGGACATATTAGCAGAGAAAAAATTGCTTGATTTTAAAATTCCCACCGTTGGGGAAAGGGGTCTCAATTTACCTCTCTAGTAACAAAGAGACATATTTCACTGGTACCATTATTTTTTAAAAATTCTTTATACCTTTTACTTGGAAAATACACTGTCCATATCATCCGCTATCTTCAGCAAAAAGAAAGAGAGCTAAAGGAATCAAAAAACTCATAATTATCAAAACTCTCAGAAACCCAAAGTTTTGCCATTGCCCTTGGTAAAATAAGATCAATTGTGGGTCCCTCCAGGACCCACAGGTTATCTCCTTCTGAGTTAACTGCTCTGTGCATTTGGGAATCACTTCCAATCCTAGACTGACCCCATTATACTTACATGACTAACTTCTTCAGGGATTCATATAATACCTCCAGATTTAGCACCAACAGATATAAGCTTCATTTCCAAAACACCCACCTAAGCAGCTCTGCATGATCTGAAACCTGGAGATTTGGTCTTCTGGAAAAGAATCAGAAAAAAACTGCCCTTGAGCCTCTACAAAAAGAACCTTTAACAGATAACTGACATACAATAAAACTCCAAGCTGTTGATCTTTCGGTTCATATTTCCGAAGTGAAAAGATGTACATCACTTACTCCAGAGTACTGGGCATCCAGTCCATTGGGGGACCTCAAACTGAGGATTGTTAGACATTTTCTGTAAGCTGCTGACTGTGGGCAGCTTCTGTCCAAGATGAAGGAAAAAGGTGCTAACCTCACATGTGAATAGCTTCTGCAGAACAAGATTTTTTGCTTCTTCAGTGCCCTCTTCCATACCCTTTGTTCTCCTAGTAATATTGCCTATTATTGTCTTTAACATCCTCTTTAACTGATTAAAAGTTATCTTAATATGGTCTTCCCTATCTTCATCCTGTTACTTTTGACCCCCTGTGGTCTCCTTTCGCTGCTTAAGGAAAAAAAATATGCCGGTGTGTATTTCTCAGACCTTAGGTATTGCTCTGAATTTAACTCATTCCTGGAACCGTTGCCTCCCCATCTAATCCTGCTGACAAAAAAATGTAATAACTTCAAACACTTCAGAAGGTAGATGTCCTTCTACAAGTCCTTTCTTGTCTTAAGTTTTTCTCACATAATTAATTCCAAAGTTCAGTCTTACAAACTTGTTCTTGAATGAAATGCTTCTGCTGAGGTCATTATAACCCTACCCATAAAACCTAGGTCATTCAAGAATGGGATATAAGGTTGGGGCTATCTTTGCTCTAATAGTCTGTTCTCTTCTGAGACACTCCAGCCTGTTTGCAAGCACTATGTAACTCCACTCAAGGAATCTGTCCACCTCAAGAGTCCAAAAATTGGGTACTCCCAGTACAACCTATGCCTCAGTAGGGTCCGACTTCCTATGCAGACATCAGGCTTTTACCTGTCTGCTGCACTCTAACTTATCCTGTGTATTCAGAGTAATTGTTAAGAGCCTTTCAGATATTTTAAATTACCACTTCTCCAGAAATCTCCAAAATGAGGCAGGCTGTTCAAGAACAGGCTATTCAGGAAAACTCCCAGGAGGGATAACCTACTTCATTATCATGTATGCTATATGAGCTATACTTCCCAGAGAGGGGTAATAGTACTGGAAAAGGTGATCCAAATCTTGCCTCTAACCTCAGCAGACATCATAAATGCCAACTTCTACTCAGAAGCCCAACAACTAGTTTAAACTTAAATTCACTAACCAAGGGGAAATGTATGCTTTGGCAAACACTGCTTGCTGCACCTATGTAAATACAGGTCAAGTTGAGCAGCCTGTGACTATGCTCAAAAAAAAAAAAGTCACTTGAATCGCTAAAAAAGGCAAGCTGGACTTTGGGACATGTTTTTATTGCCTGGATTTGATACTCTAGGCCCCTGTCTTCAGGATCTGTTACAAGGATTAATAACTATTTAGTTTCTGGTAATTTCCTGTGGTGCAGTTGGCTGATGTATTCTGGTCAGAGCTTTAAATGCTACTGTGCAACCATCATCATGTCAGAGGATTTGAGAACTCATTCTGCAACAAAAGGAGAAGGAAAGACTAACCATAGGCTCACTATAGATGTTCTCTTGACAGTCTCCTGATGAACAAAATCTTGGCAATGGTGAAGAGCTGGCTAGTAGGCTAAAGTTCTGAGGCTTGACTCCATCTGCCTTTGGCTAAGAGGGAGACAGAGAAAGAGAAAGCATCCTCTGACAGCCTGGAGCTGGCCTGGCACTATCATCTAGGCCTTGGTGTTGATAGGAGCTAATATGACACTCACAGCTAGACTGTTGTTTTCTCTTGATAAACATAAACAGTTTTACAGAACACCAACATCACAAAGACAAGGCCACTCTGTCACTGTGATGGATCAAGATAAAAACAAGACCACCCTGTCGTTATGTCTGAACACAGTCAAAAACAAGAACATTATCCAAACAACAGAAATGCCAAGTATCCCTATCCTGCCTAATATAAATTACTTCACTTTCTTTATCAGTGATAGCTTTAATCTTGCTCCTTTCTTCCCACCATTTAGATAAAAAGTTTTACGATACCAATCATAGAACTATTCCCCGCTTCCTCACAGCATCCAAATCAGAACAAAGCCCCTTTCCTTGAATCCTTCCCAGAAACCTAACACAAGCTCAAATCCTGTAATAAGTCATTTACAACATCTCTTACTGAGATGCCTCCCAGTTTCTCGTATTGTGTGGTCTCCCTCATTGCAATGAGTCAGTACACCCAACTTTGTTCAATTATAGGTTTGTTCTTGATAGCCTTTGACAGGAGGGCATTGACACTGCAAATTGGACTTCTTTTTCACTGAAAAGATCCTGATTTTTTAAAAATTTATTTATTTTTTTAATTTTTTTTTGAATGCCTCCGGTCTTAGTTGTGGCACGCGGATCTTCGTTGAGGCATGTGGGATCTTTCTTTGTGGCACATGGGTTTCTCTCTAGTTGTAGCGCTGGGGCTTCTCTCTAGTTGTGGCATGTGGGTTTTCTCTCTCTAGTTGTGGCACGTGGGCTCCAGAGTGTATGGGTTCTGTAGTTTGCGGCACACGGGCTCTCTCACTGAGGCGCACGAGCTCAGCAGTCGTGGCCCGCGGGCTTAGCTGCCCCGCGGCATGTGGGATCTTAGTTCCCTGACCAGGGGTCGAACCCCCATTCCCTGCATTGGAAGGAGGATTCTTTACCACTGGACCACCAGGGAAGTTCTGAAAAGATACTGAGTTTTTAAAAGTTGACTCAAAACAAGTTTTTTTCTTCTTTGAATTTTTGAATTTTAATTTTTTTATACAGCAGGTTCTTATTAGTTATTTTATACATATTAGTGTATATATATCAATCCCAATCTCCCAAAACAAGTTTTAAGCACTATGAAATCATACAAACTAGGTTTATGGGTTTTATTTGGCCTGAGGGCTGCCAGTTTGTAACCTTTCAGTTGGATGATCTCCCCTCTGGATATGAAGGTTGATACTGCTGTGAATGGTTAACAGCTTCAGGATGTAAGCTGAACCAGGGATAGAACACATACTTTCACATGTACTATTTCATTTAATGTTCTTTTCTACTTAAATCATTCAGAACTCTCTTGACTCTATTCATGCTGTGCCAGTTGCAAGGTTGACTGCTGCCTGTTTGCCTATAAATGAGGTCAGATCCCTATTTTACAGGAAGATGCTGATGTATACCTGTTCCCTTCTCACTGTCAGCTGGTAGCCATAGGAACTGTGATCAAGCAAACAATAACACCTCCATGATCGAATCCTCAGGGAACAAAGTTCATTTTAATGAAGTTGGCCTGATCACAGAGGAATCTGGGGGATTTTCTGGGCTTCTCAGCGTTGTGCCGTCTCCTGACTTTAAGCTGGCTCTGGAGGAGAAGAAAGTGGAGCTGTCTCAGGTATGGGCTTCTTACTGGGAGCTGGAGCTTGAGCCTGGCAGAGAAAGGCTGTGGGGAAAATCCTTCCAGGCCTGCTTCTCCTGAGAAGAAAGCAGAAGAGCCTTGTATACCAGGTCCTGTGGTCTCTGAGGGCATTGCTAGTTCTGTGAGTGTATGAATTGAGCCTAGAAGGATTCTAGCATAACTCAGGGTGTTGGCTAAAATATCTTTAAGGACTCTGCCAGCCCTGGAATCATAGGAGCAAGGGACCCAATTCTATGATATCTGCTTTGGCCTGTGAAGATGGGAAGGAACAGAAAAGGCTTTAGGCTAAGTGATGGTTTATACCCCACTAACTCACTTCCCTTTCTGTATCCCTGCCATTCCACACACCATACAT
Organism: Delphinapterus leucas; assembly: GCF_059928025.1. Lineage (NCBI taxonomy): Eukaryota > Metazoa > Chordata > Mammalia > Artiodactyla > Monodontidae > Delphinapterus > Delphinapterus leucas. Next base: position 16,314,251 of record NC_143143.1, read on the forward strand.
CCTCCATTCATTCTGTTCTCCAAAAAGCCCAGGGACTTTAGCCTTCCTCTGACTACCTGAGGTGAGCCCTGGGAACCCTTAAGCCCACCAAACCCCTGCCTTTCCCTTTTCCTCTTCTTCATGGGCCAAGGTTTCTGCCTCAGTTTCCCTGCATGACAAAACAGTTTCCCTAGGGCTGGAGCTAGCCCCAGCCCCCTTTGCAGCCCAGAGCCCCCTGGCCAGTGCTGGCTCTTGGGCTCATTACAGCCTTCCTGTGCTCATAATGTCAGTCTGGGCCTTACTGTAGAAGAGACTGATTACTCAGAATATAGCCACTACAGGGAACCCCTGACTGCCTCTCACATAATATATGGATCTTAACACCTGAATCAAGATACTTTGGATACTGTCCAGTGAGCCGTGGCCACCATCTTTCAAGGAGTGGCTCAGTGGCAAGATCAAGTTCCCAGTCCAAGTCTCCAGTCCCATTCTTATCTCCTTTCTCACTGAGAGAGAGACAGAGAGACTGAAGACAGAAAGTTCTAAAAACGATGTGACATTTTTCTATCAATCAATCACCTAAGGCAATGGAGGGTTGAATCCTTATCCATCCTTGCCCAATATGCACCTTTGAGGCTTCTTTTATCATTAAAAAAATTTAAATTATTATTGGAAGGGTAATATACATGATAAAGAGTTCAAACAGTAACAGAGTATACAGTGTAAAATAAGGTTTTCCCCCACCTTGACCTCTAATACTCTAGTCCTCCTCTCTAGAGGCAGCCACTGTTCAGAGTTTCTTGTTTATCTTTCCAAGATATTCTATGTACATACAAGCACGTGTGTACCTAATGTCCTCCCTTTTGTGAAACACACATATTGGCATACTATACGTTTTCCTGCATTATACTCTTTCCACTTGATATATCTTGGAGCTTATTCCATGTTTGTACAAATAGATATGTCTCATCCCATATAGCAGCTTCAGAGTAGTATTCTATTACGGATATACTATAATTTGTATAAGGCCCTACTGGTGGGACAATTAAGTTTTTTTTAATATTATAAACCATACCTCAGTGAATATCTTTGTAATATTTCTTGGAATACTTGAATGAGTAAATGTGATAAGTTCCTAAAAGTAGAATTTCTGGGTCAAAATTTATGTTCAGCTTGATAGATATTTTCACTTTGTCCTGCAGAGAGCGTAAGTCAGTCAGTTTACACTCCCATCAACATTATGGGCGGGCCTATTTTCCCACAACCTCACCAACAGAGTATTTCCAGACTTTTGATCTTGGTGTGGCTTTATTAGTTTATTCATCAAAATAATACACATATATTATTGCCAGGCCCTGAGATGGCAATAATAATGATTCTAGGGGCTTCCCTGGTGGCGCAGTGGTTGAGAGTCTGCCTGCCAATGCAGGGGACACGGGTTCGAGCCCTGATCTGGGAGGATCCCACATGCCGCGGAGCAACTAGGCCCGTGAGCCATGACTACTGAGCCTGCGCATCTGGAGCCTGTGCTCTACAACAAGAGAGGCCGCGACAGTGAGAGGCCCGCCCACCGCGATGAAGAGTGGCCCCCGCTTGCCGCAACTAGAGAAAGCCCTCGCACAGAAACGAAGACCCAACACAGTCAAAAATAAATAAATAAATAAATAAATTAAAAAAAAAAAAAAGAAGCAGGGCTGTCAGGTTAGCTGTCATCTCAGCTGCTTCTCCTAACCTTTAAAAAATAAAAAAATAATAATAATAATTCTACAAGAATGTAGAAATAAATTAGATGGGTCCCGAACCTTGCCTTGATATAGACATACAAACTATAATTTTTTTTTTCAGACTATAATATTATCTGGAAAATGCAACAGTGGTACAGGTACAAAGGTAGCCCAAAGAAGGGAGGGGTTAATTTCATGTTTGGGGAAAAGTGGGGACTGTTCACAGCCGGGGAAAACTTTGTGAAGAACCTGATATCTGAAATAAGCTTTGAAGAATTCATTTATTTAACAGATTTGTGTGTAGCGCCTTCTACGTGCCAAGCACTGTCTGAGTCCTTAGGATACATTAGTGGCCATAGATTCCTGCCCTCATGAAGTTAATGTTCTAGTGAGGGGGCAGCCAGTAAACAGTAGACTTAATGAATAAATAAATTATGTAGTATGTTACAAGGTGATGGGCACTATAGAAAAATAAAAAGCAAAGTAGGGTAAGGGGATCAGGAGTGTCTGTGATGGAGGGGGACGTGAATAGCAATTTTAAGTAAAGTAGTCGGGTAGCCCTTGTCGAGAAGGTGACCTTTGAGAAAAGGCTTGAAGAAAGTGAGCAAGTTAGCCAAGCAGATATCTAAGGAAAACTGCAGGCAGTGAGAAGAGCCAGCAGCACAAAGGCTCTAGGATGAGAGTAGACCTGACATAATTGAAAAGCAGCAAGGAGGCCAGTGGACTGAGAGAGGGAGAGGACAGTAGGAAATGGGGTCAGAGAGATGATAGGGGGCTGGAGCTTGGAGGGCCTTATAGGCCATAGAGACAACCTTGGCTTGTTTTTTCTCTCTGGGTCCTCGCATTGCTGTTCCTTCTACCTGGAATCCTCATCCCCCAGACCTTCACACAGAGAACTCATTCACATCCTTCAGGCATCAGCTCAAATGTCACGTCCACAAAAAAAAAAAACCTTCTCTGATCTTCTTATTTAAAGTGACCTGTCTCTTATTCCCTGTATCTTCATATTCATTTCCTTTATATCCATTTCAGATTTACTTGTCTATCTTTCTCACTACAGTAGAAGCTTTATGAGGTCTGGAGCATTATCTAACTCATTCGCCATTATAAGCCCAGTACCAGACACAAAGAGTTGCTCTGTAAATATTTGCTGAATGAATATGGGTGGAAAAGGAGAGAAGGATGATTTTTTTAAATAGGAATATAGTTGCTTTTTTTAACATTTAAAAATATTTATTTCTTTTTATTTCTTTAATTTTTTTGGCTGTGTTGGGTCTTCGTTGCGGCGTGCAGGTTTTCTCTAGTTGCGGCAAGCAGGGGCTACTCTTCATTGCAGTGCGCAGGCTTCTCATTGCGGTGGCTTCTCTTGTTGCGGAGCATGGGCTCTTCTCTTGTTGCGCATGGGCTTCAGTAGTTCCAGCATGCAGGCTCAGTAGTTGCGGCATGCGGGCTCTAGAGCGCAGGCTCAGTAGTTGTGGTGCATGGACTTAGTTGCTCCGCGACATGTGGGATCTCCCCGGACCAGGGCCCGAACCCGTGTCCCCTGCATTGGCAGGCAGATTCTTGACCACCGCACCACCAGGAAAGCCCGAGAAGGATGACTGAGGAAGCAGTGAGAGATGAGAGGGGATCTGGAGCACAGTGGAGGGGTTGGCTTTGGGCTGGAGGAGGGACACATCTTCCACTGTGAACAGAGACAAGGAGGAAAGTTTGGACAGGTATGCAGGGTATGTAAGGTGAGGGGCTGTGTGACAAGTGTAGATGATAAAGGATTTCATAAGTGATGGCCTCTTTCTGGTAAGATCATCTGCTGACAGTTCAGATGGACGTTTCAGAGGTTGGAAAAAGGATTTGAGGAGAGTGGGAGAGATTTAGAACAGTTGCTGGGGGGAATGGGAGAGAGAATTCACCAACATTTTTAGAATACCATGTGCCAGGTACTGTATTGAGTGTTGAGGTTATAGAGATGAGGAGGATGTGACACAGTCTTTGCCTTTCAGGAATTCACAACCCAAAGGAGATAGATTTTCTACAAGAAAGTTAAAATGCAAGGTGCCGTGTACTGTAATGAAAGGAGTGTTGTGGAAGCATGATGGGGGTGGAGGCTCAATTCTGAGGGTGGAGGAAAAACATCACAGTGGCTGTGACCTTTGAGGTTGTTTGAAGAAAGAGAAACTGTACAAGGTAGAAGTAAGTGTGTTCCATGAAGAGTACAGTGCTAGCCTAAACTGTGGCGGTGTGGAAGAGCTAGAAGTGCAAGATGTTTATGTGGCTGGAGTGAAAAATGGAAAGATGATGCTGGGTGGTTGAGGCTAGGTTGTGAAGGATGTCCCAGGAGGTGGAACTTTCTCCTGGAGTCAGCAGAGGTCTTTAGGAGGGCAGTGGAATCTTGAGATTGCTCTTTTAGAAAGCTAATTGAGTAGGCAATGTGCGTGATGTATTGAAGGGGGGAGAAACTGGAGGCAGTGAGAAGGGTTAGGAGATAGCTGCAGTAGTCCTAATGCAGTAGGCATGGAGAGGAGGGGAAGGGTACCAGAGACAATTCTGATGGTGGATGCAATGGGTGGGGTAAAGGGAGAGGGTGGAGTCAAGGCTGACTCATAGGTTTCTTACCTGGGAGACTGGGTCGATGGTTCTCCTGTTACCTGAGATGAAGATGCAGTAAAAGGAGTATATATTAAGGAAAAGTAATAAGCTCAGTTTTTTGAATAGTGGAAAAATACACATAATATACAATTTACCATTTTAAAGAGTACAATTCAGTGGCATTAAGTACATTCACAGTGTTGTGCAATTATCACACCTATCTAGTTCCAACATATTTTCATCACCCCAAAGGAAACCCTAAACCCATTAAGCAGTTATTTCCTAGTCTCCTTTCTGCCCATCCCCTGGCAACTACCAATCTGCTTTCTGTCTCTATGGATTTGCCATTTCTGGATATTTCATATAAATGAAATAATACAATATGTACACTTTTGTGTCTGGCCTCTTTCACTTAGCATAATGTTTTCCGGGTTCATCCATGTTGTAGCATGTGTCGGTGTTTCATTTTTTTCCTCCAGTTTTTTACTGTGGTAAAATACACAGAATATAAAATTTACCGTTTTAACCATCTTTAAGTATACAGTTCAGTGGCATTACATACATTCACATTGTGCAGCTATCACCACAATCCATCTCTAGAACTTAATCAAGGACTTGAACAAGAAACAGACACAGAAGGACTTGGAGTGTACGTTGCTGCTATGGCGGGAGCTCCAGGCCATACAGCTGCCCTCATGTATTTTGTTTTGTTTTTTTTTTTTTGGCTGTGCTCTGTGGCATATGGGATCTTAGTTCCCCGACCAGAGATCAAACCCGTGCCCCCTGCATTGGAAGCGTGAAGTCTTACCAGTGGACTGCCAGGGAAGTCCCATGCCCTCATATACTTTGGGGTTCTGTTGATAGGTGTGTATAAAGTTTATAATTGTTATATCTTCTTGATTAATTGACACTTTCATCAATATATAATGTTCTTCTTTGTGTCTTGAAACAATTTTTGACTTAAAGTTTATTTTGTCTGATGTTAGCATAGCCATCCCTGGCTCTCTTTTGGTTACTATTTGTATGGAATATCTTTTTCTATCCTTTTACTTTCAACTTGTTTGTGTCTTTGACTCTAAAATGAGGCTCCTGTAAATAGCATACAAATTTTTTCTTTTTTTAAATCCATTCTGCCAATCTCTGCCTTTTGACTGGAGAGTTTAATCCTTTTACATTTAAAGTAATTACTGATAAGGAAGAACTTACTTCTGCCATTTTGTCATTTGTTTTCTGTATATCTTTTTTGTTCTTCAGTTCCTCCATTACTTTTATGTTTATTTGATTTTTATTTTTAGTAATGTACCATTTTCATTCCCTTTTCATTTCCTTTTCTGTATATTTTATAATCATTTTCTTAGTGGTTACCCTCAGAATTACAATGAGCATCTTAAACTTATAACAACCTAGTTTGAATTAACACAGCTTAGCTTCATACCATACAAAAATTCTGCTCCTATACAGCTCTGTCCCTCTCCCTTTATATTGTTATTATCACAGATTATATCTTTATACATTGTGTGTCAGTTAACAGATCTAAATTATCATTTTATGCATTTGTCTTATAAGTCATATAGGAAAAAATGAGGAGTTACAAAGCCAAGTATACTGACTTTTATATTTACCTGTGTAGTTACCTTTACCAGTATTCTTTATTTCTTTGTATAGCTTCAAGTAACTGTTTAGTGTCCTTTCATTTCAGCCTGAAGGACTCCCTTTAGCATTTGTAGGGCAAGTCTGTTAGTAGTGAACTTTTGGTTATGTGGGACTCTTAATTTCTCCTTTATTCTTTTTTTTTTTTTAGGCTACGCTGGGTCTTAGTTGTGGCATGCGGACTCGTAGTTGCAGCATGCATGTGGGATCTAGTTCCCCTACCAGGGATCAGACCCGGGCCCCCTGCATTGGGAGTGCGGATTCTTACCCACTGGACCACCAGGGAAGTCCCTCCTTTATTCTTGAAGGACAGTTTTGCAAGATATAGAATTCTTAGTTGACAGTTTTTTTCTTTCTGCATTTTAAGTATGTCATCCCACTGATTTCTGACTACCATGTTTTCTGATGAGAAATTGTCTATTAATCTATTGAAGATCCCTTGTACATTACAAGTTGCTTCTCTTTTGTTGCTTTCCGTATTTTCTCTTTAGCTTTGGCCTTGGACAGCTTGATTATCACGTGTCTGTGCGGATCTATGAGTTTATCCTACTTGGAGTTCATGAAGCTTCTTGGGTGCCTATATATAAAAATAAAATTTGGGAAATTTTCAACTACTCTTTCTTCAGATATTCTTTCTGCCCTTTTTTCTCTCTCGTCTCCATGTAGGGTTCCCATTACTTTCATATTAGTATTATTGATGGTGTCCCACAAGTTTCTCAGGCTTCCTTTATTTTCATTCATTCTTTTTTCTTTATGCTCCTCAGATTGAATAATTTCACTTGACCTATCTTCAAGTTCACTGATTCTTTCTTCTGTCTGCTCACATCTTCTTTGAACTGCTCTAACGAATTTTTCATTTTAGTATTTCCTGACGCTTTGACATTTGGGGTCTTGCTGACCTGGAAGATACTGCACCTCTGAGGGCTAGCCAGTTCCTAGAGAGAGGAAAGGACTCATCTGCAAGTGTGTCTTTCATATGCAAGTCAACCAAATCAAAGCCTACACCCCCAACCACCTCCTTTATCAAACCTCTTACACTCTAGGCCACTATCCCTCTGTCCTAATCACCCCAGGGCCAGATACCAGAGAACAGGGACAGCTCCAACACCCAAGAACCCAGTGAAGTTAATCAAACTAACCAATCCAGAGTATGCTTACCCTGCTTCATCCATTCCTTCTCATGTTTCCACAAAATGTGGGGCTCTTGCCCCACATTTTCTTCCCACTCCCACTGCCTCCTGACCGACCCTGGTGCTTCCCCATGTTGCCCTGTGTGGTGTGCTTTGCCTTTTGCTTCTAGGTATCTCTGAGTATAAAAACTTCTCCTTTCATGACATTAATTTCTGTGTCTGTTGTCTTATCATACCCAACTAAAACAAATTCTGTGTACATTTTAAAACATCATTGTACTTTTTAAAAACATTATTGTACTTTTCAGTTCCTAAGTTTCTATTTAGTTCTTTTTTTATAATTTCTAGCTCTTTATTGATATTCTCTATTTGTTGAGACATTGTTCTCCTGGTTTCCTTTAGTTCTTTGTCCATGTCTTTAGCTTGTTGAGCACATTATAGACAGTTGATTTAAAGTCTTTGTCTAGTAAGTCCAGAATCTGTGCTTCCCAGGGACAGTTTCTATTACTTTCTTTTTCCTGTGAATGGGCTGTATTTTATTGTTTCTTTGCATGCTAATTTTTTGCTGAAAACTGAACATTTTGAAATGATGTTGTGGAGAAAAGAGAGAGAAAAGGAGAAGAAAAGGGGGTGGGGAAGAGAGGAGAGGAAAAGAAAAAATACTTTCCAGGTCTTTGCAGATTGTCTCTGTGTCGGTGCACTCCTTCAACACTTAGCCAGGCCATTTACAGCTCTGCCTTAGCCTTCACTTCCTGCTGTGCTGAACCTAGAGACCAGCCAGAGGTGAAAGCTATGGTCTTCTCAGGCATTTTCTGAGCATGCATCCTGTCCTGGATGTGGGAGCTTTTCAAAGCCCTATTTACCAAAGATCCTCATTTCCCTTTTTTTTTTTTCCTCTCTGGAGTTTTGTATGTCTCTTGTTTGTCTCACCTGTTCTCTTTTGTCTTGGATGGCATTGGCTTGTTCATTTGGCTTTTAATGTTTTCTAGGAATATTCTCCATGAAGGTATGTCTCTGCCCTGAGAGTGTTCTGAGTTAGGCAAAACAGGTGCATCAGTCCTTCAGGGAACCCATGGGTAGGTCAGAACAAACAAACATAATTCCTGGGAACAAGATTCACTCGGTTGTCTCTGGGGCCAGATACCCACACCAGGAGCACAGGCTTCTGTCTTTAAGACTGCCACTGTGCCAGGAGGGAAGTGGAGCAAAGCTAACATTAAAACACCACAAAGCTATCCTACCCTGTTTCTGTGACCTTTCTCTTGATTAAGCATTCACTTAGTTGTTATAAACCTTTTTTTTTTTTTTTTTTTTTTTGTGGTACATGGGCCTCTCACTGTTGTGGCCTCTCCTGTTGCGGAGCACAGGCTCCGGACGCGCAGGCTCAGTGGCCATGGCTCACGGGCCTAGGCGCTCCACGGCATGTGGCAATCTTCCCGGACCGGGGCACGAACCCATATCCCCTGCATCGGCAGGCGGACTGTCAACCACTGCGCCACCAGGGAAGCCCTGTTATAAACCTTTGACTATCTCCCAGAGTTCTGATATGTTCATTCTGACAGTTTTTCCCAGGGTTTTTCGGTAATTCTGGGGAGGTATGGCTACTAGAGGTACCTACTCTGTCCTTTTCACTGATGTCTCTCCCTGAGTTCAGTTTTGAACATGCTAAGTGAGGTGCCTAGATGACACCAAGTGTAAACAAAGATATAAATTCCTCAGGCTAGAGATGTTTGTTACATTCACTACTGGATCCCCAGCACTTAGAACAGTCCATGGCACACAGTGGGTACCCAACAAACGTATGTTGAGTGAATGCAGCTTTATAGTAAAAATATGAAAATATGGACATTAAACTTCAATGTATGGCTTAGAGATAGGGATTTCTGAATCATTAGTGTATAGCATCATCATACACTAATCATACACTAACTGAAGCCATTGATGAAAAAGAAGTTTTTATTAAGTTCAAATTACATTAGTAACAAATAAATTCCTTTTTAGGACAAAGCAAAATTACTACTGCCACCTACCTCTCTAAAGTTAATGACTGGCCCTGTTTGTCCTTCTAGACAATTTAATATCTTTTTTTTTTTTTTTTTTTACCAGCTAAGATATACAAATGACAAATAAGCACGTGAAAAGTGTTCAATACCGTTAGTCATTAGGGAAATGCAAATAAAAACCACAATGAGATACCACCTCCAAAGCACTAGGGTGGCTATTATCAAAAAGATAATAACATGTTGGTAAGAATGTGGAGAAATTGGAACCCTTGTGTATTGCTGGTGGGAATGTAAAATGGTGCAGCTGCTGTGGGAAACAGTTGGGCAGTTTCTCAAAGAGTTAAACATAGGATTACCATATAACCAAGCAATTCCACTCCCAGTCATATAAAGATTTGAAAACAAGGGCTCAAACAGACGCCTGTACACCAGTGTTCATAACAGAATTATTCACAATAGCCAAAGTGTGGAAAAAATCTAAGTGTCCACCAACACATGAATGAATAAAGAAAATGTAGTATCTGCATTGAAATATTATTCAGCCTTAAAAAGGAAAGAAATTCTTACACATGCTATAAATGGATGAACCTTGAAGACATGATGCTACGTGAAATAAGCCAGACACAAAAAGACAAATATCATGATTCCACTTATATGAAATATCTTAGAATAGGCAATTCATAAAGATAGAAAGTAAATAAGAGGTTATTAGGGTCTGGGTCAGGGGGGATATTATTGCTTAATGGTTACCTAATTTCTGTTTGGGGTGATAAAAAAGTTTTGGAAATAAATTGTAGTGATGGTTGCACAACATTGTGAATGTAACCGATTCCACTGAATTGTACACTTCAAAATGGTTAAAATGGCCAAGTTTATGTTATATATATTTTAACACACACACACACACAACCTAAAGGAGAAAAAGAAACAGGTCCTCCTTTAAGGAAACTTACAACCTAGTAAGAGAATTTGAACATTTTAAGGAAAAAAATTAAAGATTTGTTGATAGAATCAGAATAGTGATGGCCTTTGGACAGAGAAGGTAAGGAGTGAAGGAGAATGAGGGAAGTTCTGGGAGTGATGCAAGTGTTTTCTATATTGATTGAGGTGTTTTCATGGGCATTACGTTTGTTAAAATTTATGAAATTTTATACTTAAGATCTGTGCATTTCACACTATGTAAATTTTACCTCAGGGGGACAACATATCAGTTACTACTAATCTCTTGACTATTAATATATATTGCAGTTATTTTCTCCCACTTCTCAGTTACATGTTGTTTTTTTTTTATCATATAGAAGTTTTAAATTTTAAACAGTTAAGTTTATCAATTTTTTCATTTATGGTTTCTGTATATATGTGTCCTGCTTGAGAAAGTATCTCTTATCCCAGGCTTATAGACATGTTTTCCTTTTTTCCCCAATATTTTTATTATGTGTGTGTGTGTGTGTGTGTGTGTGTGTGTGTGTATTACATGTAGCTATTGACTAGCTGGAGACCATTGGCAAGTTTCCTAACATTGCTAAGCCTTGGTTTTTTCATCTGTAAAGTAGGGATAATATTTTGTTATTGGCATGGTTGAAAGAGGTAACATTTAAAGGCCATTAAATGCTTGACCCATTTAGAAGTTATTCAGTAGTGGGTAGCTATTGTTACTATATGTTATGTGATTATATATCTATTACAGTATTAGACATTTTATCATAATTTTTTTGTGTGTCTGCCTCTTTCACTAAGGCATTTCATTGGTAGGAAATATGGCTTCCCTTAGTACCTAACCAAGTGCCTGGCAGTTAGCAAGTGTTCAGATATTTATTGAATGAATGAATTGGTTGATTGAATGGATGAAACCAAGTCATAAAGGGAGAAAGCAGTAATGTTATCAAGCAGTGCTGATATGAAACTAAACACAAAACTGAGGTTTAACTAGGGTAGAAGGAACGTTATTAAGTATCTAGGGGCTCTTGTCCAAGGATGAGCTCCAAGAGGACTGAGGTTCCACTGATTTAAACTGCATGCAAATGTTTAGATGAAAGTGCATTTTTCCAGGGAGAGGGTCCAGAAGCAGATTATAGTTCCAGGAGGCCAGGGATCCTGAATACTTTGTTCACCATTGTATTCCTAGCTCACAGAATAGAGCCTGGCAGCTCACAGATGTTTATTGAATGAATATCTGGCTGACTAAATGAAAAGCTTTCATTGGAGTCTCAAAAGGGTCTTTAGTCCCCCCAGATTTTAAGACAATAATTTGGAAGGAAAAAAATCAAACAGATCCCTTAGAGAAGTTTTATCTGGGCCAGAGCTCTGAGAGGAATTTATCACTGTGGAGTGACTGAGGAATCCCTCCTGTGATTCCTTTCAAGGAACTGGTTGATTCCCTTATCCATCAGCTTTCTGATTCTCACATGATAGGCTGTAGTCAAGCTTGAATCATAAGCCAACTTCTGCCACCTACTATCTGTGTGACCTTGGTTATATTAAACATGTCTAGGACCAGGTTTCCACAATAACATCCTTTGAGGGCCTGCTGAGTGGATTAACTCAGAATGTTGGTGTAATGCTTGAGCATTATAGTGCACAACCAATTTTTGTGTCTTCACCTGCTCTCCTCCAACTTTTTTTTTTTTAAATACATAGACATTTGTTCACATCCATTTACCCTGATTCTCAGACCTCGAGGCAGTTTCTTGCTCTAACCAGTCTGCCTCTACCAGTCCATAGGATTTGTTTGGTTTGGCAAGTAAATATCAATTACTGTCATTTATGGAAACTGCTGTCCAAATACGCCTAATTACTCTGTAGCACAAGAATAATGGGGGGAAATCATTTCTTGACTTCCTATTGTATACTAGCACTACTGGGCACTTTCATGTCTTATCTTACCCTACAAATTAGACTTGTCATTAAGTAGAAGCATTAACAACATATTTGCTATTTGGATAGTAATTTTGTACCTGGACCATAGAAGGCACTAAAAAAATAACTGTTGACCAAATAAACTTTCTTTTACATTTTAACCTAAACTTCACAAACATTTAAGCATGGGCAGACATGCTCCCAACCATAAAATGAGACTGCAAATGGGTGAGTTCTCAGGGAAACTGGCTTGTATGAAGCTGTTTTTAGTAGATTAATCAACAAATATTTACTGAGTGAATACTCTGTGCTCAAACTATGAAAAAACCTGGGGCTTGTGAGAACATAGTACTCCAGGAGCTGAGTTGCAGGTGGGGAGACTAGATCAAGACTGGGGAAAGTTTACCTAGTTGGCCCAGACTGGGATGGACATGACTGAGAGTGAATGGGCAGAGACTTTTGTAGGTTTTCAGGAGAGATCTCTTGGCAGGGCTGACAAAGGAGGATTTAGTGGGAAAGGACTGGATTCAGTGTTGGGACACTTGGGCTGTAGTTCTGGATGACGCTTAACTGGCTGGGAGACTTGGGGCAAGTCCCTTAACTTCTCCAGACATCAGTTTAGCATCTGGAAAATAAAGGAGGGTGGTGGTATTGTTGAACTTGTTATTAAGTGCCTTCCAATTCCTAGATTCTAAAATTCTGACAGCCACACTTATTTTTCCTTTGAGAAGAAAATACTTCCTACACTTGGAATTGCAACAATCAATGGCATTTATAAAACACCCACTATATCCTAGGAGACTGTGCCATAAATCCCCCCCAGGTTTTTTTTTTAATTAATTAATTAATTTATTTTTGGCTGTGTTGGGTCTTTGTTGCTGCATACGGGCCCCCTCTGGTTGCAGCGAGCGAGGGCCACTCTTCGTTGCAGTGCGCGAGCTTCTCATTGCAGTGGCTTCTCTCATTGTGGAGCATGGGCTCTAGGTGTGTGGGCTTCAGTAGTTGCAGCATGTGGGCTCAGTTGTTGTGGCTCGCAGGCTTAGTTGCTCCACAGCATGTGGGATCTTCCCAGACCAGGGATCGAACCTGTGTCCCTTGCATTGGCAGGCGGATTCTTAACCAACTGCGCCACCAGGGAAGTACCCCCCGCCCAAGGTTTTTTAATCATTATTTTTAATTGTGGCAAAATACACATAAAGTTTACAATCTTAATCATTTTTAAGTGTATAGTTCAGTAGTGTTAAGTACATTCACCTTGTTGTGCAGTGGTCCCCACCATCCATCTCCAGAATGCTTTTCATCTTGCAAAACACAAACTCTGGACCCATCAAACAATAACACCCTATTCCCCTTTCCCCCCACCACTCTATTTTCTGTCTCTATGAATCTGACTACTTTTTGTACCTCATATAAGTGGAATCATGCAATATTTGTCTTTTTGTGAGTGGCTTATTTCACTTAGCATAATGTCCTCAAGATTCATCCATGTTGTACCATGTGTCAGAATGCCCTTCCTTTTTTAAGGCTGAATAATATTCCATTTTATGTATATATCATATATTTTTATCTGTTCATCTGTCGATGGACACGTGGGTTGCTTCCACCTTTTATGTCTTTTGAATAATGCTGCTATGAACATGGTATACAAATATCTCTTGGAGACCTTACTTTCAATTTTGGAGGGTATATGCCCCAAAGTGGAATTGCTTGATAATATGGTAATTCTATTTAAAAATTTTCAAAGATACACTGGTCTGTTTTCCATAGTAGATGTACCATTTTGCATTCCCACCCACAATGCACAAGGGTTCCACTTTCTCCACATCCTTGTCAACATTTGTTATTTTCCTTTTCTTTTTTCTTTTTTTTGATAGTAGCCATCCTAATAGCTATGAAGTGGTATCTAATTGTGGTTTTGATTTGCATTTCCCTAATGATTAGTAACGTTGGGAATCTTCTTATGTGTTGTCATTTGTATATCTTCTTTGGAGAGACGTCTGTTCAAGTCCTTTGCCGGTTTTTTTTTTAATTAATTAATTAATTTTATTTATTTTTGGCTGAGTTGAGTCTTTGTTGTTGCGCATGGGCTTTCTCTAGTTGCGGCAAGCAGGGGCTACTCTTTGTTGTGCTGTGCGGGCTTCTCATTGTGGTAGCTTCTCCTGTTGCAGAGCATGGGCTCTAGGCATGCGGGCTTCAGTAGTTGAGGCTCACGGGCTCTAGAGCGCAGGCTCAACTATTGTGGTGCACAGGCTTAGTTGCTCTGCGGCATGTGGGATCTTCCCCGACCAGGGCTCGAACCTGTGTCCCCTGCATTGGCAGGAGGATTCTTAACAGCTGCACCACCAAGAAGCCCCTTTGCCCGTTTTTTTGTTTGTTTTATTTACTTATTTTTTTTTTGGTACACGGGCCTCCCACTGTCATGGCCTCTCCCGTTGTGGAGCACAGGCTCCGGATGCGCAGGCTCAGCGGCCATGGCTCACAGGCCCAGCCGCTCCGCGGCACGTGGGATCCTCCCGGACCGGGGCACGAACCCGTGTCCCCTGCATCGGCAGGCGGACTCTCAACCACTGCGCCACCAGGGAAGCCCCTGCCCGTTTTTTAATCAAGTTGGTTTTGCTGTTGTTGTTGAGTTGTAGGAGTTCTTTATATATTCTAGATATTAACTCCTTAGCAGATTCACAGTTTGCAAATATTTCCTCCCATTCCATGGATAGCCTTTTCACTCTGTTGCGTCTTTTCATGCACAGAAGTTTTAAACTTTGATGTAGTCCAGTTTATCTATTTTTTTCTTTTGCTGTCTGTGCTTTTGGTGTCATATTCAAGAAATCATTGCCAAATCCAACATCATGAAGCTTTCCCATGTTTCTTTCTAACAGTTGTATAGTTTCAGCTCTTACATTTAGTTCTTCCATGAATTTGGGGGGTTTTTTTGTTTGGTTGTTTTTTTGGCCATGCGGCATTTAGGATCTTAGTTCCCTGACCAGGGATGGAACTGGTGCCCCCAGCAGTGGAAGCCAGGAATCTTACCCACTGGACCGCCAGGGAAGTCCCCTTCCATGCATTTTGAATTAACTTTTGCATAGGGTGTAAAGTAAGAGTTTAATAACTTCATTCTTTTGCACGTGGATATCCAGTTTTCCTAACACCATTTGTTGCAAAGACAAGCTTTTCTCCACTGAATGGTCTTGGCACCCTTGTTGAATATCATTTGACCATATACGAGAGGACTTTGGGTGGCTGTACAGAAGGATATGGTCTCTGCTTTAAGAAAGCCTCAGTAGAATTGAATACTCAGATTATGTTTCAAACAGCATTTTTCCAGTTCTGGTTGTGTGCTCACTGGGTTCATGTTTTCCCACACTTTACCTCTTAATCTTCCTATCCAACAAGTGAGATAGATAAGATGATCCCCTTTAACAGAGGAGTAAACTCAGTCCCCAGAAGAGCACGGTTATGTCTTATGTAGGGGCAGGGACAGAGTCAGGATTTGAACCCGAAGTTCTTGGCTCCACGTGTCCCGCTATTTCAGGTTAAGATGGACCTCGTGTTCTCATCTCTAAAATGCGGGCAGAAGTGAAATGAGAGATCTCTATTGAGCAGCCTTGCAGCTGTAGGATCTATGCAGATCTATGTAGGATCCTGGCAGCTATGCATTAAGGAGTCGCCAAAAGCCAGGGACCAAGCGTGAGGTGTACACGTTAAACACTATTAGACTGCAGAGAAGAACGTAACTCAAACCCCAAGGCCAGCCCGGAAGGCCAGAGTCCTAGGACCTGAGCCCCGCCCCCGGGCGGACCCCAAGTCCTTACCCGGAACCAGGGCGCGGCTGGGCTGTGCTACTGGTGCGGGTGAGAGACGAGCAAAAGAAAATTGTCTGCGACGAGAGTCTCGTTGAAATGCCCCAATGGTCTCTCCGGATGGAGAGTTAACAGTTTCACAACGTCTCTAGGGCTAGTTCCCTTGCCTCTCTCCCTTTTACTCACCTCCCGCGGTGTTATTTTTCCCCTTCGGCCCTGCATTGGATGTCCTCTTGGTACGCCCCCACCCTGACCAGGAGGGGCGAGGCGGCCGCCCGCGTGGGCACTGCGCATGCGAATCCCGCAGACTGAGGGTGGGGTGGGGTGGGAGCACGGACCCCGCCCCTTCGCGACTCCTCGCGTGACGTCGCGGGGGGCGCCGGCCTCCGCCCGGCTGCGAGCGGTGAGAGCGAGCGGCGAGCTGACTCGACGCTGCTACAGCGGGAAGGGATATGGGTGTTGAGTTTCTGCTGGAGGGGCTTTGCGGGGGAGGGGAGGCCTAGGTGCACCAACAGCCGCCGACCTTCAGGCTCTACCCTCCTCCTTCCTACCTTTTATCCCTTTACAGATGTTCCGGGACGGGAGGCAGGGCCAGGGCTGTGCGTTTGTGACACCTGCATTTCCCTGGAGCCCTCCTTCTCTCCCATCCCATATGTTTATCTTGCCTTCCAGATGTTCCTTTTCATCAGGCTCTTGCTTCTCACCAGGGAAAGCGCACTCCACTTGGAAGCTGGAGACGGGTTTCAGACCTTGGCCCTACCACTCCTTTGTTAAAAGTGCCCGAGCCTCAGTTTTCCCCACAGTCTTTTTGCCTTGCTTCATCTGGTTTTGAAGATCAATATGACCCAGAGGAATAGAAAGGAAATGGACATTTGTTCAGTTCCTGCAAGGCCAAGTACTATGCAAACTGTTTTATCTGATCCATTTAGTCCTCACTACTTGATGTTCTTAGAACTCCCATTTCACAGATTCTTAAGCTCGCAGAGGTTCGCTGATTTTTCTCACATAGCCAGTGAGTGGCAGAGGAGGACTCAAATTGAGTTTAGCTCCAAAGTGGAGTTCTTTTTCATCAGACGCTTCCCTTGTCTGGGCTATCAGCTGGAACTGTTCTTCAGCCAAACCCTAGCCCCAGAACAGTTGCTTCCTGAATCTCTCCCGTTGAGAATTCTCCTTTTCGAGTTCCTTTTTCCAGTACAGCGTGCTCTGCTCTGCTTCCACCTTGATTACTTCAGAAATGAAATGCAGCAAACATTTATTGAGTGGTGCCTGGAGATGAACACTTGGAGTCAAGAGCCTTGGGTTCTTGTCCTGGCTCTGCCACTAACTGGCTGTGTGGCCTTGGCCAAGTCGCTTGTCTTCTTGGTGCTTTCACTTCCTTTGAGTAAAATGGGTAAGTGCCTTCTTACTGGCAGGCTCTTGTCCAGGTCTCCCTTCCTGTCCTCCAGCAGGCTCTCCCTGGAGGCCCAGACCCCTCTGCTCCCCATGGGCAGCTGCCAGGCAGGGCACAACCTGCATCTCTGCCTGGCCCACCACCCACCTCTGGTCTGTGCCACTTTGATCTTGCTGCTCCTTGGCTTTTCTGGCCTGGGCCTTGGTGGCTTCCTCCTCACCCACAAGACTGGCCTGCGCAGCCCTGACATCCCTCAGGTGAGTACTCACCCTCCGGCTCATCCTTCCCCTGCAGGCCAGCTCTTGCTGCTGATCTCCTCTCACCTCTCCCCACCTTCCTTTTGCACACAGGACTGGGTCTCCTTCTTGAGATCTTTTGGCCAGCTGACCCTGTGCCCCATGAATGGGACAGTCAAAGGGAAGTGGCGTGGGTCTCACGTCGTGGGCTTACTGACCACCTTGAACTTCGGAGATGATCGAGACAGGAACAAGACCCAGACATTCCAAGCCCAGGTCCAGGGTAGTCGTATGGGATTGAAAGGTGAGACCAAGGAGGACTGTGGGGTTGGATATCAGAACATTCAGAGGTGGGCCCTGCCGCTGACCTCACCATCCTGGTGACCTTGGGCACACCTCTGAGCGTTAGTCACTTCTGCTGTAATAGGACTAGATACTTTCAGTGAACACAGTGCCCACTGTGTAGGCTCTCTATAAATGTTTCCTCTCTCCCCTTCCAACTTTGAGGTTCTTTGATTCTATCCTTGGAGGTGTGATGAGATGGGCAAGATTTGACCTGAAGTTTTTTCTCAACCCTCTTCATCCCTTGGGGCTTCTGTTAGAGGCACCTTCTTTTTCCTCAGGGATATCAGAGAAACGTGTTCTGTTTATTTAAACTAGTGTCTTTAGTGCCTGTTATGTGCTTAGCACAGCTCTGTGTGCTATGAAGGGTACAGAAAAATCAGACATCCTCCATTCCCAAACTGCTTAGAGTCTTCTGGGAAGCTGATGAGTGAGAGTGAGTCAGAGGGCGCCATTAATTCCTGTGTGAGACTTGGCCTCAAGTTCCTTATCTAAAAAATGTGGAGATGAAGGAGGAGAGAAAGGTGGAATTCTTAGACTTCTGAGGTCCTTTCCAACACAATTGTTCTAAGATTCTCCTATGAGTCAATAGGTGTATGTGTGTGTAGGCACACATACGCATATTGCCAGGTGAGAGTAGGTCTCTGTATTGCCAAGTGAACGTGTGTGTGATCAGAGAGCAAGAGAAAAGGAATGTGTCTGATTATATAGACTCAGGACAATTTCTCCTGTTCTTTTTATGTAAAAAACGTAATAGCTGTATTGAGGTAAGACTCACATGCCATGAAGTACACCTGCTTAAAATGTACAAGTGAACGGCTTTTTTATATTCACAAAAGTGTGCAACCGGCACCACTGTCAATTCTAGACCATTTTCATTACCTGACAAAGAAATCCTGTTCCCATTAGCATGCACTTCCCTTTTTCTCCTAACCTTCCAGCCCTAGGCAATGAGTAACTACTTTCTGTCTCTGCAGATTTGCCTATTCCAGACATTTCATATAATATGTGGTCTTTTGTGACCGGCTTCCTTCACTTAGCATAACGTTTTCAAGGCTCATCCATGTTGTATAATATGTTAATACTTCATTTACTTTTATTGCTGAAGAGCATTCACTATACACGTATTCCACATTTTATTTATCCGTTCATCAGTTGATTGACATTTGGATTGTTTCCACTTCTTGTCCATTATGAATGATGCTGCTCTGAACACTCATGTACAAGTTATTGCATTACCATATGTTTTCATTTCTTTTGGGTATGTACCTAGGAGTGGAATTTCTGGCTCATATGGTAACTCTGTGTTTAATCTTTTTTTAAAAAAAATTTATTTATTTATTTTTGGCTGCATTGGGTCTTCGTTGCTGCACGTGGGCTTTCTCTAGTTGCAGCGAGCAGGGACTACTCTTCATTGTGGTGCGCGGGCTTCTCATTGCGGTGGCTTCTCTTGTTGAGGAGCATGGGCTCTAGGCACGCAGGCTCAGTAGTTGTGGCGCATGGGCTTAGTTACTCTGCGGCATGGGGGATCTTCCCGGACCAGGGATCGAACCTGTGTTGCATTGGCAGGCAGATTCTTAACCACTGTGCCACCAGGGAAGTCCCTATGTTTAATCTTTTGAGGAACTGCCAGACTGTTTTCCAAAGTGGCTGTACCGTTTTATATTCCTACCAGCAGTGTATGAGAGTTCTAATTTCTTCACATCCTCACCAACACTGGTTATTTCCTGTTTTCTTGACTATAGCTGTCCTAGTCAGTGTGAAGTGATACCTAACTAAGGTTCTAATTTGCATTTTCTTTTTTCTTTAATTTTATTGAAATATAGTTGATTTACAGTGTTGCGTTAATTTCTGCTGTACAGCAAGGTGATTCAGTTATACATATATATATTCTTTTTCATGTTCCTTTCCATTATGGTTTATCACAGAATATTGAATATAGTGCCCTGTGCTATACAGTAGGACCTTATTGTTTATCCATCCTATATATAATAGTGTAGTTTGCATCTGCTAATCCCAAACTCCCAATCCTTCCCTCCCCAACCCCCCCTTCCCCTTGGAAACCACAAGTCTCTGCTTTATATCTGTGAGTCTGTTTCTGTTTCGTAGATATGTTCATTTGTGTTGTATTTTAGATTCCACGTATAAGTGATATCATATGGTGTTTGTCTTTCTCTTTCTGACTTACTTCACTTGGTGTGATAATCTCTAGGTCCATCCATGTCGCTGAAAAATGGCATTATTTCATTCTTTTTTATGGCTGAGTAGTATTTAGTTTGTTTTCATGTCTTGGCTATTGTGAATAGTGCTGCTATGAACATAGGGGTGCATGTATCTTTTTGAATTATGGTTTGGCTGGATATATGCTGCCCAGGAGTGGGATTGCTGGGTCATATGGCAACTCTATTTTTAGTTTTTTAAGGACCCTCCATACTGTTTTCCATAGTGGCTGCACCAATTTACATTCCCACCAACAGTGTAGGAGTGTTCCCTTTTCTCCACACCACCTCCAGCATTTGTTCTTTGTAGACTTTTTAATCATGGCTACTCTGAATGGTGTGAGGTGGTAACCACCTCATTGTAGTTTCGATTTACATTTCTCTAATAATTAGCAATGATAAGCATCTTTTGATGTGCATATTGGCCATCTTTATGTCTTCTTTGGAGAAATGTCTATTTAGATCTTCTGCCCATTTTTCGATTGTGTTGTTTGTTTTTTGGTTTGAGTTGTGTGAGCTGTTTGTATATTTTGGAAAAAGCCCTTATCGGTTGCATCATTTGATTTGCATTTTCTTGATGACTAATGATATTGAACATTTTTTCATGTGCTTATTGGCCATTTGTGTATCTTCTTCAGAGAAATGTATATTCAGAATCTTTGCCCATTTTAAAAATCGAATAATTTTTCTTTTAATTATTGAGTTTTAGGAGTTTTTTTTATGCTTTCTAGATCCAGGCCTCTTATCTGATGTATGATTTGCAGATTTTCTCTCCCATTCTCTGCGTTGTCTTTTCCCTTTGTTGATGGCGTGCTTTGAAGCACAAACATTTTTAATTTAGATGAAGTCCAGTTTATCTATTTTTTTGTTGTCATTGTTTGTGATTTTAGTACTATATCTATGAAGACTTTGCCTAACCCAAAGTCACTAAATATAGGTTTTCCTGTATTTTCTTCTAAGAATTTTATAGTTTTAGCTCTTCCAGTTAGGTCTGTGATCCATTTTGAGTTAATTTTTTTGTGTATGGTATGAGGATGGAGTCCAGGTTTATTCATTTGCAGGTACTATTCATTTGTCCCAGCACGTTTTGTTGAGAAGACTATTCTTTCCTCATTGAATAGCCTTTGCACTCTTACTGAAAAGCAATCGACCATAGACATATGGGTTTATTTCTGGACTCTCAGTTCTACTCCACTGATCCATGTCTATGCTTATGCTAGTACAACACCGTTTTGATCACTGTAGCTTTGTAGTAAGTTTTGAAATTAGAAAATGTGAATTCTCCAGCTTTGTTCTTTTTTTTTTTTTTAAGATTGTTTTGGTTATTCCAGATCCCTTGAACTTCTATATTAATTTTAGGATCAGCTTGTCAGTTTCTGCTTCTTCATGGTTAGAAACAAAGTAATAACATCAAAGGTTTTTGGACCAAGTAAAAAGTAATCACATATGATTGCATCATCTAATCAGTAATTGTTGAGCACCTACTATGTACCAAGCATGGGGAATACAGAGGTCTGGTAAGATGTGGATCCTCACCACAAGTCACTCACAATCTAGCAAGGATACAGATGTGAACAGAAGTAAATACCTTTGAGTGTGTGCAGTAGAACACAAGGTACAGTGAGAGTACTCATAAGTCCATCAAGCAGGGGTGGTGAAGACAGGCTTTTCCAAGGATATGGGGCTTGAGCTGAGGCTTGAGGGAGGCTTAGGAATGTGCCCTTCCAGCCAGAGGGAAGAGCATATGCAAAGGCATGCAGATGGGATTATGATGGCACATTTAGGAACTTCCAGGGGTTCAGTTTGACTGGTGCAGGGGAAGGAGTGTAGAATGAGTGGCAGGAGATGGGTCTGAAGAAGCAGGCAGAATCCCATGGAGAGTCCCTTGTGCCAAGCCAAGGTAATTGGGCTTTATCCAGGACATTTGGCTAACTCAAAGAGTTTGATCAGGAAAATAGAATTTTGTTATTATTCTTTTTAAAAGATCATACTCTGTTGGCTGACTGCCGGGAAGGAATGTGTCCAGATGCACAAAGACCAGTTAGGAGGTGGTTGCGATAAAAAGGTGACTTATCTGAGCTAAGACAGTGGTGTGAAAGAAGGGGACTGATTTGAGAGAGTCGATAGAAGTGTGGGATGGACAGGATTTGGTGACAGATTCGATCAGGGGAACATAGAAGAAAGGGGAATTCTCTTACAGAATTTTACATGTATGTTTCTCAGTTGCAATTATAATGTATATACCGGTTTGTATTTCTTTTTTCACTTTATGACATCGTGTTTTTTGTATTACTGAATGGCCAGAACATTATTATTTTAACGGATGTAAATTGATCTGTTAATTGGTTAGGCCATCATTTATTAATGCTTTCTTTATTGATAAACATTTTTATTATTTTCTGGTATTTTTTATGAAAACACAATAAACATTTGCAAGTATACTTTGCACTTTTCTTTTGAATCTTTTTCTTAGGATTAGTTTCTGCAAGTGGTATTACTGAGTCAGAGAGTATGGACCTTTTTTTTTAATACACAAATTCATTTTATTGTGGATTCAGACTACAGAGAAGTGTACAAAGCAAATGTAAAAGTCCTCCTTACCTTCTCTGCAGAGTCCACAGTTTGGTGGGCATCCTCTTAGTCCTTCTCTGTCTTCATTTAAAATTGCAACAGGGGGCTTCCCTGGTGGCACAGTGGTTGAGAGTCTGCCTGCCGATGCAGGGGACACAGGTTCGTGCCCCGGTCCGGGAGGATCCCACGTGCCGCGGAGCGGCTGGGCCCGTGAGCCATGGCCGCTGAGCCTGCACGTCCAGAGCCTGTGCTCCGCAACAGGAGAGGCCACGACAGTGAGAGGCCCACATACCGCAAAAAAAAAATAATAATAATAAAATAAATAAATAAATAGTAAAATTGCAACAGAAACAGCCAAATTGTCTTCTAAAAGTGTCACCAGTGGAGAGCGCCCATTTCTCCACACTTCAACAACTCTTGTTATTGTCAGTCTTTTTAATTTTTACCAATATAATGGTCTAAGGAATTACCTGATTGTTTTAAATTTACTTTCTCCTGATTGCTAGTGAGGTTGAGCATCTTCTTATAGGTTTATTGGCCATTTTCATGTCTTCTCTGAATTTCCTATTCATATCCTTTACTTATTTTTCTTTTAAGTTATTTGTCTTTATCTTCTGAATTTTTTAGAAGATCTTTATACATTCTGGTTAGTAAACCCTTTTGCCAATTAAATATGTTATAGGTATTTTCAGCCATTCTGTGACTTTTTTTTTAACTTATCTTTCATTGTATAGTTTAAGATAAGATAGAACTTATCTTTCATTGCTCTTAGTTTTTAATGAAATTTATTGCTCTTGTCCTCTACTCGGTCTTTTAGGCTTTGTGTCTTTTTTTGGAAGGCCTTTCTTTCCCACTTTAAAGTTAGAAAATATTTGTATTTTGTTTTAATACTTGCTTAGGTTTTTGTTTTGTTTTGTTTTAGTTTATTTGCATAGGTCTTTAATACATCTGGACTTTATAGTGTGAGGCAAGAGTCTGACTTTTTTTTCCCAAATGGAAATTGTCCCAAGGCCATTGACTGAGTAGGCCATCCTTTTCCCACTAATTTGAAATGGTATGTGAACCTTTTAATGGATTTGGGTAGTAGTGGAAAACTGCTTTCTTAAAAAGAATGAACTAGTTTATACAAATTGACATCAGCAATGTGTATTTACCCCAGTTTTGCTGCAGCTTTCCAAGTATTGGTATGATTGTTTTATTGATTGTGAGCTAATTTAAATTAATTTTTATTTATATCGGTACACAGCTATTTTCATTTCTCAGTGATGCAAATGATGGTATTAGAGGACTTTACTGAATAGAATCAATGCCAAAATACCTGGTACAGTAGGAAGCCTACATAAGTGACTAGCTGTCTAAAGATTGATGACTCCCATCCCACCCTACATTTTCTTCCATCTCCTCCCCTGTGCCTCTCATAGGATCTTCTGCAGGAGAGCTGGTCCTCATTACAGCCAGGGTGACCACAGAAAGGACCCCAGGAACCTGCCTGTATTTTAGTGCTGCTCCAGGAATCCTGCCCTCCAGCCAGCCACCCATGTCCTGCTCGGAAGAGGGAGCAGGAAATGCCACCCTGAGCCCTAGGATGGCTGAGGAGTGTGTCAGTGTCTGGAGCCACGAAGGTCTTGTGCTCACCAAGTTGCTCACCTCCGTAAGAGCCTCAGATTGTTGGGGTTTCATAAACTGCCATGCTGAATGCTGTGTCTTGATGGCTTCTGGATGCAATTTTACCTAGTAGAAAAGCACAGGCTTTATAATCCTGCCTCAGGTTCTGTGACCTTGAGCAAGCATGTGGGCCTCTCTGAAACTCAGCTTCCTCAGCTGTAAAATAGGAAACATGATGCTGTCTCCTAATACCAACAAATAAGGATAAATGAGAATGAATGTAAAGCGCCTGGTACATAATAGAGATTGGATAAATGACAGCTATTACTATTAACAATTGTCTATAGATACAATAAAACATGATCTTCACCTCAAAGGAATTCAGAAGCTGTAATAAGAGGCAGAATGGGCTAATTGCTATCATTGGGGTGTGAGCAAAGTGTTATTCAAACAGAGTAAGGACCAATTAACTCTGACTTGAACGTTTATGGAGAGTGCTTCACCAAGAAGGTGGCATTTAAGAAAGGGAATTGTTTACAATAGTTTATACCTTACTAAGTGCTTTCAGTTTCATTACCTCATTTGATCTTAAGGCTGTTATGAGGTAGCTGTTATTATCTCATTTTACAGATGAGGAAACAGACTTAGAGGGAGTGAATTGCCCCAGGCCACACAACTGGTTAAGTGGCAGAGCCAGGATTGCAACTTACAGCCTTCTGACTTCCAAGTCCCAGGCTCATTCTGCTCTGTCAGGATGATCCTTGAAGAATGAGGAAGACATGGGCAGGAATGCAGTAGAGGCGGTTCAGGAGAGGGGAGATACATTCCAGGCAAAGGGACCAGCATGAGTACAGGCCTAGGGATTGAAAAGTGTTCAGGCTTCAGGAGCACTCCACGACGAGGGCTTAGGCATGACATAGAGGAAGAGACAAAAGAGATGCAGGGGCCAGGTCATGAGGCACCGTGAGGTCTGGCTAAGATGCTGTGACTTGATACTGCAGGCCATGGGAGTCACTGGTGCTGGGTGGACAAGACTGGCTAAGTGTAGGAGAGAGACCAGTTAGGAGGCTGCTTCATACTGCTCCCTCACATTTGCAAAGACCCTGGTGAGGAGCATGACTTGGGAGCTTGGAATCAGAGACCTTGGTTTCCAGACCTGGCCCTGCTTGCACATTTCAAAATGTAGACAATAGTGAACTTTCCTATCTCCTGGAGTCATTATAGGGGTTCAGTTTAAATGTTTGGGCAAGAAAGCGGTTTGTAGACCATTGAGACAAATGTTAGCTTGCATGAAAATAAGAATAGAATTTTCCCAATTTTAGTTGCTCCCTGGATGTGGAGAGCCCTCTCCCCCATGGAGGCTTCTCTCTATAGCCCTTGGGCTGGGGGTATCTAAGATATCTTCCCAAGGGAAGATTCTCCACAGTCCCTTCTCTCTCCATCATTCCTCCTCCCCTTCCTGTCCCCACCCCTAGGAGGAGCTGGCTCTGTGTGGCTCTAGGCTGCTGATTTTGGGCTCCTTCCTGCTTCTCTTCTGTGGCCTTCTCTGCTGTCTCACTGCTGTGTGCTTCCACCCACGCCGGGAGTCCCACTGGTCTAGAACCCGGTTCTGAGGGCACTGGCCTAGTTCCTGTCTCGTTCTCAGGTAAGGTTCTCTGATTCAGTCCTGTGGGAATAGGGGATGGGGTGTGAGTGGCAGCTGTAACTGAGACAGAGCTTTTCCTAAACAATATGGTTTGGTTTTACTTATTTTTGTACTTTATGTGGAATCATACATATTCTTTTGCGACTGACTTCTTTCAGTTAACATTCTGATTTTAAGATTCATCCATAGCTGTAGTTTACATCCAAGCTTTTTGGCAACAGCAGTGAATTAAGGGGGTTCAAATTTGATGATGTGTCCTGGATATGAAGCATGTTTGTCTTGCTTTTGTCCTGAAATTCTGATACCCAGTTTTATGATGCAAATTTTGTAAAATTCATCTTGAACTGCTCAAAAGGATTGATGATGCCCTTTTACTGGACACACACTATGTGCCCAAGCACTTCATATGCACCTGATCTTTTACATTAGCCATCATTGCATTAGAAAAAGTTGATTCTGCTAGCAGGATCTTTGCAGGGACACAGCCTCCAAAGTGGGGGTAGGACATATTGGCTAACTGGTTAGTCCATCAGCTCATTAAGATTAAAAAAAAAAAAAAGTTCTTTAAAAAATCTCACCCTTTCAGTTGAGTCTCATATAATTCAAGAGTCATATATTGTGCACCCCGCTCTTAAACTGTTCTCAGCTTCAGCTGGCCGCTGTGCCCTAGGAAGCAACTGTGGGAGAAGAGGAAACCGCTCAGACCCAGGCAAGGTGCTGACCAGAGGAGCTGGACCCTCAAGATCAACTTTGCTTATATTGCTTAGGGCTAGGCCTGACTGCTCCAACCACCTACTTGGGTTGGGAAAAGGTGGAACCCTCTTAGCCTTTCTTAGATCTGAGCAGAGTGGGAAAGGAAGGCTTTCTGGCTCCTGGCAGACCCTGGGATCCTGAGGCCATCTCAGTTGGAATAAGTGCCTGTACCTATCTCTAGTTGTCACTTCCTCTGCTCCTTCCCCAATTTCTGCAGCCATACCAGAGCTTCCTCCAAAGGCCCTCTGACCTGCCCTGTTTTTTTATTTTGTTTCTCTCCAGGTGTGAATCAACTTCTTGGGCCTTGATTCTGAGTTGGAAGAGATATTACAAAAGTGGAGAGCTGGAATGTGGGGGAAATAAAAGGTTTTTTTGCCCAGTGTTTCCCAGGGTGTTTATTGGGGACTGGATTGAGGTGGGAATTTTAAGGTAGAGAGTCTCGGGAGGTTTAGGGGATTTTTCCTTGTTGACTCTTTAGTTTGGGTTGGTATAGGGCATAAGGTTACTGCAGCTCTTGGGTATGGTCATGGAAATGCTTTGACATAAATGCATTGTGACCTTGTGCAGGTCATGCTGCTGTGAAGGGCCTCAGTCTCCTGAAGGGATATGACAGATTGAGTTTTCTCAGCAAAGATTCCTCGAACTTGGGAGCCCACGACCAGGCTGGATAGTTACTAACCAGGACAGTCCGTTTTCCCGCCTTTTCCGCGCCCAGCAGCAGTCTTCCCTTACCCCTCCCAACCTCTACCCTGCACGCAGGCGCAGATCACGGCTTCTTATTTCCTTCCACCCGCGCCCCCTCAAAGCTTCCCCTAGCAACAAGCTCGGGCTCCGCGCTAAGGCGGGGCGAGCGCATGCGCTGCAGCCCTTTCCACCACCAGTTGTCGGACAGCGCGCTGGGCTCCTCCTTCTCCAAGACTAGCCCTGCTCCCCACCTCCTCCCACCCAGGGTCCGCGTGGCGGGGCGCGCGCGCACTCTGGCTGGGTTGCTGCCCAGCTCTCTGGCCGCATCCTTAAGGAGAGAGGGGCGGGGCTGTTTCCTTTGGGGCCCCGCCCCCTTGGCCCGGCGTCCATACCGCGCCTGCGCGCTCCCGCCCGGTCTCCATCTTGGAATTGGGAGGAAGAGGGAGAGGGAGACTGGGACGAGACCGGGGCTGTGATGCGGAGAGGCTGAGACTGAGAAGAGGAGAGGGGGAGAGGGCACGGGGACCGCCCTTAGCTACAGTCTTTCAGCTGTCCTCGGGAAAGGGAAGGGGAAAGGGAGGGGGCCGGGGCGGGAGTGGGGGCTGTCACCCTCGGACCCCGGCGTGAGAGGGGCCGTGCGGTCGGACGTCCTCGGGGTAGGCCCCCTGTCGGTGGCCGAAGACCTGGGGCTCAGTCCCCTCGGTCCCGAATTTCCGGGCCTGACCCCACGCTTCTCAAATATCCGGGTCTCAGCCCCTGAGATTCCAGATATCCGGGACTCGGGTCCCAACCTCTCTAAACCTGGGGCTCTGTTTCACAGGGTTTCAAATATCTGGGGTTCAGGACCCTGCGTGCACCAGTATCCGGGGTTCATTCCCCACGAGTTCAGATATCAGATTCGGCCTCCCCCTGTTCGAATATCTGGAGTTAAGACCCCACAATCAGAAATCCGGGACTCAGCAACTGTCGCCCTCGAGGAAAAGGAGGACTGGACCGCGAGGTCAGATCAGGTTGTCACCCCCTCCCCTCCAGGGGAGGCTTCCCGGGCCCGCCCCTTAGGAAGGGCGAAAGCCGAGGAAGAGGTGGCAAGGGGAGAGGTCTCCTTGCCCCTCTCCCTGCTTGGCAGAGCCGCTGGAGGACCCCAGGAGGAGGCGGAGGCGCTGGGGCACCATAGTGACCCCTACCAGGTGAGACACGGGCTGCAGGGGCGCGGGTCCCTGTGTCTAGCTTGAGAAGAGAGGGTGCTGCTTTCTGGGAAGCTGGGCCTGGGTAGGCTCTCTCCTCAGGATGGGGAAGCCTAGCTGGGCCAGTGGTCAGCCTCTGGCTAGCCTTGCCTTCTGCTGCCACCCTCTTCCCCTTCCTTTTCCCTTCATTATGTCTGGTTGATGAGGGACCTCAGGTGACAGGGTCTCTGATGTCACGGGGGTCACACCCTAAGGTGCTTGAGCTAATCAGATGGATTTGCACCCTTCTGGTTTTCTCCCTGTTCACTTTGCCCCTCACAGCTACCCCTTCATGATTGTAACTCTCTTTCCTCTGGGGTGTTAATTCCCATGCCTCTGGTCCCCATGGTGGGTCTGCTTATCTGTTTTTTAGGCATGGTCTGCTTGGGTTTCTTGTCCTTTCAAGGAAGTGTATATGTGCATTTGTGTTTAGGGGTGCTTGGCAGTATTTCCCCCAACTGTTGTTACCTTCCAGCCTCTTGCTGTGATGGTATAAGTAATCTAATTAGTCAAGCGATTTATCATTTACAAAGTGCTCTACATCCATTCTCTCATTCATCTCCCCCCTCATTCATCTGGTGAGGGGGCTCTTTTACTGTCTTCTTCCCATTTTACAGTTGAGGCTATTGAGGCCCAGAGAGGTTGCCCAAGGTCACACAGCAGCAGAATAGGATTGGAACCCAGGTCCTTGAACAAGTCTTACCTGTGTTCCGTACCTGTCTCTTGTCATCTCTTTTCTTCTGTGCCTAGGTTTAGCCATGGGTCCAGAAGAGAATGGATTGGGGTGAGATTTAAGAATGGGAGAGAGAAGAGCTTCCTTTTTAGGAGGCCTATACTCAGAAGCTTTTCCTGATGGGAGGCTCTGGCCCCTGCCTTCTGCCTCATGGATTTTTCTCTCCACTGTGACCTTCATCTTTCCCCTCATCCCAGTCTTTGGCCTGGGTTCCTGAGAGGGCCATCTCTTGTGGCAAATGATAGTGGTGTCTCTTAACAGTTAAAGCCAAGCTGCCGGGGGGTAGGATGATCCCCAAAGTATTAAAGCCTTGTCGTGGCGACTCTGGAGGCAGGGAAGGAAAAATCCATATGCTGAGTGTCTGCATGGTGTTCCTAAGTACGAGATCTCATTAAAAATTTCACAACAGCTCCACGCTGTAATCCGTTTTACTGAAGAGAAGACCTAGTGTAAGGAACTTACTCAAAGCCTTGTTGCTGTATATTGCAGATGAAATGCACTGGTAGTGAAGCTTAGGGCGGACAGGCTTGGGTTTCCTCGTCTGTAGAATGGAGGTAACGTTGTCCATTTTAGAAGGTGGTTATGATTTAGCACAGACCTTGGTAATCACTCAGATGTTTGGTGTTTGAGGAAGAGGCCCCTTGTGATGTTTTGCTGGCATCTCTTATATGTGACCTGGGGTCCTCAGTTGGCATTCTTGGTTGGTTGCAGGTAAAGAGGTCAAGAAGATTCCTTTGGCAAGCTGTGAGCACCTGCCTTTGTGTGTGGGTGTGTGGTGGGGGTGAGGGGTGCTTGGCAGGGTTGCTGGCAGAAGAATGGAGAAAGGGGCCTGCTTTGAGCGGCCTGGGAGCTGCTTGGGGCTGGGCTGAGGGCAATCAATCAATCTCCTAGGCTATTCTGAGCCCTCTGCACCCTGGGGGCCCACCAGAGAGTCAGGCTTACTCCTTGCCCTCCAGCTTCCAGTGGGGCTGAGGAGACAAAATTAACAACACAACAGGAAACAATGTGTGACAGAATATAATTACATGCTAAATTGTTAGGTGCTTTTAAGGAGCTAGAACTCTGCCCTGGGAGTTGAGCTCTGCTGAAAAACTCCTTTGTGCCTAAATTCCAACAAGTGCTTATCCGGGAGTTTGGCCTGGAATCCCCTTAGGAGGTCTTGGCTCTGATGTCCTGCTGGAGTTTTCAGTACATTTCTGGCTGGGTGCTCTAGGAGCTCTTCCCCCAAGGGCTTGGGGTAGTCAGGGGAGGCTTCCTAGAGGAGGGGGCTGAGCTTGGGGTGAGTTGTTGAGAGAGTAGTGAGTACACAGGCCTGACTGGAGAGGAGGAGATCCCGTTCTCTGACCTTGGAGAAGTCCTTCCTTTCTATGCCTCAGCGATCTCATCCATGAAATGGTGATCCTGATCTTGCCTTGCTTGTTTCATAGGGCTGTTTTGAAAGCATAGTGGTAGAGGACCAGCTTTGGGCAAGTCACTTAACCCCTCTGAGTGCCTTTCCTCATCTGTAAAATAGGGGTAATAGTAACACCTCATAAGGTTGTGGTGAGGATTGAATGAGAGAGAATGCATGTAAGGTGCTTACTGTATAAGCTTAATAAATGTTCTTTGTACTGCAAATGTCCTGTACCTGTGTGTGTTGCGTGTGCCGTTGGACTGGACAAGTAAGGCAGCCCAGATCGCAGGCCCCCAGAGCCAGACACCATTTCTATCTCTGTCCTTCCCATTCTCGATCTCCCGCTTGCCACAGTGTCCCTAGCCCTTTTGGAGAGTGAGTCTCCTGGCCCCTGTGGGCCAGTACCCACTTGTAACAATGGCCGGATTTCCACTGCCTCCGGCCTTGGCTGTTTCCTGCTCTCTTCCAGAGTGTGAGAGGTTGAGGGAGGAGGGGGCCTCAACACCAAGGGGAACAGGAAGGTACCTGGAAATATTTGGGGCGTGGGACTTGTGGGACAGGACGCTTGGGGATCTGGGGTTCTGGCTGGGAGGCAGAATCTTTTATTCTTGAGGCGAGATTTAGGGGCCGTAGGGAAGTGGAACTTGTTGAGGGCTGAGGGGTTGGTGAGGATGCTGAACTCCCAGTCTTCCTTTAGTTTTAGGGACTCCAGAGACCCAGCCCTAGTGCAGTCGTTGCCAGGGCAACTTCATTTTTCTTTTTTCTTTTTTTTTGAGCTTTGATATTGTTCCTAATCTCCCCCTGCCCTTCCTTGGTAGTGCCTCCCCCTCATCGGAACTAGGGGAGGAGGGGCCCTTTCTCTCTCTGAGGGCCCCATCTTTGTTCTAAGAGTCCCATCTTTTCACCAGGTTAAGCCCCACTCTCAGGGCCCCCAGGGGCCACCATGCCAGCTGGGGGCCGGGCCGGGAGCCTGAAGGACCCTGATGTGGCTGAGCTCTTCTTCAAAGATGACCCGGAAAAGCTCTTCTCTGACCTCCGGGAAATTGGCCATGGCAGCTTTGGAGCTGTGTACTTTGTGAGTTGAGGCTTGGGAGGGTGGGGCAGGGACTGTCTTCCCGCTGTGGACCTCCAAACAGCCCTGTACACTATTCCACCACACCAGGCTTTCCTGCCCTCTCCTGCTGGGCCAGCAAGTCTTCCTGCTACCCAGTGCTCACTGGGGGCCTTCACTACCTTCTGGTCTGGTCCTCTAGGCCCGGGATGTCCGGAATAGTGAGGTGGTGGCCATCAAGAAGATGTCCTACAGTGGGAAGCAGTCAAATGAGGTAGGTCAGGCTTGACAGACTGGTAGGAGGCAGGGGACCCCAGGCTCAAGATGCAGGCTAAGTAAGCCTCTCCTCCCCTGACCTTCTCAGAAATGGCAGGACATCATCAAGGAGGTGCGGTTCCTACAGAAGCTCCGGCATCCCAATACCATTCAGTACCGGGGCTGTTACCTGAGGGAGCACACGGCTTGGGTGAGCTGGCCCCCTGACTCTGCCCTGATCTTTGTACTCAGTACTCAGGCCCATCCTTATCCTGGTCTAGTCTCTTAAGTGGGCCCTGTTCAGGGTGTTGTTGGGCAGATCATGGGAAGGAGGAAATCTTTCCCAACCTCTGCAGTCCTCAGACAAACTCATAAGCAGCACTGTGTGTCCAGAGGGAGAGGCTGAAGAATGACATAGACTATTAGCAGTTGAAAGGGGGCACATGGGCTGGGAGAGCTGGAGATTGAACGATGGGATTCAGATGGAGATGGTAGTGATGTCTTGGGCTCTTTCTAAGGGAGGCCCTGACTCCAGGGACTTACCCCCACCCTCTCGTTTCTCCCAGTTGTCGTTTCTCCCTGTTATTACCCTGGGACCATTGCTTGAGTAGAGGCTAGGCAAGGAGGCCCTCTGTTTTGGATCTCTCTCCAAGGGAGATAGGCCAGGGGTGGCCAGATCTGCTGATCTCTGACCCTTGACCCTTCCATAGCTGGTGATGGAGTATTGCCTGGGCTCAGCTTCTGACCTTCTAGAAGGTAAGTGATTCTTTGGCCAACAAGTGGGAGAAGGGAGAAGAGCAGAGAAGCCGTAGGGGAAGGGTTAAGGGAAGATAGTTCCCGTCCCACCCTTGGGCTCCCTCAGTTTGATGTTTTTCCCTTACTCCCCAGTGCACAAGAAGCCCCTTCAGGAGGTGGAGATTGCAGCTGTGACCCACGGGGCCCTTCAGGGCCTGGCTTATCTGCACTCCCACAACATGATCCATAGGTACAAGCAGTACTGACAATGGCTGGGAGGGGGTGCTCTTTACACCGCTCCTCATTCTCCTGGGCTCCAGTCTTCTTGGAAACTTGGTGCAAAAGCCCCTGCCCAGCCTTTCTGAGATGCATGTCTTATCCTTGTGCTTTGCCTTTGGCAGGGATGTGAAGGCTGGAAACATCCTGCTGTCAGAGCCAGGCTTGGTGAAACTGGGGGACTTCGGCTCCGCATCCATCATGGCACCCGCCAACTCCTTCGTGGGCACCCCATACTGGTGAGTGGGAGTGGTGGTGAATGGAGAGAGCTCCCGGGATGTTGGGAGCAGGAGTTGGCAGGGTCTGGGCGGGTGATTAGCCTCTCTCTCCTGACCGTTCTCCCAGGATGGCTCCAGAAGTGATCCTGGCAATGGATGAGGGGCAGTATGATGGCAAGGTGGATGTCTGGTCCTTGGGCATAACCTGCATCGAGCTGGGTAAGGACATTCTCCTCTTGGCTCCTTATCCTCTTTTCTCTCCACTCCTTTCTCTTTTTCTTACTATCCCCACACCATCCCATCCTCTGAGGCCTCCAAGCATCTGTCCATTTTGAGTCTACCCTTGATCCCCAGCACAGGCAGCTGTCAAATCCTGCCATTTCTTAGACCTAAAGATTTCATAACATTCATCTTTTCTTGTCCACTACTCTAGTTCTAAATCTTTTTGCGTGCCCACTGTGTGCCATGCACTGTGCTAGTAGGTTCTGGGGGTAGAGCAGTGAATGAGGTTCTTGCCCTCTTGGAGCTTACATTCAAGTTGAGGAAATAGGCATGTTTTCTTTCATTGTAAGAAAAGCTGAATGGAGAAGATATGGGAGCAGTACAACCAAAAAACAAGGTACTTGACCTAGTTAGGGGCTGAGGAAGGTCTCCTTGTAGCAGAGATGTCTAAACAACCACAAGACAAATAAATAGGTAGCTTTGAAAGACTGTAGGGAAAAGTATTCCAGACAGAGGAGCATGCCTGGGGAGCTGAGACTAGCCTCAGTTGTTTGGAATATTGCATGTGTTAACGAAGAACAGTGAGTGATAAGGCCAGAGAGTTAGGCTCAGTGAGTTCACGAGGTCTTGAAGCCATGTTGAGGTTCTCATCTCTGCCAGCCAATGCTATTGAAACAACTGTTTTAGTGAGATAATGTTTGTAAAGCCCCCAACACGGTGCCAGGCACAAAATAGTTGCCCAAGAAAGAGATGTTATCAGTTACTCTTTCCAACAATTTCCTGCAGTGATCTCTCCCACTGCCAGTCTCTTCTTCCTTCCAGTCTCTTTTACATCAGAGAGATGTGCTGTTGTTTTCTCTTCTCCTCAGAGCCGTCAGTGGCTCCCCATTGCCTTCAAGACTGAAGCCATCCCCATCCTTGTTTCCACCAAGCTAAAGGCTCTGCTTCCTAAAGGCTGGCTTTCCTCTTAACAAGTTCTGAATTTTTCCTCTTAATTACCTTTGTTTGTATTGTTTCCTGTGCCCAAGGTTGGAGATTTGGACTTGCCTTTCCCTCCATCTACACATGTCTACATTTACCATTTAAGGCCATGACCAGATAGGCAATGGAAATATGTGAAGCAGGCCAGGTATAAGAAAACTCTAGAGCTGTCCATTTTATTCCTAGTTTTTGGTAGAGACATGGGTGCAGGGAACTATTTCTCTACTATTGAAAAAACCCATCAATCTTTATTATAAATGGCAACGGATAGTCAGTATCAGGGAAGCAATATGGAGGAGACTACAGCAAACCGGAGGTTGCTGTTCCCACCTGAAGAGGGCAGCTGTTGCTTAGCTCCAGCCCATTGTTATGCAGGAATGTAGGCTCCATTTCACCAGATCTAAGTTTTTAAGAGAAACTGGAAATTTAGGTTATTATTTCATTATTATTATCAGAATTTAAAAATCACTGTTTAGGCGAAAACCAAAACCAACACAAAGCATTTGTCTGGGCCACAAGGGGCTTCTAGTTTGTGACTTCTGATCTGAGGCCTGCCTCCAATATCCCTTTTTCCAAAATAGCTTCCCTGAATCCCCTGCGAATGTACCAGTTTGAAGTCCCACCACACACCCAGCTTCCCAGCCATTTACCTGTTTTCCTCTTGTGCCAATTAGCACTTTGAACTTGATGCTATTTGTTCAATCCTATTTAATCTTCCCTGTTAGACTGGAAGTTCCTTGAGGACAGGGCCTGTCTATTGTTTTTCATCTTTCCCGTAATACTTAAGCGAGTTTTTTGCTCTGATTTGGCACCTAATAAATATTAGTTGGGTCGGCAACTGAATGTGCTTTCTTCTGCCTTCATTCGTGCTTTTGCATGTGTTATTTTCTTTGATACCTATTCCACCCATGTGCAGTGGAGAGGATGCGTGCTGCGTCTTACAGAGGAAGGATTAATTGAGATTATGGGAATTGCTCAGGGTCATGGAGTGAGGAAGTCAGGGAGCTGGGGTGTGAGCCCAAATCTTCTGATTTCCATTCCAGTCTCCTCTGCCCACCTGCCACCTCTCACCTTCTCCCCCTTGACCTTTCTCTGTAGCGGAACGGAAACCACCGCTGTTTAACATGAATGCGATGAGTGCCTTATACCACATTGCACAGAACGAGTCCCCCGTGCTCCAGTCAGGACACTGGTGAGGACTGGGATTCCTGGGCCCAGGGGTTAGGCCATAGGGGTAAGGCTGCCTGGCTCACGCCCTCCCCACCCTTCCCCTGCTGTGACTTCTAGGTCTGAGTACTTCCGGAATTTTGTCGACTCCTGCCTTCAGAAAATCCCTCAAGACAGACCAACCTCAGAGGTTCTTCTGAAGGTGAGGGCTCACTGGCCTAGCATTCTCCTAGAACTGTAGCTTGTTGGAGCCACAGAAACCCCTCAGTGAAATTAGTGATTCCTGATTCTTCCTCCACTGAGAACTTCATTTATGAATTCCCACCCCCATCCCCAGTGCCCAGTGGACTTTGTGTTTTGCAAGATTTTGTCTACCAGATTGCCTTTATTTATTAAGTAATCATTTGTTTTCCCGTCTTTTATTAATCAAAGATATATATAATTGCCAGCCAGAATTTCTGGCCAGTGTGCAATAACCAGGGTTACCACACCAATCTGATGTAATTCAAGCCAAAAGCCTGTGTAGCCTTGTCATGGGGAAATGTATGATTTCCCTTAGGGGTTTTTTGAGTTATCAAAAGTAGAGGGGCCCCCATTCCCTTCAGAGATCCATAGGGGCCTAAGGACCCCTAGTTGGGAACTGACTTAGATTGTCTACCCTGACCTACTTGTTTTATAATTGTGGGATGCTTTGAGAGGCCCAGAGAGGCCTCATGACGTGTCCAGGGGCACAGAGCACTTTGATAGAAGACCTGGACTAGAATCCAGATCTCCTGGCTGTTCTTGCCTGTCAGCCATGCCTGGAGGAACAAGAGACTGTGTGGGGAGTAGAGACGGGGTGGTAAAAATTAATGTGGGAGGAGGGGTTGGGACAAGGCCAGCATCAACCTGTGGTGGGCATGGGCCCCAGGGGAGTGCCTCAGGCCAGAGGGAATGCCAAGATCCATGGGATATTGGGATGCGGGAGGTGCTTGGCGGCAGGCCTCAGTGCTCTCTTCCCCCAGCACCGCTTTGTGCTCCGGGAGCGGCCACCCACAGTCATCATGGACTTAATCCAGAGGACCAAGGATGCTGTTCGGGAGCTGGACAATCTGCAGTACCGCAAAATGAAGAAGATACTGTTCCAAGAGGCACCCAATGGCCCTGGCGCTGAGGCCCCAGAGGAGGAGGAGGTGACCCGGCTTGCCCTGCCACCCTTCTTCACCACCATGTTGTGCTTGCCTCCTAGCGGTTGCTTGGCGCCCCTCCCCACCCTTCTCCATACCCCCGTCTCTTTGTGCTACCTCCGTATGCACATCCCTTGTCTTTCCCCTTCCCTGCCCAACAGCCTGTGTCCTGTCCACAGGAGGCAGAGCCCTACATGCACCGGGCCGGGACGCTGACCAGTCTAGAGAGTAGCCATTCAGTGCCCAGCATGTCCATCAGCGCCTCCAGCCAGAGCAGTTCAGTCAACAGCCTAGCAGATGCCTCTGACAATGAGGAGGAGGAAGAGGAGGAGGAGGAGGAGGAGGAGGAGGAAGAAGGCCCTGAAGCTCGGGAGATGGCCATGATGCAGGAGGGCGAGCACACAGTCACTTCCCACAGCTCCATCATCCACCGGCTGCCGGTATGCAGCTCACCCTGAGTAGGCCTGACAGCGGCAGGGCCGAGCCCCAGCTCTCCTTCTCAGGAATCACCTTGGTTCCCTGCTCCCCCTCCCATGTGTGACTGCTCCTTCTCTAAGTCTGCCTGGGTCTCCAGGGAACTCCCTGTGGGCCCATTGACCTCTGAGCCTTGGGCATTCCTTCCATCTTCCCTTCCTCTAGGGCTCTGACAACCTCTATGATGACCCCTACCAGCCAGAGATGACCCCAGGCCCTCTCCAGCCACCTGCAGCCCCGGCTCCCACATCCACCACCTCTTCTGCCCGCCGACGGGCCTACTGCCGCAACCGGGACCATTTTGCCACCATCCGTACTGCCTCCCTGGTAAGTGCAGCCATCCTGGATGCCCCAGACTATCTAAGTCCAGAAGTGACATATGATTAAGTCCAGATTCCACCCTCACTTTGTGTTGCTGTCTCTTGCCTTCTCACCTCGACCGTCTCACCTAAACCCTCCCCTCTCCCCTCCCTTCTCCCAACAGACTATTTTGGTCACATTGCCCAGCTCGTACTCCATTTTTGTGGCTGGACTTAAATAGCATCTCCTGGCATGCCTTCCCAGGCTCCTGGCCAGCCAGGTGCTTCATATCCTGTGCTGTGGTACTCCTGAACAGCATGATGACAGGTTTGCTGGATTCTGTGCCCCTAGAGGGCAGAGATGGTGTACAGGTACCTGCCTGTGCCAGTAATTGGCTTTCAGGCCCACACACATCCCCGTATTTAATCCTTCCAGCTCTTCTGGGAGGGTGAGGGTATGATCCCATTTGTGAGATGAAACAGCTGTGACTCAGGGGGGGCTACCTTTGGTGCTTCCCAAATTCTGTAACCAGGACCTTGGTCCTCTCTTAAAGTCACAGCGATGTTTTTCTCAGTTCATAGGAAAAGGGGTATACTTTTCCTAAAACATAGTTTTTCGTCTGTACTTTTAATAAACTTTTAGATTACATTCCTGTTCAGCTGTAAGATTTGATGGTCCCCTTGGAGGCCACTGGTTGGTCTAGTATGTTCTTGTAGCCTCTGCTTATGGCTGGTTGTTCTTTTAGGACAACTCTTCAGACCCTGTGATGCTTGGTGCTTTGTGGTACTGTGTAGAGAGGTCTGTGATCTCCAGGGTTTTGGCCACCTGGACTAGTTTGGGGTACATTGACATAGCCCCTTGACAGTGGGATCTGAGCTCAAACTTCAGATGAGGACATCCAGGCCCAGTGTTCTTGTTATTCCAGTGTCCCATGGTCCATATTCTGGCTCCGTATCTGAGCTGTAAAGGGTCTTCAGTGTTTGCTGAAGGGGAAGGAACCATCACTTACTGGTTCAGAGTGTTCTAGACACTATTATATAGGTATCAAAGTTAATCTCCCCAGCCCCCTGTGAGGAGGTGTTATTGTCCCATTTAATAGAGCTAAGGCTTAGCAGCATTAACTTGCTTGAGGTCACATGGTTAGTAAGTGGCAGAGCTGGGATCTGGTCCCAGGTCTGTCTGATTCTTTTATTCTTTTGAATTAATCTGAATTGTTCCTACTTTTATGCAAAACCCTGTGCTCAGCACCTTTTCTTGTTTCATTGAGTCTCATCAACCTCTGAAGGAGATATCTCCATGATCCAGTTGAGGTGGCAGGCTCAGAGAGGTTAAGTGTGAGGAAGATATCAAATGAGAATTAAACCCATAAGGCTAACACTCACGTTCTTCCCCCATAGAGCACGAAGACTATGTGTGTTAATAAAATGGGGGCCAGGGCTGCGCCCCACTTCTCATCCTTTCTCCCGCCCCCAGGTCAGCCGTCAGATCCAGGAGCATGAGCAGGACTCAGCCCTGCGGGAGCAGCTGAGTGGCTATAAGCGGATGCGACGACAGCACCAGAAACAGCTGCTGGCATTGGAGTCGAGGTTGAGGGGCGAGCGTGAGGAGCACAGTGCGCGGCTGCAGCGGGAGCTCGAGGCGCAGCGGGCTGGCTTTGGGGCTGAGGCCGAAAAGCTGTCAAGGCGGCACCAGGCTATCGGTGAGAAGGAGGCGCGAGCTGCCCAGGCTGAGGAGCGTAAGTTCCAGCAGCACATCCTCGGGCAGCAGAAGAAGGAGCTGGCTGCCCTGCTGGAGGCGCAGAAGCGAACCTACAAACTTCGGAAGGAGCAGCTGAAGGAGGTGGGATAGGGCTGCAGCAGTGGGTGGGGTTGGTGGAGGGTGAGGCGGGCCCTGACCTCCTTGCTCTCCTGCTGCCCTTTCCTAGGAGCTCCAGGAGAACCCCAGCACACCCAAGCGGGAGAAGGCTGAGTGGCTTTTGCGGCAGAAGGAGCAGCTACAGCAGTGCCAGGCGGAGGAGGAGGCTGGACTGCTGCGGCGGCAGCGCCAGTACTTTGAGCTGCAGTGTCGCCAGTACAAGCGCAAGATGCTGCTGGCTCGTCACAGCCTGGACCAGGACCTGCTTCGAGAGGTAGGCCACCCCCTCCCTGTTCCCCTCCCAGATCCCAGGCACCTACCCTTTTCCATTTGCCTCACTTGTGGTTGTCTTTCCCATCTGCCCTCATTCGTGTCACAGCTCGGCTTCTCTTCAACACCTCTTTCGCTTCTCGTGCCCACTAGACCCTGCTAGAGTTCCCAGGCCAGCTAGGAGCTTGGCTCCCTTACACCTCTCATCTACACCCCTCATCTCCCCACCCTCGGCTCCCTCTGCCAAGGAGTCCTGGGCCTCTCACTTCCTTGACACCAACAAGGCTTTCTGACCAGTTTCTGGGCCCTGCCTCCCTTTTGCCTCAGGACTTGAACAAGAAACAGACACAGAAGGACTTGGAGTGTGCATTGCTGCTACGGCAGCATGAGGCCACACGGGAGCTGGAGCTACGGCAGCTCCAGGCCGTACAGCGCACACGGGCTGAGCTCACCCGCCTGCAGCACCAGACGGAGCTGGGCAACCAGCTGGAGTACAATAAGCGGCGTGAGCAAGAGTTGCGGCAGAAGCATGCGGCCCAGGTTCGCCAGCAGCCCAAGAGCCTCAAAGTACGTGCAGGCCAGCGTCCCCTGGGCCTCCCGCTCCCCATTCCTGGGGCTCTGGGACCACCTAACACAGGCACCCCTAGAGAAGAGCAGTCCTGCTCATCTGGCCAGGAGGCAGACCAAAGAATTCTGGGAGAGGAGGAGGAAGCAGTTCCAGAGAGAAGGATTCTGGGGAAGGAAGGGGCTGCCTTGGAGCCAGAGGAGCAGAGGATATCGGGGGAAGAGTCAGGAACCCCTAGTCCCAGTCCACAGAAACATAGGAGTTTGGTTGATGAGGAAGTTTGGGGGCTACCTGAGCAGGAGATAGAGGAGCTTAGAATTCCATCCCCGGCACCCCAGGAGAGGAGCATTGTGGGCCAGGAGGCATCCGGGGAATGGAGGTTGTGGGGGAAGGAGGATGGTAGCCTCTTGGATGAGGAGTTTGAGCTTGGCTGGGTCCAGGGTCCAACACTGACCCCAGTCCCTGAGGAGGAGGAGGAAGAGGAGGAGGGTGCTCCATTTAGGACCCCGAGGGATTCTGGAGATGGCTGTCCCTCACCAGACATCCCCCCTGAACCCCCTCCAACACATCTGAGGCCCAGCCCTACTAGCCAGCTCCCTGGACTCCTGTCCCATGGCCTCTTGGCTGGACTCTCCTTTGCAGTGGGGTCCTCCTCTGGCCTCTTGCCCCTACTACTTCTGCTGCTGCTCCCACTGCTGGCGGCCCAGGGTGGGGGTGGCCTGCAGGCAGCCCTGCTGGCCCTTGAGGTGGGGCTGGTGGGCCTGGGGGCCTCCTACCTACTGCTTTGTACAGCTCTGCACCTGCCCCCCAGTCTATTCCTACTCCTGGCTCAGGGCACCGCACTGGGGGCCGTCCTCAGTCTGAGCTGGCGCCGAGGTCTTATGGGTGTCCCTCTGGGCCTTGGGGCTGCCTGGCTCCTAGCCTGGCCAGGCTTGGCTCTACCTCTGGCAGCTCTGGCAGCTGGGGGCAAATGGGTGCGGCAGCAGGGCCCTCGGATGCGCCGGGGCATCTCTCGACTC
Organism: Delphinapterus leucas; assembly: GCF_059928025.1. Lineage (NCBI taxonomy): Eukaryota > Metazoa > Chordata > Mammalia > Artiodactyla > Monodontidae > Delphinapterus > Delphinapterus leucas. The sequence continues at coordinate 16,355,323 of NC_143143.1, forward strand.
TGGTTGCGCGCTCTGCTGCGTCTGTCGCCCATGGCCTTCAGGGCCCTACAGGGCTGTGGGGCTGTGGGGGATCGGGGCCTATTTGCACTCTACCCCAAGACCAACAAGGATGGCTTCCGCAGCCGTCTGCCTATCCCTGGGCCCCGGCGGGGTAATCCTCGCACTGCCCGACACCCACTAGCCCTGTTGGCAAGGTTTTGGGCCCTGTGCAAGGGCTGGAACTGGCGCCTGGCACGGGCCAGCCAAGGTTTAGCCACCCGCTTGCCCCCCTGGGCCATCCACACACTGGCCAGTTGGGGCCTGCTTCGGGGTGAGCGGCCCAGCCGTATCCCCCGGCTGCTACCACGCAGCCAGCGCCGGCTAGGCCCCCCTGCCTCCCACCAACCACCACCAGAGACTCTAGCTGGGCGGAGATCCCGAACCCGCCAGTCCCGGGCCCTGCCTCCCTGGAGGTAACCAACTCTAGCTTCTCCCCAGCCCAAATCTAGAGCATTGAGCACTTTATCTCCCACTACTCAGTGAAGTTTCTCCAGTCCCAGACCTCTCCTCCCTTTCACCACTCCTTCCTCGGTATGCTTCCCCACCTCACCCCTAGCCCTTTGGGCCTCTAGACAGGCAGCCTCCTCCGCCGTGGAGTCCGGAGATTATATTTTGTGTTCTCCTGATGCTCCCCCCACACCCTAAGTTATTGCTCTTCTCCCACTGTGTGTGCTCATCCTCACCCTCATCGACTCAGGCCTGGGGCCAGGGGTGGCAGTGGGTGGGAAGAGTCATGTTTTTTTTTTCTCTCTTTGATTTTGTTTTTCTGTCTCCCTTCCAACCTGTCCCCTTTCCCCCACCAAAAAAAGAAAAAGACAAACACAAATAAAATATCTGAGCGGAACTGTACCTTTGGCCCAGGCTGCCTCTGTCTGCTTTGTCCTGCCGCCTAGCCTCCCCGGTATGCCCCCAATCTGGACCCTTGGCCCCCAGTTCCATGACCTCTTCACCCCATCTACGTTATCTCAACCCCTTTCACTCCTCAGCCTCATCCTCTCTACCTTCATAGCTTCGTTGCACCATGACCACCACCAGTTCAGGGGTCTGGGCCCCTGTTGAGCTTCTCCAGAACTTCTTGGTCCCACAGTTCCCCTGTTTGTGGATTCCTCCCCGAGAGTCCTCAGGTTCTGGGTCCTTTTGTCCTCATTCACTGCCTTTCCTCCCAACCCACTCCCTACGTGGTTGCCTTCTGTCTGGGAGCTGAGTTTCTCTCCTGGCATCAGGCATTACCCTAGAGGGCTGGGGGGATGGCACTGCAAACCGTCCACAGTAGGGGGTGGTGAGTTTGGGGGCCCAGACAGTGTGGGGGCTGCGGAAATGGGGTTGGTTGTGGGCTTGGAGTGGGAGCTGAGTATACAAGGGGCCGGGCTGGAATGTGGATATCTGGTCAGGGTGGCAGCTGCTGGCCTGTTGAACTTGTCGGGCCCTTTCTGGCCACCTCCTTTGCCCCTTTCCCTTATGTGGCCCGAGATGGGGCCACCCATCTTATCCATTTCTTAGCTTGGTGCTTATCCTTCCCTCCCTCCCACCCTGAGGTGATGAACCTGGGACTCCCTCTGTCTTTCCTCAGCTGTGTTGCTGTCTTCCATGTGTGTGTTGAGTGACTTGGTTTTCTCACTTGTTCATATTCTGTATCTGCTCACAGGCGTCTATCTCTAGGTTGTATTTTCTCCCTCTTTGCATGGTCAAAGCTTCTTGTGTGCACTCAGTCCTCTCAAGATTCTCAGTTCCCTGTCCATGAACTCTCCTGCTGTTTCTTGTGAGTTTTCCACCCAACTCTGTGAACGTGCTCTTGGAAGATGTCTTGTTTTCTTTGCATCTCTTGCCCATTGAGAATCTTCCTGATCTCTCTCAACACAATCCCATCTCTCCATGTCTGTCTGTATACAGCTCCCCCCGCCCCCTCTGTCTAACATGTTTTCTGTTTCTCTCCCTCTTCTTGTCTCTGCTTCTGTCTCCTCTCCTCCTCTCTTTCTTCTCCCTTTCCCCTGGTTGTTCCTCCTCCTCCTCCCCCCTGCCCCCATCTCCCCTTGGTCCGTCCACTGCATAGTCTAAGGAGCTGCAGATCAAGAAGCAGTTCCAGGAGACGTGTAAGATCCAGACTCGGCAGTACAAGGCTCTGCGGGCACACTTGCTGGAGACCACGCCCAAAGCTCAGCACAAGAGCCTCCTTAAGCGGCTCAAGGAAGAACAGACCCGCAAGCTGGCAATCCTAGCTGAGCAGTACGACCAGTCCATCTCAGAGATGCTCAGCTCACAGGCGGTGAGGCCTGGGGTCCAGGGAGGGAGCGTGGTGGAGGTTGGCCTTTGTATTTCCAGCTTAGCTGTGGGCACTGCAGGTGGGGGGTGTAGACAGAGATAGGGCTTTTCGCTCTTGGGAAACTCAGATATTCTTTCACTGTTGGTATTCTCTGCAATGGTTTTACTATTTCTCTTAAGTATTTTCTTAAGGTCTTGACAAAGCCAGCCTGCCTACTCCACCCAAGAACCACCAAGGAAAGAGTGGCTGTAATTTTTTCCTGGGCCTGAGTTAGTTTAATCTGTGAACAGGGAACAAATAAAAATGATTGTGGCCCTCAGGCCAATTTGCTCAGACTTCTGGAGGATTTTGAAGTTTGCTGTTCTAAAAGTGATCACACATCACACTGGAATAGGCCACTTAAAATAACACTGTAAAAAGTAAAAGTGTTCTTATTCATTGCCGTTCCCTCACCTAACCCACCTCTCAGAGGTAACTGTTGTTAACAATTAATTGTATTTTAGATTTTTTCCTATGCATATTTAGAAAATTATATAAAAATTTTAAACAAAAGTGGAATCATACTTTATATACTGGTCTCTAACTTCTTTTTCCACCTTGTATTTCTTGGACATCTTTCCATGTCAGTACACATATCTCATTTTTTAAGAGCATAGAGTTTTCCATGGTATGGATGTACCATAATTTATTTAACCCATCCCTTATTGGTGGACATTTAGGTTGTTTCCAGTATTTTGCTATTACAACGCTTCAGTGAACACCTTCGAGCACATGTGCAAGTATACCTGGGGGATAAATTCCTGGAAGTGTAATTGCTGTGTCACAGGGTATGACGACCTTTCATTTTGATAGATGTTGAGACTGGCTGCTTCTTGAAACCTGAGGGCCCAGGCCTGCTGGGGCAGGGGAGGATTGTGGGGGTAGGGGAGGAGGCCCCGAAAACTTGCTCTACCTAATCTCTAGCTGCGGCTTGATGAGACCCAGGAGGCAGAGTTCCAGGCCCTTCGGCAGCAGCTTCAACAGGAGCTGGAGCTGCTCAATGCTTACCAGAGCAAGATCAAGATCCGCACGGAGAGTCAACACGAGAGGGAGCTGCGGGAGCTGGAGCAGAGAGTAGCTCTGAGGCGGGCACTGCTGGAGCAGCGGGTAAGAGGGCTGGGCTTCCAGGATGGGGTGGGGAGGGCAGCCCCCACCCCCGACCCTCTGACCTCTATTCTGGGTGCCTCAGGTGGAAGAGGAGCTGCTGGCCCTGCAGACGGGGCGCTCTGAGCGAATCCGGAGTTTGCTCGAGCGGCAGGCCCGTGAGATCGAGGCTTTCGATGCTGAGAGCATGAGGCTGGGCTTCTCCAGTATGGCTCTGGGGGGCATCCCAGCTGAGGCTGCTGCCCAGGGCTATCCTGCTCCACCCCCTGCCCCCGCCTGGCCCTCCCGTCCTGTTCCCCGTTCAGGGGCGCACTGGAGCCATGGCCCTCCTCCACCAGGCATGCCCCCCCCAGCCTGGCGTCAGCCCTCTCTCCTGGCTCCCCCGGGTCCCCCAAGCTGGCTGGGGCCCCCAGCACAGAGTGGGACACCCCGTGGTGGAGCCCTGCTGCTGCTAAGAAACAGCCCCCAGCCCCTGCGACGAGCAGCCTCGGGGGGCAGTGGCAGTGACAATGTGGGCCCACCTGCTGCTGCAGTGCCTGGGCCTCTGAGCCGCAGCACCAGTGTCGCTTCCCACATCCTCAATGGTTCCTCCCACTTCTATTCCTGAAGTACAAGGTGGATAAGCCGATGAATGAGGCAGGGGTGGGTGGAGCCTGATCCTGGAGGGCTGTAAGCCTGAGGTCCATCCAAGGGTGAGGGACAGGAAGTTGGCTCCAGCTCCCCTCAGACCTTATCTCATGAGCTTCTTGGGCTGGCCAGTGGCCCAAGGCCAGCTTGGGCATAGGTGCCTCAAGGCTGACCAGGAGCCCCTGCCTCCCCACCATGGTGCCAGGGTTTCTCTCCATCACGGCCTCGGGAAAGGAGGGAGATATGCGTGTCAAATATTCATCTAGTCCCCTGGGGGAGGGGAAGGGTGGGTCTAGATATATTATATAAAGCGAACTATACTACGCCCTGGAATGGGGCCATGGACTTGGGGACGCCAGGCCCCCCAGACCTGGGATGTGACAGAGCAGGTCTGGGGCCTGGGGTGGGGAGAACGGGAGGAAAAGTTCTTCCTGAAAGAAAGATCAGGATGGGGTCTTGGGGGTCAGGATGCCTGGGTCTCTCCATTCCCCTGTTGCTGTCTGACGTCCTGTGCCGTCTTGTCCTTTATCCTTTTTTTTTTTTTTTTTTTAAATTGAGATTTGAGCTGGGGCAGGGGAACAAAATAAGAACCTTAGAAGGGGCTGCTCCCAGGCCTGGGGGCAGTCATGAGAGCCCCTCCCAGCTACGGGGCTGGCACAGAGCCCCATGGCAAGCTTTTAATAAACTGTTGGTTATTCTAACAGATCCCAGGACTCACCTTTTCTGTCTAAGGTGTATGTTAAGGAATGTTCAGTGGCAGGTGATAGTGTTACTTGTATTTAAAGAGAACTCCCTGGGCTGTGTAACTAAAAATTTCAGTGACTTTACTGACTTTGGACATGACTGAATCCAGAGCTTCAAAGGAAGTCATCAGTCGCTGGACCTCTGCTTCCCTTTGCTTTGGCTCCAGATTTTCAGGAAGGTTCACCTTACGCACAGGCCCCTGGCAGCTCAAGCCTTACAACCTGCCAACAACCTCAACAGCAAGAATTCCAGCAGTCCTGAAGTGACTTCATTGGTTTGATCTGTAGCCAGAGGCCTGGGGTGCTCTGATTGGTCAGGTTTAGACCCTGTACCCACCGCTTGAAGGCTGAAAGAGTCGGCCCGTGGACTAAGTGGCTGTTTCCAGAAAGGGGAAGAAAGACATAAACAACAGCTGTTCCCAAGACCTTTCATTTTGTGCTTCACATTCTTCTTAAGGCCAGTTATTCAGATCTTCCTCCCAACTAAGCTTTAGGTTATCAGACAACTAAAAGCAGGGTGGTCAGGGACTTCCCTGGCGGTCCTGTGATCAAGACTCCCTGCTTCCACTGCAGGGGGCATGGGTTTGATCCCTGTTTGGGGAACTAAGATCCCACATGCCACACAGCGTGGCCTAAGTAGTCAGAGGGGCCCACTGGTCAGGCTGGAGAAAGCAGCCACACTCTTTTTGAATCAAGCCTGGTGGCAGACTGGATGGCAGGGTCAGGAGGCTGGGATTTTCTTTGGAGAATCTGGGGGAAATTAAAGGGAACCAGATCAGGGGGACAGTGGCTACTCCTCAGCTTCCTGGACCAAAGTACAGGGGGTGAGAGTGGGGGACCAGTTTTGATGAGGTGATTCAAACACTCCTTTATTGAGTCTTTAAAAATAAATCCCTGTAAACACTTTAAACTGGGAATGTGAAGCTGAGAAGTAGAATCCCAATAACTTGTGTCCCTGGGAGCTGTGAGTCTTCTCCGAAGAAAGCTGCTTCTGCTCTGCAGGCAGAGTTGGGGGTGGGTATGCTATACGTGCTTTCTACAAGTGGAAAGTCCCTCCTGGGGACAGGGGGAGCTCAGTTGCTCTCGCCATCACTGCTGATGATGCCACGCATATGTGACCAGTCTGGGGGTGGGGGGTGGGGCCGCTCTTCCTCTGAGTCCAGGGTCCTGCAGTATAGCTCCCCTGGTGGGGCTGCTGCTCCTGCAGGGTTCCAGGCTGTGCGTCTGCGTGGCCGGCCTAGAGGGGATGAGAAAGCAGGAGATGAGTTGTCTGAGAAAGTCCATGCCCCATCTGCTCCTGGACAGTGGAAGGAAGCCCCTCACCTGAACCACTGATGATGTTGGTAATGTCCAAGGAGGCTACCTCAGCTGCCTCTTCCCGCTGCTCCTTCAGGGCCCGACACTTCTCTAAGGAAGGGTTACCTGGGGCAGAAGAAGCTCGTGATCCTCTCCTCCCCAGCAGCCAAGGCCTTCTCCTGCAGCCCCCAGGGCACGCCCAGCCTCACCCTTCATGCCCAGGGCTTCCAGTTCTGCCCGGAGAACACTCAGGCGTTCCTTGTGTGAACGGCAGGAGCCCAGCAGCTTCTTGTAGTTTCGATGAGCCCCACAGGCCCGAATGTAGCGCTTTAGCCTCATCACAGATGGGTGGTCCTCACCACGGCGACCAGAGCCAGCCTGGCAAGGGAAGATAGCAGCTGAAGGCCAAGCCTTTGGGGCTTGAGTCAGGGTCTCCCTCTTCCTTGATGGTAGCCTCCCACCCCATCTTCAGCCCTCACCTTCCTGCCTTTATGTTCTGGACTGCCATCTGTGGAAGAGGAGGAGGAGCTTCGTGTCCTGCCTTTCTTGGAGCTCTTCTTGGAAGAGCGGTTCTTCCTCTCCTTGGGGGTCCCCTCTGCCTCGCTGTCACTCACCTCCTTCTCCGAGTCACTTACCTCACCATTGATACTGCCCACGTTGGCTCTCTTTCCAGTAGTTGGCGTCATCTTCCTCCAGCTGTCTTCCCCATCCTCCTCACTGCTTCCACTCTGCCTTTTCCTACCCTTCCACTGGGTCTTGTCTTTGCTCTTCCTCTGCACTAGGGGCTCTTCATCTTCCCCACTGCTATTCCCACTGCCTGCTGCTGATCTTTCCTTCTGTTCCTCTCTGTCCCCCGGGGATCCCAGCAGTCTTGCTGCCCTGCTTTTCTGCTTACAGCTCCTCTCCTCCAAAGAGGAGGACCTTTGACCTCCACTGCTCTGGGCTGTGAGTTTCCAATCCTCTTCTAACTCTCTGTTCTCTTTCTTCCTGGCTAGGGTCTCCTCCTCCTCACTCTCCTTTTCATTTTCCTGGTGGCTTTTAGCTCCTTTCTTTCCCTTTGCCTTCTTTCCTGGCCCCTGGGCACGTTCCTCACTGTCTTCACTCTCCTCCCTGGCCTGTTTCCTATTGGCTGAGGCCTTGCCTGGTGCCTGCTTGTTCTTTGTCCCAGGCTGCTTCCTAGTCCTGCCCTTGGACTCCTTTTCCTCCTCCTCCTTCTCTTCCTTTTTCTCATCTTCCTCTTCCTCACTGCTCTCTTCTTTCCAGACCTTACTCTTTCTGGCAGAGCCCTCTTCCTCCTCCTCACTGCTCCCCTTCACCTCCTCCTTCTCTAATCCCATCTTTGCAGTCAGGTCCCTCTGCTGTTCCTCCTCGTCACTGCTCTCAATTGCTTTCTTTGAGGCTCGCTTTGGATTCTCATCCTCGGCTGGACTGACTTCTGCTGCCATCCCATTCTTTGCTGGGAGGCCGAAGCAGTCTGGACTGGAGGCTGCAGAGCTGGGCTCTGGAATGTGGAGAGAAGAGGAGGTTGGGACAGGTTCCTCCTGTCCCTTCTCCCTCCACTTGGGATTGGTTGCCTTGAATCCTGCTCTGATGGAGGGAAGGGCAGTAGGAAACAGCTCTCAGTCCACCCTGTTCCTGGCTCCTGACTCACGGGCCACGCGCCCTCACCTAAGGCCTTGGAACATAACACACGCACAATAAATACCTTTAGCATGAACCAACTATGCACAAGGCACTAACCTGACTCCGAATTGAAACGGAACCTTTTTCTCGCTGGGTCACGGCAGGGGATGGGAGACCTCTTGGCCTTCTTGGCAACGTCGAGCCTCTTTTCCCTGCCACCCGCTTCATCCACCTGTGTGTGCGTCAAGAGAGCATCACGTGTATCAAGGTTGTGTTCTGCCCCACCGCTCTCAGGCCCCTCCTCCACGGCCACAACCCCCGCCTGCGGTGGCCCAGGCTCGGGCCCACACCTGCATCTTCAGCAGCTCCTCCTCCACTAGCCGCTTCAGCGCCTGCTTCTCCTCGGGCTCCAGGTGGTCGCGGCCCGCGTGAGCCAAGAACCTCCGCCGCACGATGGAGTGCGTAAGCGTGCTGCGGAAACACGTGTCACGACGGAGTCCCTGTCCCGCCCCTACCCTTTACAACCCCGCCTCCAACCTCCGGTGCACCTGAGGTCCGGGCGGCCTTGGAAGAACCTACGGGTGAACTCCTGCATCTCATTCTCCCGAGCCATTTTGCTCCACCTGATATCGGCGGCTCCCGCCGTTTTTCTTCTCGGCCCCCGTCCGCGCGTTTGACAGGAGCTTGCGCACGCGCAGTATCGTGGCGCCGTGAGGTGGAGGACCGTTGAGTATCCGTCACGGGCCGCTTGGACCCAGAACTTTGCGAGACAAAACTTGCCTTCCGCGGGCAGTTGGAGAGTCTCGCGGTTCCTTGCTTTTCTTAGAACGAATCTCTTCTGAAGGAGAATTCTCGTTAGAAACCGATTGGGAGCCGGCTACACCTTTGGATGTAACAATCAACCCGCGACGCTGCCTCTGTTCGTGGTCACGGGCAGCAACTAGGCATCTGTGATTTTGAAAGACAGAAGGAAAAGGGCGTCCTCGCCAGGAGACTAGGAATCCGAGGAGGAATGCCTTCTCGTGGCTTCAAATCGCTAAGCACATTTCGAATCAGTAAGGGTGCCCTCCAGCGTCCGCCATCTTTGTGACATCATCGCGTCGCCGCGGCGCCATTTTTAGCGTATCCCCTGGAAGCAACGTTCCTTTCCCGGTATTCCCCAGGAGGGCAGCCGGTGTGGTTACGATTCCTGGGCGCGGGGCACGGCGGGAGTTGTAGTCCCAGCGGATACAGCCCTGCCGACTCTCCGGAAGTGGAGGTGGGAGAGGCTGGGCTGAGCCGGCTCGGGGTAGCCCGGCTCCCGGCCAGTGCTGGGGCGCTTCTCCCGGGGCGGGTCATGAACGGGCCGGCGGACGGCGAAGTGGACTACAAGAAGAAATACCGGAACCTGAAGCGGAAGCTCAAATTCCTCATCTACGTGAGTGCTGGGGTGGTGAGGCGGTAGGGGGTGAGGCCTGGTGCTCGTAAGACTTAAGTTTACCTGTGTGTGAAGAGAGTAGGGTGAGCTGTGGCCGGCGTCCGGGCTCCATTTACGGACGGCCGTTGGCTCAGCTCCCACCTTGCCGGTAATACAGGAACACGAGTGCTTCCAGGAGGAACTGAGGAAGGCGCAGAGGAAATTGCTGAAGGTGTCCCGGGACAAGAGGTGAGACACGTTGAGGGGAGGAGGGAGGCCAGCGGGTGATGTGGCTCCTATGGATCTGCATTCGGATCCCATCCTGGAATGGGCCACAAATGCATGATAACTGCCTCGGGGCTGTTGTGAGGCTCCAACAGGCCAGCTGGAAGGGACGAGGGCCCAGGAGAACATTGCAGAGATGGGAGTAAACACTCTTGTTCTCTCCGCCCGTTCCCTCAGTTTCCTCCTAGACCGACTTCTGCAGTACGAGAACGTGGATGAAGACTCTTCTGGTGAGCAAGGTCATGAAAAATTGGTGGAGGACATGCTCCTGACACTCCAGCAAGCTTCCTGGGCCCTCCCTTTAGGCCGCGGAGGCCAATACAGCCTCCAGTGGTTCTTAAGCCTAGTCACTTGTCGTCCTCCTCACTATTCTTTCTCTCAAGTATAACTGAGTATCTGCTGTATTTCAGGCAGTGGGCTTTGCACAGAGGATACAGTGGTAACCAAGATGGGTAAAGCCTCTTGGAATTTGTATTCTCGTTGGGGGTAGTAAGTAAGCAAAGAAATAAACTAGAATTTTAGATTTGAGGAAGAAAATCAGGGTTACGTGGTAGGGATTGGAGTAGAACGGGGGTTGATAAACTTTCTCTGTAAAGGGCCAAGTAATAAGTATTTTAGGCTTTGCAGAACGTACAATTTCTGTTGCGCCTATACAGCTCTGCCTTTGTAGTGCAGAAACAGCAATAGGTGAGTTGTGAATAAGTGAGTATGGCTGTGTTTCAATAAAACTTTATTTATGAATACTGAAATTTGAATATCATAAAACTTCCACGTCATGAAATATTTTTCTTTGGAGTTTCTTTTCCCCCAACGATTTTAAAATGTAAAAGCCGTTCTTAGTTACAGACCATACAAAAGTAGATGGCAGGCAACATCTTAATAAAGAATTCAAGAAAGGCTTTTTTCAGGAAGTAATGTTGGAGCTGGGACCTAGATAAGAAGAAGATGTGAAGATGAGTGAGAGATTTCCCACAGAGGGAGTCACAGATGCAGATTCCCTGAGGTAAAAACGTACCAGGTTTTTTGAGGAGAAGGGATGAAGCACATAAAGCACTGTTCTCAAACTTTTTTTGAGCACCATTTACAACCAATAATAGATTTTACATCGTGACCAACCCCCACGTACTTACTTGCTTATAAAACAAAATTTAGTGAAATAATGTTGAGAGCCCTATATGCAGTTTGTTCTGATACTTTTTAGACTGCTTTTTTTTTTTCCATTTAGTGCTCGTTGTAAATCAATAAGTTGAATTTGTGACCCACTATTGGGTTGATACCTACAATTTGAAAAAGTCCTAAGATGGGCCTTTGTGGCCCAGTTTTTCTCATAAGCCATGTCACCTGCAATCACCTCTCTCCATGGTGTCTAGAGCAAGGGTCAGCAAACAGCTAGCCAGATTGCTTGTTTTTGTTTTATTTACTTATTTATTTTTGGCTGCGTTGGGTGTTCGTTGCTGCGCGCAGGTTTTCTCTAGTTGCGGCGAGCGGGGGCTGCTCTTCGTTGCGGTGCGCAGGCTTATTGCGGTGGCTTCTCTTGTTGCGGAGCACGGGCTCTAGGCGCGCGGGCTTCAGTAGTCGCAGCTCACGGGCTCTAGAGCGCGGGCTCAGTAGTTGTGGCACACGGGCTTAGATGCTCCACGGCATGTGGGTTCTTCCTGGACCTGGGATCGAACCCATGCCCGCTGCATTGGCCAGCGGATTCTTAACCACTGCCCCACCAGAAAAGTCCCCAGATTGCTTGTTTTTGTAAATAATGTTTTATTAGAACATTGAACACTTATTCATTTACACATTATAGGAAGACAGTGGATGAGGTCAAAGAAGTAGGTAGGAGCCAACTCATGTAGATCATGGCAAAATATTTGGCTTTCATTCTAGCTTCTCATTGCCTTCGTGTTTCTTCCTGGAGGTCTTTCAGTTAACTTGCTTTTGGAGGGGGACTTCAGGATAGGAGGCGTGAGGGAACCCAGCCTGTTTATGATCAGAGTGGGATATAGCTGAGAAACAAGAGCCAGAGACATAAGCCACCACTTATCTCCTGGAGAAGCCCACAGTGTGGTGAGGGAGACACCCATATATGACAGTGTCCTAGCAGAGTGAGGAGAGCCGTGACCAGTGAGAGTAAAGGGTTCTGGAAGAGTCAGCCATCAACTGGGCCTGAGGGATTCTGGGAGACTTTTCAGAGAGGTGGCATTTAATCTACTTCTTTCTTTCTTTTTTTTTTTTTTTTTTTTTTTTTTTTTGCGGTACGCAGGCCTCTCACCGCTGTGGCCTTTCCTGTTGCGGAGCACAGGCTCTGGATGCGCAGGCTCAGTGTCCATGGTTCACGGGCCCAGCTGCTCCGCAGCATGTGGGATCTTCCCGGACCGGGGCACGAACCCGCATCCCCTGCAGTGGCAGGCGGACTCCCAACCACTGCGCCACCAGGGAAGCCCTAATCTGCTTCTTAAAGGATCTATCTGAGCAGAGAAATCGGGAATAACGTATTTTACGTGTAAATGGTTATCTGTTAAGTGAATGATGGGCCTTCTAGGTAGAGGCACAAATCTGGGAAATGAATTTTGGTTTTGAGAAAATAGGTTGGTGTGATGTGAAGAATACAGTTTGGTTGGGAGACCAGAAGGGTGGGTTGGGGCTATATTAAGAAGCACTTCAAATGCTTCCAGGCATTGGGAAGGATGTGATCAGTTTTGCGTTTTATGTTGTTCTGTCCTTGGGGAGGACAGTGGGTGGCAGGAGAGGTGAGATTGCTTAGCAGGTGATTTTGACATCGTGCTGACCTGACCTCGTGACAGTTGGAATGGGGAACAGTGAGTGAAGGTAGGAGAGATTTGAGGGGCAAATTACCAGGACCCTGCATATGTGGAGTGGGGCAGAGGTAAGCTCTGGACAGCTTAGGCAAATAAGGAGAGAATAGCATAAAATGGTCAGGAGTCAGAGGCCTGGGCTCAAGTCCCAGTCCAACACCTTCCTTTCTGAGCCTCTGTGACTGCATCTGAAAAGCGGAGGTGACGTCTTCCCTTTCCTCCTTGGATAGTTCTGAAGACAAGGAGAGGCAGTGAATGTCAAGCACCTGTTCAGAGCCTGGCACGTAGAAAATGCTTGACAGTATGTTACCAGGGAGGAGTCCAGGCAGGAATTAGGTCGTAAAGGACATTTTAAGGAAGCTGTGGGCCTCCCCAGAATACACCTGTGTGCCCTTCAGATTCCCCAGAACCCTTCCGTAGAGTTGAGATTACGCCCCTCTGGGGTAGACGGGGACTCCCACCCACTACTTACCAGCCCTCTCCTCACAGACTCAGATGCCACTGCATCTTCAGATAACAGCGAGACAGAGGGGACATCCAAGTTGTCGGACACGCCAGCCCCTAAGAGGTGAGAAGAAGCCATCATTCTTCCCGGGAGGGTGGGGGGTGGGGGTTGGAGAGGGTACCTGGGCTGCCTCTTGCCTCTGACCCCCTCCCCTGTCCTTTCTCCAGGAAGAGAAGCCCTCCGCTGGGGGGTGCCCCCTCCCCCACCAGCCTCTCCCTGCCTCCTTCAACAGGGTTTCCCCTTCAGGCCTCTGGGGCCCCCTCCCCATACCTGAGCTCGGTGAGTTGGGGTCAGGGGTGGGAAATGGTCAGATGCCTGGGAATAAGGTGGGCATCATTTGGGCAGAGGGTCCAGGCCTCAGGGTGAAGCCAGCCCAGCACCAAGAACATCTGTCTGGGTGTGGCCAGCAAGCGTGCCTCGGAGGGGTGTGAGTCGGGGCTGCCTACTTCTCTCTGGTGTAGGAATGGGGGACAGACGTGACTGAGGAGAGGAGACCCCAGGACACAGTCCTGCTGCTGTCCCCTCCCGTCTGTTCTCAGGAGCCACACTCATCACCATCTCTTGTTTTTCCATTCTTCCTCCTGTTTGCATTTCTTCCTTCTACCCCCACCCCATCCACTCCATTTCCCATCTCCATCCCCTCACTCCCGCCTGCAGCTGGCTTCCCCCACCTACCCCCCATTCCCTTCTGACTACCTGGCCCTGCAGCTGCCCGAGCCCAGCCCCCTGAGGCCCAAGCGGGAGAAACGGCCCCGCCTGCCCCGGAAACTCAAGGTACCCTGTTTGGGGGACGTTAGGGAGGGGCCAGAACGGCAGGACAGCCACCTGAGGGAGGCTCAGGACGGCTGGGGGCCTGTCCGAGAATGTTGAAGGGCTGATTTGGGGCTGCTGCTGGGGACCCAGCCCAGGGTTAGGCGCTGAGGGGCGGGTCCCAGAAGTCCTGGCTCCCAGGCTCCCTGTGAGACCAGTCAGGGCAAGCCCAGACTCGGGGAGCTCAGAGTGAAGGTGGCTGGGGGCCAGGCTCATTTTCACAAGTGTTCTGTATTGCCAGGCAGCCCCCAAGGAGGGGCAGAGCTGTGGGATCTAGAATCAAGTCAAGGTTGCACCACTTAGAAACCATGTGGCCGTGACGCTCTAGGTCCCAGGTTGTGCGTCTGTAAAGTGAGTGATCAACCACGTGTAAAATCAGCAAGTGGTGTGGAGCGCCTGCTGTGTGCCAGGCACTGTGCCAGGTGCTGCACGCACAATAGCGAAGGAAGCAGCAGCCCCGGCTTTCATGGAGCCCATGTTCTCGGAGGGTAGGCAGGAAACAAGCAGGATAAATAGGTACCGACGTGGAAAGACAGATGCAGATAAAGGGCGTGGGGACACCAGAGTACGCGGGGCTGATGTTTACAGGGGGCGGCCAGAGACTTGAATGAGCAGAGCCCTGGCTCTCTGCAGTGCTTCATTCGGGAAGAACCAGCACAGGGGCCCTGGGGGTGGGCACGTGTTCGGCTTCTTCAAGGGCCAGGAAGGAGGCCGGTGTGGTCGGAGGACAGGGAGAGGGAGAGTGACCAGAGAGCAGGTCAGAACAGCACCTGAGGGGCAAGGCTGTGGACGGCCTCGGAGGTGTTGGGAAGTTTTTGGCTGGTACTGTGAGTGAAACGGGAGCCACTGGAGAAGGTGGGGCAGAGGGGCGTCTGATCTGATTGACGTGTTAAGAAAATTGCTTGGCACTGCAGTGAATAGGCTGGTGGGTGGGGGGTCAGGATGGAAGTGGGGATATCAGTGAGGAGGCTCCTGCGGTCAACCAGGCAGCAGGGGGAAGGGTGAAAAGTGGGTGATGGGTCTCTTTCAAAGAATGAGCCCCAGGAAGAGCCGTGTGGGCTGTGAGAGAGAGGGGCGTTGAGGGTGACTCCAGGGGTTTGGGCCTGAGCAGCCAAAGAAGTGGCCCTTTTCTGAGTCGGGGAGGACTGTGGGAGGAGCAGGTTTGGGAAGGAAGGTGAGTTTGGCTTTGGATGTCTTGAGATGCTGTCTGGAAATGTCAACGAGACAACTGGGTAACTGGGTAACGTGAGCCTGGCCCGCACGGGGGCCGTATTTGGAAGTCACGGGCAGGGAGGTGGATGGCGCGGAGAAGAGGTCTCTGCACCCTGAGCCCTGGGAGAGATGAGGACACGGAAGGCACAGTGCCCTTCCAGCTGAGTCAAAGTGAAATAAGGACCGGGCTGGCAGCTCTCAAGTTGGGTGGACTGGAGACTGGAGACTCTGGAGCCAGAGGTGGAACGGGAGCCCTGCTTGTGGTGGTTAGGAGTGTGGGTTCTGGAGTTCTAACCCCAGCTCTGCCACTTCCTCCCGTGTGACCTTGGCCCTTGAGCCTGGAAGATGAGTAGATAATGGGTGACGATACTGCTCAGCTCCTGCTTCACGCTGCTTGGCAGGCGTTCTGCTTCCTGGGCTGGGCGGACTGGTGGAGAAGGCACGGGCCAGAGAAACCTGGAGCAGAGCGTGGAGGCGTGGCGTGGTGTGCGCTTGGCAGTTCAGGGCTCTGAAGTGCTGGCTCCTGACCCAGAGGCGTGTCAGTGAGCTACGTTCGGGGCAGGCAGGGGAAAAGGGCCCAAACCAACGGCGGTGCATGGGGGAGGGGAAAAATCAGGGACGGCCTCAAAGAACAGGTGACACTTGAGCCCAGGGTGAGATTTGGATATTCAGGCTGAGGCGGTTGTGGAAGGAAGGCGGGGACGTGGCAAAAGTGGTGTTTGGGCTGGAGCCGGAGGGGTGAGAGCGAACAGCGTAGGAAGGATAGGGTGGGTCAGGTCATAGAAGGCTGGGTGTCCTATGAGGAGAGTGGGGGTCCCTGAAGTTTCTGGGTGTGGTGGTGTGAGGAGAGGGGAGGGGACGCTGTGAAGACTGAAGCAGGTCAGTCAGGAGCCTGGGCCTCACCCGTTTTAGCTGGGTTTCCTCCACGCACTCGCCGTGCGACTTGGGCGCGTCATTTAACTCTCAGAGCCTCCGCTTGCTCCTCTGTTCGGTGGTGTCGTTGTGAGGATAAAATGAGTTAAGAGAGAGAAAACACTTAGCCCAGTGCCTTGTCCCTAGTATGCCACAGATAAGCATTCACTACCTTGGGTCACGCTGAGGAGGCCATGAAGTCAGTCCAAGCAGGGGTAGGACATGGGGCCTCGGGTAGGTAATCAAGAGGTGGTGGCCAGAGGAGGGGGACAGTCATGCCACCGGCCTTTTCAGTCGTGCGTGTGCATCTGCTCCCGTGTGTGCACATGAGTGCCTGGTACTGGGTGCAAGGGTGCTGTTCAGAGCTGGGCTTCCTGTCTGTCATCCATCCTGGCAGACCCCAGTCGCCCGAGGTACAAACCCACTCTGGCTCTCCATGCCACCCTAGGAACAGCGGCGATGAGGGGGCCGCCTTGAGAAGCAGAGAGTAGGCCACAGGGGCCCGAATGTGTTAAGGCAATCAGAAGGGCCACTGTGAAGACTACTGCCATCCCCGCACCCCGGGGCCAGACTGGACACTGCCTGGTGGGGACCTGGCAGGCCTGTGCCTTCAAACCTCCATTTCCAAGCCTCCGTTTCCTCCTCTGGCTGATGACCTCTCCTCCCTTCCAGGGTGGTCGGAATAGTGAGAGATCATTAATGGAAGTCACCTGGCACATAGTAGGTGCTCAGTTTGTGCCTACAGGCAAAGCAGGAGGCCCACAGATCTCTGGGAAGGATTCAGAAGGACCTGGCAGGGGTGGGGCTGGAGGGTTGGGCAGGACAGAGGCCACTTCCCAGCCTCAGAGCACAAAGCAGGACCTTTGACAAATAGCAAAGGACAGTCCAGGTGGAAGGACTGGCCTGTTCTCAGGCACTGCCTATCCTGAGGGCAGCGAGGAGCCGGAGGCCCCCGAGTACAGGAGTGACGCGCTCAGGTCTGTGTTCTAGAGAGCTTACTCTGGCTGCAGTGCGGAGGAGGAGCTGGATCTGGGAGAGGCTGAAGGCAGGGAGTCCAGGTGAGCTGAGAGGAGGGCCTGGCCTAGGCCGGTGGCTCTGGGGATCCCAAAGAGGGGCCCCTCCCAGACACAAGAGGTAGAAGCCTCACACGGCCGGGGGTGAAGACCTTTGACACCCTCCACCAAACCAGTGAGCCCCTCAGGAGGAGGAGGGAGAGGAGGCCAGTGTGGCAGGTGGTACTGGAGGTGCCCAGAGGCGGGCAGGCAGGCACTCCAGGCTGGCTCTGGCTCTGGCTGCTATCCCAGGGGCAGCCACAGTGCCTGACTGGCAAGGGCAGGGCCCGGCCTTTCCCTCCTGGTTTCCCATGAGACTCCCTCCACCACCACCCTCATCAGCACTCCCATCACCAAGCCTCACCCCCACGCACTTGCTGGTGTGAGACTGCAGGGCTGAGGTGGGGCAGGCTCCCTGATTCCAGCCGTGGCTGGCCTGGCTGTGTCCACTACCCCTTGAATGAGAGCCTTTGCCCCCTTCCCCATCCCCTGGAACTGTCTTAAGGGGCAGTGCCAGCCTCCTGGAGGTCCCAGTGCCTCCCTGATAGGCCCTCCCTGTGTTTCTCCCCACTGCTGCAGATGGCGGTAGGACCCCCCGACTGCCCCGTGGGAGGGCCGCTGACCTTCCCAGGCCGGGGTTCTGGGGCCGGCGTGGGGGCAGCCCTGGCCCCACTGCCCCCACCCAAGATGCCTCCCCCTACGATCCTGAGCGCCGTCCCTCGGCAGATGTTCAGCGATGCAGGCAGCGGGGACGACGCCCTGGACGGGGATGATGACCTGGTGATCGACATCCCGGAGTGAACCCCTCTGCCTGACCCCCTGCCCAGCGCCCTCTGTGTCAGCACACATGAGCCCCCAGCTTCCGCAGAGACGTTTATTGACGCCCGGTTGCCATGCTGTGGCCACTGACACAATCAGAAAAGGCGTAAACATGCATGAATGTCCCCCAGAAGGTGGGCCCTCTCCAGGGAGGGCAGGGGCCCTGCCTTCACATCCCAGCCCAATCCAGGAGACAGTTACTTAAATGAGTGGGCCAGGAGCACCTGCCACCTCTCAGAGAGGCAGAGACCCTGCGGTGGCCCCCCCACTTAAAAGGGCAGCTGTACAGGGCTCGGTGGTGGTGGTTTTTTTAATGAAGATTCTGCATTAAAGGAGTGCCTCTTTTTGTGTGTGTCATTTTCATTTTTGGAAACCTCCTCCTCCAAACCCCCCCTAATCCGACCTCCTCCCTGGAGGGGAGGGGGCCGGGCAGCCTGGAGAGGCAGGAGAGAGGAGCAGCAGCCGGGTCCTTGGGACAGGGGCACTGTGGGATCCCCCCTGCAGGTGTGCTCTGTGGATGGGTGGTTTGCATATTTGTCTGTTGTAGCGAGTCAGGCAGGAGGAAGTTTGCATATGTGAATATAGATCTCCACAGTCCCTCACAAGAAGACAGACCCACGGTCACGGAGACACGAAACAAGACAAGTAGTGCGGGGTGGGGCCTCCACCCCGTGTAAACGTGCAACACACTCGTGCGAAGGCTGCCTACTGGGCCCAGCCCTGAGGGCCCTGTGCTGGGCGGCTGCTGTCCTGCTCAGGCTGAGGGCAGGGCTCCGGCTGCCGGGGGCAACTGGCTGGTCAAGGTGTGCCAGCGCTCCAGAGCTGCGTCCGGCTGCTGCAGACAGTCGCTCCAGTGCTTCCGGGCCTCTCTCCGGGCTCCTGGCCCCAGGGCCACGCCACCTGGGAGCAGTAGAGGCAGGCAAGATCAGGGCCGGGCTCACTGCCGGGCTGCCCTCCATCAGCACCACCCAGCAGGCTCCTCCCTCACCGATGAAGTCGTTGGATTTGCCAATGTCATAGTCCCAGACTGTGACTTCCAGAGTCTTGCTGGCCAGAGTGGAGAGCTCCATCTCGTAGAAGAACTCCTGGGACAGGGCAAGCGACACCTTCCATGAGGCGCTGCCCCCACTCCCAGCCCCAGCCCCGCTCGATTTCTGGCCTCTGCCCCATTTACCTCATTAAATTCCGGGTTTAGAGTCTTCTTCTTCACACATGTTTTGTGCTTGGATTTCTTATCCACGTCTGGCCTCAGGTACCTGCCGAGGGGGAGGAGGGACAGGGGTGGGGCAGCAGGTCAGTCAGGGACAGACCAGGCCCAGAAGAGGACAGGGCTGGTGGCAAGTCCCTGGGGAGGGGAGGGTGGGCCTCGGGGCAGGGCGAGGGCTCACGTCTTGACGTAGGGGTCAGAGTAGCCGTTGACGTCCATGGCAGCCAGGTGGGCGCAGCGCACGATGCCCACCAGCAGCCCACGGCGCCGAGAACTATAGCTGAGGCTCAGCAGGATGCGCCCGCGCTCTTCCAGCAGCCCAGGCCCCTGCTCCACCTGCTCCAGCTGCCAGCAGACGCGGGCGTCAGCCGGCACCCTCACCACCTCCCGCCCAGATGTGGTCCCTGTGGGTGGCTCACCTCCTTCAGGTAACAGGAGATGCCCCTCAGCGCCACAGACATGGAAGACGGTGAAGCCAGCTGAGGGGGCAAAGAGAAAGTTCTGGAAACCTGATCTCCCCAGGGCCCCCTTCCCGTGGTACCCCGCAGCCTGGCACAGACCGGGACCTGGCGCTCAAGGCAGATGTTAAAATGCTTCTTCTGTGAAGGCTTGAGGCGGCGGAGGGGTACACGGATCTCCCCGATGAACTCGTTGTGGCTCAGCTTGTCTTCATCACAGACGGAGATCCTGGTAGGGAACTGCAGGGTCAAGGCCCCCTGGGGTACTTGAGCCCCACTCCAGTTTGGGAGAAAGGTCCTCCGACTGAACTCTGAACACTCGAGGCTGGTCCCAGCTCTGCCCTAAATACTCTACACCTCACTTGTAAAATGGGCTGTCTCAGGGCTGTGTGGGGAGCACCGGGCCTGGAGCTGGGGGAGGATGTTTTGATTTGCCCTGTTCCTCTGCGCCTCCCTTTCCAGCTGCCCAGGCTGTCCCCGGCCCATCAGGACCTGCTCGGCTCCTTGAGGAAGCCCTCACAAATCTTGGGAACGCGACCACATACACACACACACACACACACACACACACACACACACAGCCTCCATTCAGGGCCTGGGGACAGGATCCAACTGAACATGCACAGGGTGTGCACTGGTGGATGTGGGTCACGGGTCCAGGATGTAAGAGCTAGAAGGGCCTGAAGGAGCCTTGAGCAGTTGGACCAGGAGCGCATACCTCCCCCTAGAGCCCCTGTCCTTTCCTGTGTGGAGCAGGGAGCCAGCCTGGGAGAGGCTCATGAACCCAGCAAGTAAGAGATTATTGCTTTTACTTCCATCCGTCTCGGTCTGCAGCCCCTTTCCCTGCCTTCTGCTGTGACACTCTCAAGCAGCTGTGTCATGCAGAGGTGTTCAATTCCCAGCTCCGCCACCTAGCAACCACATGACCTTGAGCAAGTCACTTAACCTCCCTAAGCCTCATTCCCATTTCTGTCGCTTGAGACTTCACTCCTTAGAGATGTTAGGGAGACAAGGGCAGCAGAATGGGCAGACCTCTGCTGCATAGGTCTGACTTAAGTCAGGGGCTCTGAGAAGGGGTCTCAGTGAGCAGGGAAAGATTGCAGGAGGAGGCAGAGCCTCAAATGATGAGTGGGATTTAGGCCGGCAGAGAGAGGAAGCAGGAAGAGACACGACAGGCAAAGGTCAGGAGATAGGAACCCGACCAGTCGCAAGAGGGCGGTCCTCTGTTGGAGGAGCAGTAGGAGCTATTTGGAGGGCAGGAACCCAGGGGAACATTCTGGCCTGCTCCCGAAGGGGACAGGGAGCCACTGATGGTTCTAGAGCATCCGAGGGCTTAATGGGAGGTGGGTCGACCAACCAAAGAAGGTTCCAATGACAGTTGTCCCCAAGGAGGTGCTGAGCTGGACTCGTTGGTAACCGGGAGGACAGACCCCTCACCTGAGCACCTTGTGGGTGATGTCAGCATCTGTGATTCCGCTGTACGTCAGGTCCTCATTCCACACGGGATTCAGCGTGTTCCTCTGAGTCTTAGTTTTTAGCTTATTGGCCTTAGGTGTGGGGACGAAGGGTTCACAGTACGTGTCCCCCAGACCCACAGAGGCTGGAGGCAGACGAAGGTTGGGGGCAGACCCACAAGCTGGGTCAGGCTGGGGGGTGAGGGCAGGGGGAGGCCGTTACCTTGCAGGCTCCAGGCAGCAGGTGCAGCTTGACGTAGGGGTCGGCCAGGCCATTGAAATCCATGGGCTTGAGGCCCTGGGGAGGAGGAGAGGGAAGAGGGCTGTGAGCTCCCAGCCTGCCCACCCTCCCTCCCTCTCTCTGCAGTGTGGACCCTTGGGGGCGGGAGAGCCAAGATGGGTGCTGGGAGAGGAGCAGGAGTCAGGCCTGGGGAAGGGAAAGGAGGATGGAAACGCACCCCTCTCAGGGTAGGAGGCAAACAGGGCCAGGGCTCTCGGGGGGCAGGGAGTACCCACCTTGGCCCTGAGGATACTACAGTGCAGAGTGCAGGAAGCCTGGTCGTAGAGAAGGTCAAACTCCAGCGTGCCCAGGGAGGCTGGAGAAGAGGGAAGAGGTAACCTGAGTCCGTGCGTAAAGACAGGTGTGTGTGAGAGACAGGTGGGCAGGCCTGCTACGTGTGCCAGCTGTGAAGGTTTGTGCGTGTCTGTGCCTGTCAGCCTGCTTGTGTGTGCACGTCTGGGTCCCTGGCTGGGCTGCAACTGGTGCTCTGTGGGTGGTTGAGTGTCTCAGCAGAAATATTGAACATTGAGCCTAGCTGAACCTGTCATCTCCACTCTGACTGCAGCTGTGGTGGCGGTGCCCGCCGCCTCCCCACCCCCAGCAGGGCCCCATCCCCTTCCCACAAGCCTGGAGGCCCCCATTAGCACCCTGGGCCCTTCAAGCCCGCAGACTCACTGGTATCATCCGAGTCATAGCTGTCCACCTCAGCTCCATCCTCGGGCGTGGTGGCCCCAAGGAGGGCTGCAGGGGGTGCCAGGGCCAGGGGGCCCAGATGAGCAGGGGCCTCTCCGAAGCCCCCGCCACCCCCTTCAGGTCCTGGTCCCCGGCGGGGGAAGTAGTCAGAGATCTGGCGGATGGGCCGGATGGGCCCCGGGCACACGTTGATGGCCATGTGCTCCTGGATGTTGATGGTCATGCGGTCGCCCCTGCGGCCCCTCATGCAGCACCCCTGGCTGGGGGAGGGAGGTTCGAGAGAGCTTGAGCCCGGGGCTGACTTCTCAAACCTACCCGTCTGCTGGCTGAGGGCCAGGCGGCACCCGCCAGGGTCTGTGGGCCCTCACTGGCCTCCCTTCCTAGGTGCTGAGGGAGAGGGCAGCCTGTGCCCGCTGACGGGCAGGCAGAAGGCCTGGGCCCTCCAGACCCCAAGCTGTGCTCCACGGGGCTGGGCTGCCAGCCCACTCCCCCCAGATAGGTCCTGGCTCCACCTCAGCCTTGCCCACTTTCCTCTAGATTGTCCCTCTGTCCTCTTCCCAGCGCCAGCCCCTCATTCTGGGCTTCTGTCTGCCCTGGGCCCTGCCTACCCCTGAAGCTGCCCCCTAGGCCCCCTCCTCTGTCTTTCTGAGGCTCTGACTATCCTTCTGCACCAGGCGCCTGTCTGGTCTGGGGGTCACCCACCTCTTAGGTTTTCACTTCCCACTGTCCCTTCGTTCAGCCCCAGATCTGCCCGCCTGCCTGGGCCCCCATCCGCTGCCATCCAAGGTGAGGACCCCTGCCTCAGATGCCTCCTCCTGAAACTGGCTCTCCAGAGGAGCCAGAAATTACAGCCTCCGGGAAGCTAAACACCCCCAGGGGCACACACAGGCTAACACACACTCACCCTCACCCTCTCGCCCCCGGCAGCCCAGCCCCCTGCACCTGTCTCTGCGCCTCCAACAGGTGCCCAAGCACTGGGGGGCCAGCGGGTGCGAGCTGGGCGGTGGCAGCCGGCGATTCCCAGGGCGGCCGGCGAGAAGAGCGCCGAGTCCGGCAGTCTGAGCCGAGAGGGAGGGAGAGCAGGAGAAAGTGCGGGGAGGAGGGGGTGAGCGAGGTGGAGGCGAGGATGCAGCCGGCGCAGGCGGCGCGGGGCGGGGAGGGGCGGACGGAGGCTGGGGAGGGGGCGGGACTCTCCCGCCGGCGCCCGCCCGGGCACACTTAGGAGCGCACACGGGTGCACACACATTCACGGGCAGGCTGACACACGCATCTTGCACGGACACTCCCGTGCACACGCCTGTGCCCACGTGCGCACACCACAGTCATGCACAAACCCAGACACGCGCTGGCACACTCACCCAGGAGAACTTCGCACACACACGCTCGCAGACACACGGGCTCCCTGCGCCGCCAGGAACCCACAGTGAGAACTGCCCGGTGTTCCCCAACTCCTCCCCGCGCCGCCCCCGCGCCGAGCCGGCGGAGCCTCCCCCCGCCCCTCTCTCCTAGCTTCCCTCCCGGGTCTCCAGGGCAGACCACCGGCCTAGTTGCCATGGCGACGCCGGCTCCTCCTCCCTCCCCGCCCCCTACCTCGCGCGTCCTTATGCCCCTCCTCCGCAGAGAGCGTTTGGAGGAGGGGGGGAGGGTGTCTGGCCCTCCCCTACCAAATATCCGTAGGGGCGGGGCCTGTGGGGGCGGGGCTTAGAGATCCGCAGTGACCCAGGAACGGGCTGGGGAAGGGGGTCTAATCCGCCTACGGTCCCTGGTTTGAAATCTCGGGGTCTCGGACCCTGGCTGGGAAACCTGAGAGTCTGAGGCCTGAGGCTGTGGCTTCCCCCCACGCCTCCTTCCGTTAGTTGTTCAGGATTCTCTCCTGTGACCCAACCCAGCCCCCGAGGGTCCAAGTCCCCTTCTCAGAGATGGCATCTCCTTTGGGAATCCGCCTTCCCTCACCCTCCCATCTCCAGTTGTCCCTCAGGTGGAGCGGAGCGTGGGGTTTCGCTCTGAATGCCTCAGAGCCCTGCAGGCCTTCCTCCGCTCCCTGCTGTCTCTCACCTGAGCCCTGCCACCTGCCTGTCAGTCTAACTCCAGCCTTTGATCTTGGCTCTCCTTTGCCCAAAACTTGCCAGCCCCCAATGACAAAGTCCTCACAGTGACCTGATTCAAGGCCCTTCAGCCCAAGACCCTGACTTCTCTAATCTCATCCCCCGTGCTCATCTTGCTGGCTCTCAGGACCATTACTTGTGGTTCCCAGAACACGCCTGGATCTCTCAGACCTGTGGACCTTTGCTCATACAAGTTCCTCAGCCTGGAAGATCTTTCCTTTCTTCAGGGGTCATCCTGGACCCCCTCTTCCTAAGAGACTTACTGGAACATCTCCCCACCCCCAGCCCAGCCCCCAGCTTCCAGTGCTGTCTCTGGTTTGTCGTGTCTGTTTCCATTTCTGTCTCCCCCACTACTGGGGAGCAGAGGCTGCCGCATGCTAGGCCTGGCACTAGTTTGGCATCACTAAATATTGTGATTTTAGGTTGCATAGCAATGTGAATATACTTAACATTGCTGAACTTTGTGCCTGAAAACAGCTAAGATATAACTATTCATTCATATGTGTATTTTTACCCCAATTTTTTTAAAGTAATAGAAATGTAAAACCAAACTATGCTGAGATACCACTTGTCACCCATCAAATGGTGAAATTCAAAGCAAATGTTAACACACAGTGTTGGTGAGGCTGTGAGTAAATGGGCACCACCTCTGTAGCTGAAACGGAGCAGGACCCTAGGTCTTTGCCCCTCCGTGTCCTCAGCCTGCCTTTTGTCTGTGGGAAAACTTTAGCCAAACAATAAGTTTAGGGCTTCCCTGGTGGCGCAGTGGTTAAGAATCCACCTGCCAGTGCAGGGGACACGGGTTCGAGCCCTGGTCCGGGAAGATCCCACGTGCCACGGAGTAACTAAGCCCGTGCACCACAACTACTGAGCCTGCGCTCTAGAGCCCGCGAGCCACAATTACTGAGCCCGCGTGCCGCAACTACTAAAGCCCTCGTGCCTAGAGCCCGTGCTCCTCAATGAGAAGCCACCGCAATGAGAAGCCTGTGCTCCACAACAAAGAGTAGCCCCCGCTCACCACAACTAGAGAAAAGCCCGTGGCGCAGCAACAAAGACCAAATACAGCCAAAAATACATTAAAAATTAAATAAATAAATACATTTTAAAGAAAAGAATACGTTTGATCAGAGAAGTGAGAAAATGCAGAAACAAAGGAAAACAGTCCAGCAAGACTAAATAATAATAGTTTAGTCATTAAGCATAGTTAAGGACCCTTAGTTCCTTCTCAAGGGCTATAAATAATATTCTGAGCCATCTCCCGTGAGCTGTCTTGTAGATACTGAAACCCGCACCAGGTGGAAGAAGTTAACTACATGATGACAGGACTGTAGCCATGACATAAGCTCCCACAATTCCAAGAACTGGCCTCCAAGAAATGGGAACAAATCAACCCTGGAACCAAGGACTAACTGTACTTAGAACAATCAAGATGACACTGATCAGACCACCGCAGGACCAATTTCAACATGACTGTCAGAGCTGACTGTGCTGTTCCTGCATGTAGCCCCCTCCCTCCGTCTATAAAAGCTCCTGCCCACTGATTGTCAGTAGGGGGGAGTTGCCGTTTGGACAGGAGTCCACCCTCCCCACTGGTTGCCAGCACCCAAAATAAAGCAAACGTTCCTTTGCACCAACCTTGCTCCTTTATTGGCTCTTGCGCAGCAAGCAGCCGGACCCCACTTTCAGTTACATAGCCACTGTCAGACTCTTTGATCCAAAAAATCCACTTCTAGGATTTGGCCCATGAGCAAAACAATAGAAGTTCAAGGCTATTAACGGCAGCATGTCTTCAATGGCAAAAGACGGGAAACAACCTAAATGTCCACGACTGGACACAATCTAACATGTCCACAACAACCTAAATGTCCACAATCAGTTATGAGAATTTCACACAGTGAAATAACATGCAGCCATGACAAGAAAGAGGCCCTTTATGTACTTGTGCAGAAAAAACTAAGGTAAGGAGGCGCATGAATGGAACGCTGCCATTTGAGTAAAAAAAAAAAAAAAAAAAAAAAAAAAGAGCGCTTATATATGTTTGTTTATTTGTGCATAAATTATTCCTGGAAGGCTGCACAAGAAAGTGATAACTATGGTGACCTCTGAGGAGGCTGCTGTGAGGCAGGGGAGGGCAGGAAGAGGATTTATTTTGTACCATGTGCATATGTTACCGACTCAAAAGAATACACTAAAATAATATCTTTTTTTAGATAAAGGCAACCATTAGGTTTCCTCTGAGGTTCTCCAGGATAAGAAAGGAGGAGGCAGGACTAAGGGAGACACCGTCCAGGAGCGGGTGGGTTTGGGGAGAGGCAGACCTGGGCCTGCAGTAAAAGGAGGGGCGAGCTGGGCAAGAAGCCCAGCCCTGCTTCCTGCACTGCTTTCTTCTCCTGGGGTTTAGCTCAGGCCCAGCAGCTCACCTCCAGAAAGCCTTGTTGCAGGAAGACAAGGATGAGGCTGGAGTTCCAGCCAGCCGCGGGGGAAAATACAGACAGTTCTGAGCCCTGGTTTGTCCAGAGGTAGAAAGGCTTTTCATCCATCCATTAAGCCGATAAGTATTTATTGAATACTTATTCTATACTGTGGTGCTACGGCTATGACCAAGGTCAATGATCTCTGGCTTCACAGGCTTGTAGGGGAGACAGACAAATACACAGACAACTCCAGTGCAGTCAGACTGATGTGGTGACAGGGGATGGTCAGAAAACTCAGGTTCACTTCCCAGGGGAAGTGTCGTCTCAGCTGTGACCTGGAAGATGAGGAGGAATTACTGGGTCAAGTTGGGGCAAGAGTGTCCTAGGCAGAGGTGTGTGCAAAGGCTGGGGTGTGCTGAGGAAGGGAAGCTCGGGAAAACCCGAGGTGGGTAGGTAGACAAGAGTGTCGCAGATCAGGGTAAGAAGTTCAAAATAACACAGGAGGCAAGGGAAGCCACTGGAGGGTTTTAGGTAGCGGATCCACGTGTTCTGGTTTGTTCTCGCTGGGGGAAGAGGGAATAGAGATCAAGCAGTCCATAAGTCGTTGCAATAAGCCAGATGAGACATAGGGCTGGCTTGAATGAAGGGGGGCAGGGCGGCACTGGAGGGGAAGGGAAGTGGATGGATTTGAGATTTAGGTTGGAGATGAGCCAACAGGTCTTTTTTTTTACCGCACGTGCCATGTGGGATCTTAGTTCCCTGGCCAGGGATCGAACCCGCGCCCCCTGCAATGGAGGCATGGAGTGTTAACCACTGGACCTCCAGGGAGGTCCTAGCCAACAGGTCTTGATTATGGGTTTGTCAGGAGAGAAATAGGGAGGGGTTTGAGACGATTCCTAGGTTTTTGTGTTGAGCAGAGCATCTAGAGGAATAGTGAGCCCATTTGCTGCGATGGAAAAAAGGCGCAGGTTTGAGATAGGAGAATCAAGAGCTCCATTTGGGATCTATTGAGTTTGAGATGTTTTTGGACACACAGAGCCATGAAGCAGGAAGTTGGGTAGGGGAGTCTGGAGGAGAGGAGAGGGCTGGGCTGGAAATATACATTTGTGAGTCACCAGCATATAGATGGTATTTAAAGCCATGCGACTGGATGAGATCACCTAGGGAGAGAGGGTATAGATAGAAAAGAGAAGGTCCAAGCCTGAGCAGCTCAGAGGAGGAGGAGTCGAGAAAACAGATGAGTGTGGCCCCCATGCCTGGAGGCAGGATGCTGACAGACAGAACCAACCATTAGATGACAGAAGTAAAAAGACAGAAGTGATCGTTAGATGTGGCAAGTTATGGGGTCATTGGCAGACCTGGCCAAAGTGGCTTCAGTGCAGTGGGAGGGACAAAGCCAGGTCTGAAGGGTTTGAAGAATACACTAAAGGTGAGGGAGCGATGACAGCAAGTGTAGACAGCCCCTTAGGGATTGTCTGTCTATACTCTGAACGATGTGTATCCCTGAGTTCTCTCCCCTGTGGTCCCCGCAGGCAGAGACCATGCCCTGGTGATTTCTATCTAAGCCATAAATGGAGCCCAGCACATAACAGGAGCTCAATACATTTATTTAATGGTTGGATGAATAAATGAATGGATAATTCACTGCTTGTGTCCAAAGGGCCTTTTCTTTTTTTTTTTTTTTTTTGGAAAAGGGGAATTTATTTATTAAAGAAAAGTCATCTGCGAGTTCTACTTAAGTTAGTACCCTTGACGTTAACACTTTGGATTGAAACATGCCATGTTTCAAATAACAAGTGGACTCTACAAGCAGCGCCTACAGGTCAATTCAAGTAGCGTTTCAAGAGCCCAGAGGGACACTGGAGGGAGGTGACCCCTTCCCGGGGTGACGACCTTGTCTGTAAACACTGTCAGAGGCTAGAGGCACGGCTGAGCGCGCTGCCGCCACAGAGGTTTTTCAGCAGGAAGATCCAAGCACGAGTGTGGCCTGGGCGCCCAACACCCAGGGTGGGGCCCCCTCCGGCCCGCCCTTCTCCGCTCCCCAGCCCAGGGCACCCCGGGGTCTGCCCGCTCTTCCCAGCCCTCGGCTGGGAAGTAAGAGGCCGCCCTCCTGGACCCCGCGGCTGGAGCACGCGGCCTATGTGCGGTTCAGGGTCTGGAAAATGCGGGAGATCTGCAGCATGACTGGGCCCGTCTCGGCATCGTTCATCCACTGGGTGCTGTTCAGCGGGTTCTCGAGCATGTCTTAAAATGCTAGTAAGATTTTAGGGTTGGTCAGGCCCAGCTGCACCACGGGGTTATCCAGGATGGCCTGAAACAGAGGGCTGTCGCAAAGGGCCTTTTCTGGTAGAGAGGACAGCAGTGTTCTTTTGAGGCGACGGAGGAAACTACCAAATCTACTCCAAAGGCTAAAGGCTCTGGACCCCTTCTCCCAGGACCGTGTCTCCCAGCTAAGCCCCCAAGGGCAGCTGCATGCAGACTTGGGGAGGGGGCCCTGGGCCAGAGCCAGGAACCAGGTGGAGTCCCTGCTGCCCTTCACATGCCTGCGTCATTGGGTAAATCACTTCCTCTTTCTTAGAAGAGATAAGTGTAGGGAAAAGAGGCCCACAAGAGCCAGTCCTGCAGGAGGCCCCATAGATGTCAGTCTGTCTCCTCTTTTCCCCCCTTTTTTTCTTTTTGCGCCTTTTCCTTGTTTAGGAAGTAGAAGCTGACCCTGACAAGTACCTCCCAGGGTTGCTGTGAGGAGAATGGTTGGATAGTCCCTGAGGATCGGAAAGATGAGGGGTACGAATCCAGTGGAGGAAGGAGCCTCCTTCCATAGGACAGAGGACCTCATACACGCCACAGACACATGCCTGGTGTGGGGCATGTCATGGAACTGGGACTGTCAGAGGCTGCTGAATAGGCAACTGTGTAATAAAACCAAGGAGACCCTGAAGTGTCCTTGGGCTTGGGTGGGGCGGGACACATGTGTGACAGAGAGGCCCACCTTCCAATCAGAAGGGAGCTAATTCTTAGCCACTGGTTGGGGGGGGGGCAAGAGGAGTGAAAGTGGCTGTTGGGAAGTGACAAATAAGGGAAAAGCAGAAACTAGAAAGGGTAAATGGGATGGCCCTTGGGGGAGCCCACCCAGAGAGGGGTAGCCTGTGAAGGCTCTGTGCATGACCAATAGACCTGCCCCGAGATGGGCCGGGGGACTTCCTCTGACAACGCCCATGCCTGCAATACCTTTCCCTGCAGCACCTGATACAGCCTGATGGGATGAGGCGGGAGGGCCTGGAGCCTGGGAGCTGTGCCTTCCTTGGGCAAGAACAGGGAAACAAGCAGGCAGGCATGGACACTGCTGCCACCTAGTGGAAATGTCTGTTATTTGTCTAGGTTGCTAACCCCAGGGTTGTCCTCAGCTGAGCACTACGAGACAGAGTTTGGGCATGGGGGAGACCCCTGTGCCCCTGCATTTGAGGACACGAGGCAGGGGGTAGGCTCAGGGGAGGAGGATACATGCCATTGGGAAGTGTGTGTTGCCCACATCACTTTGCCCATCTATGCCTTGTCTCCCTCTTCTATAAGTTGAGGGCAGCAGTACCCACCTCATAGGATTTTATGATGGTTCAATGAGTCAGTCCATTTAAAGTACTTGGCATAGTAGCAAGTGCTCAATAAATGCTATCTGTGGTCAATCCAAGGGGTAAGTGGAGATGTTTAGGCCTGTCCCCCCTCCCCCCGCAAATCCACTATGCCTGCTATACGAATGCAGCTCTCCTTAGTCCCAGCTTTCAGCAAGATTGCCCGACCAAGTCCCCCTATCTGTAAATCCTGGGGCTTCCACTGTTATTGTTCTATCATCAGCATCAGCCCAAAGGCTCTGTGGGTCCCAATCCCTTCCCTTTGGATTCAGAGGCTTGGGGGGAAGGATTCCAGATCCTAGCACTTTCTCTCTCCCCTCACCCTAGAGTGTGTGATCAGAATGGCTCTGGGCGGTGACATCACAGAGCCCTCACCCCATCACTGGAGTGGAAGGGTGATGAGGCCGTGGCAGTGGGCACAGGTGTGGATGTGGCTGGCTGGGCTGGGGACCGTAGAATCAGGTGGGAAGCTGTCCTGGGAACAGTGGGAAGGAGGAAGGCTGGGGTGTGGGGTTCCTGCCCCTGAGAGGCTGGGAGGCCAAGCCTGGGCTTTTCTCTTTGCTCTCCATGCTTCTCTCCCATCCTCCCTGCTTGGCGTGGGTCCTCTCATGGAGAGCTCAGCTGACCTTCAAGAAGTTCCTGGAACAAAATCAAGGCCCTCCACAGCTGTACTAGGGCTCTGTGGCCTGGCCAGGCCCTGGGTCTGCCTCAGCCTCTTGGGTGGGGGGCACGGGTCTGTTTGGCTCTTCATAGACTTTGCTCTGGGTCCCCAGCACCCATCCTGGCGAATGCCAAGGCCTTGGCCCGGGGAGCAGAGTCTCCACTCTTCCTAGACAGACCTGACTTCTTTGATTACCCAGACTCGGACCAAGCCAGGCTCCTGGCCCTGGCCCAGTTCATTGGAGAGAGACCTGTCATCTTTGTTAACTCAGGTATGACCCAGCTTGAGAAGGGGCTGCCCTCCTTGACGGGGCCTGGAGGACAGCTGCCCTTGGCCCTTCGGTTGGAGGTGAGTCCAGGGCCCCTGTCTCAACCTCACTGTCTAGCAGGTTCCGACTCCAGGCTCTTCCATCATATCCTGGTGGGCGCTCTGGTGGTGGCCTTCATCTTCCTGCTTTTCCAGTTCTGCACACACATGTAAGGCCTGTCCCCCCTCCCCAAGCCCCGCCCACCTCAACCTTCCTTGGGAGAGGCTGAAGGACCCAAAGCCCAGGGAGGCGGCGGTGGCGTGACCTCCCACCTCTGATCTCCACACCCCATAGGAGCTGTGAGAAAGGGGCCTAAAAAGCCGGACGAGGGCCCTGGACTCTGCCCTGAGTGCCCATACCCGCTCTCCTCTCCTGCTGATGAATGAAAGTCCTTCTCCCTGACTGCTCAGCGACCCAGCCCGGGCGTCCTGCCCCATCCTGCGGTCAACCAGTCATCGTGCTTTCTATCCCCAGGCGCCTGCTCCCTTCCCAGCCCCAAAGAACTGGGTGACGAGGGCCTTGGTGGCGTTCACGCAGATCCTCTTTATTAGCGGTCTGTAAAGCACCTCCCAGGGTCCCCCGACCCCAGACTGGAGGAAGCCTTGAGAGGTCTGTAGCACCAGGGACATGCCAGGGCCCGAGGGCAAGATGTGCAGCCTAATGGGGAAGGGACCAGGGGGCCCCACACCTGCCCCCGGGGTTGCTCAGCACTGGGAAGGCTGGGGGGTAGCAACCACCTCCCTCCCCTGACACCCACAAACGAGTTTGCATTTGGACGAATTAATAAAATAAATAAGATTCCTCAGGCTGGCCTCCCCTGGAGAGGAGCAGTGGGGACGGCCAGCCCTGAGCGAGCCCACGGGCATTAGATAGGGTGTCCCCTCCCTCCCAGGTGACAGGGAGTTGAGAGGAGTTTGCAGCAGGGGGGCTGGCATGGCCTTGGCAGCAGGGCCTCCCCGACAATTCTGTGAGTCCTGGTCCCCTCAGGCTCCCCACAGCCTTGAGCCCTAAGCGGTTGAGAAGGGGTGCGTCTTCTTCCTCTTCCTTCGCTTCTCCAGGGCCCA
This sequence comes from Delphinapterus leucas, assembly GCF_059928025.1. Taxonomy (NCBI): domain Eukaryota; kingdom Metazoa; phylum Chordata; class Mammalia; order Artiodactyla; family Monodontidae; genus Delphinapterus; species Delphinapterus leucas. The sequence goes on from NC_143143.1 coordinate 16,387,121, forward strand.
GGGGAGGTGATGGAGACAGGGGCTAGGCAGGAGGGGGTCGACCCTCGGTTCAGGCACTGTAGGGAGAGGTCCCCTCTCCCTGCCTTCCAACTCACCCGGTCCCAGCCCTCAGCCCCTGAGGGGACGTGTCCCCACCCCTTCGGAGTCCATCTGTCAGTTCCCGGGGGCTGTCAGGGCAAGAGGCCACTGGCTCCTCCCCCCACCCAGCAGCCCCAGAGCCCTGTCCCCACGGCGTAGGGGTGGGGTGGGGAGGGCCCCCGGCCCCACCCTCAGTCCTGGGTCTGACAGGGGGAGGGCGGCCGGGAGCCCCGGGGCCGGAAGAGGCGGCAGGCCCCGCGGCAGATGAGGAAGAACCAGTAGAGCTGCGGGGCTAGGAGCAGCGCGGCGCCCAGGTTGACGTGCGCCGGGATGGCGAGCGGCACGGCGAGCAGGGGCAGGCCCGCGTGCCGCCCGTAGGCCCAGTACAGGTAGGGGAAGAGCAGCACCCGGCAGCAGAGGAAGCTGAGCAGCATCAGGGCCCCGTTCACCTTGTGCAGCAGCGTGTGCTGCTGCTTGTACTGCGGGCGGGGCGGGCAGACAGGGGCGGGGTGAGGGGCGGGGCGCCTCCGGCCACGCCCCGGCCACGCCCCCCGGCCACCTCCCCCCTCGGCCCACCTCCCTGCCTCGCCTTCCTCGGACAGGGGCCACGTTAGGGGCCCCAGGCCCCGCTCCCCTCCACCCGCCCCCCTCCGCCCTGACGCCTCCCCTATACCCCGCCTTATAGCCCCGACTCTTCACCTGTCCTTTAAAGCATCTCCAATCGGTCCCTAAAAGTGCCCGCCCTTACCCGGTCCTCCTGTCACGCTCAGAACCCTCAGCGCCCCTCTCACCTGGATGAGGATCTTGCCAAGGCAGACGAAGGGGGTGCTGACCTCTGCCATCAGCAAGCAGCCTAGAAAGAAATCTCCCTTGCCTTGACGCCACACCTGAGAGGAGCGGAAGGAAACAGCCTGCCCTGAGCCTGGGTTCCTGGGCAGCACCTGCGCCCCCACCCCCGTCACTTTTGGGGATGCTTCACTCTGAAAGTCTGAGCACAGGTGAACGGTAGCTAAGCTGGGAGCGCTAACTCACCGTATCCCTCCAACCATCCTGCAGGTGAGATGGTATTCCTGATACTACAGATGAGGAAACTGAGTCTCAGAGGCAGTGGTGTGTAACCACAGCTCCAAAGCGCCACAGCTGGGTGCGATCCACCCTCTTGCTGTTTGGGGCTGGGCTGGAGCTCATTAACCCCTCCATGGGGCCCTCCATCCTGGGCCTGCCCTGCTGCTGGGACCTGGACCCAGGGCTTCCTAGGCTCCTGCAGTGCTGGCAATGAGCAGGACACGGGGCCCTGGCTCTCAGCGGCCCCACTCACCACGGACAGTGGGAAGCACACGAGCACCATGACGGCATGGTGGAGCACCATGAGGAACTCCTTGTGCAGGTAGCCGCGTGCCGCGGCCCAGGTGCTGCCCGGGGCTCTGGTCCCCGCTTCGTCCCCTCCGTGCCCCTTGACCTGGTGCTTGTGCCAGTGACAGAGGAACATGGCGTAGATGTCATAGATGAAGTAGGGCACCGCAAATTGCGTGTAGGCAGAGGAAAGCCAGTGTCTGTCGGGCAGAGAGAAAGGGGGGTCAAGGAGGAAAGGGGATGGGCAGGGTAGTTGCCAGGTGCCGGGGCCCATGCTGGATGCATCGCGGGAGTCAGATCTCAGGTGATATTCGTAACAACCCTGAGACGGAAGTGGACTGTCAAGTTACAAGGGTAGAGGGTGAAAAATTTGCCCAAGGTCACACTATCACACAGCTGGTAAGTAGTAGGGCTGGGATTCAAACACCGACTGACCTGAGGACCCACCCAGGATTCATATTCATTCATTCATATTCTTTCTCTCTCCCTCTCTCTCTCTCTCTCTCTGCAATATGGTGGGAGAAAAAGGAAGAGAGACCAGAAGACAGCCACAGACCTGAGGGCCGAGATAGAGTGAGCAAACAAGCCAGACCAGATCTGAGAAACAGCTGAGATCAGGACGAATTACAGCAGAAGAGTAATTCTGGGAGTGGTGGGGAGAGAGCATATTGGCTGACATCAATTGACTGCTTATTACATGCGGGCACTATTCTAATATTCTAAATCTTTTACATGCACAAACGTATTTACTCCCCACAGAAAGCCTATAAAAAGTAGGTATGGTTGTCACCCCATTTTACAGGTGAGAGAGGCTAGGTAACCTGACCAAGGAATAAACATGAGAAGTCTGGCTCCACAGCTCTCCCTCTCAGCCCTGCTGTCCCCTAGAAGATTCGAGACAGGGGTCACAGACAGGCCGCACTGGGGAGTTGGTGGTGCTGTCAGCGGTGCTTGCTCTGCTTGAATGTGGCCCCATCTCTTGTTTTTTCAGGTACAGCCAAGCATTATGGAGAAAACGCTGAGCAAAAGGAGTCAAGAGCAGAGAAAGTTCCATGCACTTAGTGAGTAAACAAAAATGAAAAGTGCATGAATACGCAACATTGCATTTTTCTTCTCGAGTCAGCACTTGAAGCACCTTCTCTTAAATCTGTAGTCCTGTGACAGGTCCGAGGTGGGGTGGGAGGTCGAAGAGGCAGGCCCAGGGGAACTCGCCCAGCTCGGTGGAGGGATGAAAGCAAAGTCAGCCAGAGGGGACGCAAATATGAGGACAAAATAAGAGCAGCTGCTGAAGGGAGAAGTGGAGTGAGACCTGAGGGCAGGGCAGCTGAGGACCAGGGGTGAGATGGAAACAGAAGGTGAACCCTGGGGAAGGCTGGCCTGGAAGGGGACAGGCAGCCCACTCTAGCAGGGATGATGTCAGGAAAAGAGAAGCAGAGACCCATGCTGGAGTGTGTGACGAGGAGGGAGAGAGAGAGGAGAGGAAGCAGTAGCCCAGGTTAGAGACGAAGGGCAGGAAGGTGGAAAGGGGTCCCACTGGCCCAAGAGAGGTTAGAGCAGAGAGTGGCCTGGAGAGTCAGCCACAGCAGACACGGTGACACCACTAGCTTGTGGGGCTCCAGGACCTCCAGGCCCTGGGCTCCAGTGTGCAGGGTTAAACCCATTCCCACCCTCTTCAGCAATTAGGTGCTCAGAGGTAGGAACAGCTGTTGCCCCTGGATTAACCCTGATCCTTCCCACCCACCTGAGGATTAAGCGGGGAGGGACAAGAACAGACTGGGTGGGGCGGGGGAGAAAATGTAAGAACTGAAAAGTGACCTCTGTAAGAAGGCGAGAGAAGGGAATGTGTGGGGATCCAGGCTCATCTTGGACCCAGGGGTGGGAATGGGGGGAGAGGACAAGAGGAAGCCAAGTCCCCGGGGTGGGGGTCTGAAGAAAGAGTTTAGCATCCACTCTGTGTGGCCAGAACTGCTCTAGGCGTTAGACACACACAAGTCAATTCCTCCTCGCAGCAGCCCTTCCAGGGAGGGATGGACCTCAGTCCACAGATGAAGGAACTCGAGGGAGACAGGGAATGTCTCTAGGTTGGGGCATCCAGACAATGTCCCTGGAGCTCAGCAGCCACCAGAGGAGGGAACAGGACCCGAAGTTAAGCGTGGGGCGTCATCAGCACCCTCACCGGCAACTCTGCGGTGGCGGCCCGTGGGTCAACCTAGAGCTGCCCGTCAGCACCACGGACAGGGCCCCTCTCCTCCCTCCTCCTGCTCTACCTCTCAGGCCTGGGGTTTTGGCAAGCACCAGGCACTGCAGCAGCTCCCAGTGCCAAAGTTTGGCCTCTTCACCCTCCACTCTCCACCCCACTGCCTCACCATTGGTGGCCTTGTTTGTGTCATCTGTCCCTCTCATGCATAGAGCTGGGGCTGGACACCTGGATTCTGGGAGGAGGGGAGGGGTGAGCCCGACATGAGTAGAGAAGCACCCCAGTTGGGTGCTGATTGGAAATGGGGTCCGAGGGGTGAAACGGTGGGAGGAGGTACGGGAGGAAACAACCTTCAGAACCTACTATGATCCGAGAGGCCGGGAAGCCTAGGAGCTGCTTTGAGAATCCTTTTTGCTCCCCGCTCCCTCTCCTCCTGGTTCTGACCTTTAAGGACAGGATGTGGATAAATTTATCCCTGGGTGTTGAGTTGCAGCTACTGCAGTTGACTTGCTCAGGCTCAAGTTAAGGGCTTGGAGACCACTGAAGGAGTCCCCTAGATGATCTGGGGTACTCAGGGGTCACACATACACACAGGCTGCTGGAACGGGGGCTAAGGCGGTCTCATGGCACTTACTGGTCATCTATGATGTGCTTGCAGGAGGTGGAGACGATGTAGCCAGCTGTGGAGGCCATGACGGCTTGGACAGAGGACACTAGCCTAGGGAGGAAGAGGGAGCAGCAGTAGAGGGAGGAGACGCGCCCCTCGGTTTCTCCTCCTTACTGACCGGTTTCTGCACTTCTTGGGTGCTCCCTGCCCATCTTTCCCCAAGGCTGCCTTGCCCGGGACTCAGCCACACCACCTCAGGCTCCTGGACTGGCCCGGCTGCTACTCCTCGGTTCACCCTTTCCTCACTGGACACTGAGTTGCCTTCCTCTCAGGAGGACACCAGGGAGGTCATCGTGAGGTGAGAAGCTGCTGAGCACGAGGGGCTGATGACAAGGTGTCCCTTCCAGGGAAGTGGGGGGGCCAAGCACAGGATGGCAGGGGGAAGCCCGTGGGCCTGTTCTGGCACCATCAGCTGCCCAGTCATGGTGCCGGTTATCCCATGGCCCCTCGGTTGCCTCTGATTCCCCCTGGTCACTTTCCCGCTCTCTCATTGCGTGCCACCACGCTCCCCTCCCCAACTCTGGCCCGGATTCCAGGGTGTGCAGAGTTCCACTGTTCACTCCTCTGTCCCTCATTCCCCCAAACACATGCCCCGAATAATACACAGCTCTGTGCCCCTTGCCTTGCTCTCTAATATCCTATAGGGATGTTTTAGTCACAGGCCGGACCTGTTTTGGAGGGTGGGAGGGTGAATGGGAAAGGGAGGGAGAGCAGTCTGAATACTAGTAGACCAGATGGCTGGGCTTGGATGCGGTCTCCCGGGACAGCGAGTAAGGCAGTGAGGAGAGAGGGAAGCTTGGAGGTAGAGCCCACCGACCACTTCAGGAGCCCCCAGTCCCCACCGGGCCAAGGGTCCCTTCCATCCCCAAAGAGCCTGGGGCGGCGGGGAAGGGATGCAGTTTACCTGGCTGAGACAATGACCGCGTCGGCCTCCCCCCAGCGCAGCTGGGGCAGCCGCTGGAGCGTGTTCTTGGAGAGCAGGAAGAGTCCGGGGAACACCACCCCTCCAGCCACCATTGGGGTCAGCATGGTGCTCAGGCCTCGGGCAGGGAGCCGAGCGAGCGGCCGAGAAGGGACAGGGAGGCCGAGCTGAAGGGAGTTAGAGGTGGAGAAGGGACGCCAAGCCGGGGAAGGAGAGAGAGAAAGAGAAAGGGGCACAAAGGGGACAGGGCAGGGACGGGATGGGGCTGTCGAGTCAGACCAGAGGACCCGAGAAAGGGAGTTAGATGAGACTGGGGAAATGGGGAGAGACCGGGGACAGGGAGGACCCGAGAAAGGGAGCAGGAGAAAGCCAGCCAGAGGGCTGGGAGAGAGCCGAGGAGGGGAGGACCGGGTGAGAGGACAGAGGGAGGGGGTACAGGACGAGGAGGATGCGGATGGGGGAGGGGAGGGAGAGAGGCAGGTGGGGGTGGGCTTACGTGGAAAGGCTGGGAGGGCCCGAGGAGGCGGGGTGGGAGGTGGGGGGTGGGACTGTGGTGCCAGCTCTGAAAGGGAGGGAGGGGAGACAGAGGAGCAGCCGGGCAAGTGGTCAGCGGTCAGCACGGCTCTCCCGCCTCTCGCTGCCGCCACAGTGCCCGCGGCCCGGCCGGGAGGCTGTACGGGGCATTATGGAGAGTTCGTGCCCAGCCCCCTGCCCCCTCGGTGGGGAGGGGGAGGGGGACGGGAAGTCACTGGCTTGGGGAGGGCGGGGGAGGGGGAGGGAAATGATGGCACCGACCAGACACCAAGAAACCGGACCTGCAGCAGCATCTCCCCATGCAGCTCTGAACCACAGCAGCGGCTGCGACAGAGGTGGGGGGAAGCGGAGAAAGAGGGAGGGGGAGGTCCTTAAAGAGACAGCCGCTGCGGCAGGCACAGGGGCCTGCCTGGGAGGGTCGGCCTGGGAGGGCCAGGGGAGGGTCGTCTCTCCTCTTGGGGAGGGAGGTGGCCTGGGGCTCCTTGGCCAGCTGGGAGGAGGCCCTGGGCCCCCAGATGGGCCTGACCCCGTTTCCCACCAGTACTTTGCAAATGCCTGCCATTTCCTCCTCTGCCAAGGCCTCTCAACACGTGTCCCTCAGCGGCCTTGGGGTCCCAGCTTAGGGGCACCCACCCCGGCAGAGAGAAAGAGGATTCCCTGGAGGGGGGAGCGAGAGAAGTTGGTGCATCTTGCTGTCTCTGAAGGATGAGTTTAAGGAACAGATGGGAATAAAAACACCTCAACACAGTATCCTTTGGGCTCAGAGACCCCCACGTCCTTCGCGCCAATGGGAGGGAGGGAAACTCTGAGGTATATATACGTGAGGTGCCTCTGGTCCCAACGCCGCCACAAGACTGTCCTATGATCTCCTCTAACTATTGTAACAGCACTGAGGTAACGACATGTGTCCCCTTTTTACAGGTCAAGAAATGGTCCTGAGGCCTTCAGTGACCCTCCCCAAGGTCACATAGTTCAGAAAACGCAAGAGGCCACTCACACTAGGTGGCAGGGTTTGAAGAGGGTGGGGAAGTGCTGCTTCTCTGAAAACCCACTTCAAGCCCGATGACGCCCCTGCCCGTGTCCTTCAGGCCTCCCCTAAGCCCTGGTCACTCTCTTTTTCTTCAGGTTTATTATGCTCCTGGCTCCCCTTCCTCTGCAACTTCACAGCCCAGTTTCCATGTGGGAAAGGACCCTGGGGATTGGCTGATTCAAGCCCTTCATTCCACTGCAAGGAAACCAAGGTCCAGTGACTTGACCAGTGTCCCACTGCAGGTCAGAAGCCCCACCAGAACCACACTGGCCTCTGAGATGCTTCTCACCCTTTCATGCTGCCTCCCTGGAATTTGGCCTTCTCGTCCTGAAACCAACTGCCCTGTAGACTTCTGCATGACGTGGGGCCCTGCTACCCAAGCCATGCTTTGGTTTTCAAGCCTGTCTTAAGATACGCCTCAACAGTAACCCTACGATTTGCCTTTGCCTGTCCGAAGCCCATGCCATCACCTCCCCAAAGGACTGGGATTTGCAATTTTGTGCTGCCCTCTAGTGTCGGACTGCGGGAACAGACCCTGGCCTTAGGCAGCGAGAGTGAGGGACAATTTTAGAGACAATAGTGGACCTAGCTTCCTGATCTCAGTGCTTCACTTAAGGGGAAAAGGGACCCAACTTCCTGAGTGTTTACTATGTGCTGGGGACGGGGTGCAGTGGTTTATTTCATTCTTATTTAATCTTCCCAGATGGTAGTATCTTTGTTTTATAGACAGGAGCCTGAGGCTTAGAGATTCAAAAAAAAAAAAAAAAAAAAAACCTGCCCAAGATAACCTAGCTATGAGAATTGGCAAAGCTGGCTTTCAAACCCATGTTTGCATAGCTCCAGAGCCAAAGGTGTACAAGGCCGCAGGGTGGTGCTGAGTTGTGGGGAGGGCCGCAGACCTGGTGAAGGAGCTTTTCGGATAGTGGGCATTAAAGCGGATAGAGATGGGTTTTTTGTCTTCCAGACACCCAAGTAAGTTCTGCCTTCTGCCGGCTCCCTCTCCTCCCTAAGGTTTGGTGATAACTCACAGGTATATTACTAATCGTTGTCAAATAGGCCATAGATTTGCAGCACAAGGGCCCAGGCCAGTCCATAAACATGTTTCGTTTGGCCAGTATGGTGTTGCCAGCATAGTATTTTCTTAAATTCTAAGTTATTTGTCAGTGTTTAAAAATTAGATTTCACATAAAAGCTCAACTTCTTTTAAGAAAAAAATCAGAAGGTCAGACAACATTGGGCCCACACTCTTAACTCCATGATGTCTGGCTGGAGCCGAGCAGCTGCTGCCCCCACTGGATGGGATGAGAGTAGTCTTCCAGCTCACACAGTCCCCACACAGCCTACATCTCTTGTGTCACTTGCGGGAGTTTGCAACCCCTATTTTATTTTATTTCATTTTGGCCACACGGCTTGTGGGATCTTAGTTCTCCGACCAGGGATTGAACCCGGGCCCCCGGAATTCCCTACCCCTATTCTACAGACGTGAATTCACCTGACCCGCACACAACATCTCCACGAAGAATGGAAGGTGAGTATTCTTATTAAACCCATGGGGTTTACATGGGGGCTCTGAAGTTCAGAGAGGTTAAATGACTTGCAAGAGATCCCATAGCCAGTGTCTTTTGATTCTGTATCTCCCACCCACCCACGCTCACATACACACATAGTCTGCTTCTGCTCTTATCACTAGCTCTTCCTGAAAGTAGGAGATCAGCTCCACCAGCCCTGGCCCCAGGAAGGATGCCCTCACCCTGTCCTCTTACTTGGATGCCACCAGAACGGCCTCTGGTCTCTCCATCCGCAGGTTGGAGTGATTCTGCAGACCCCAGCAGAGGAGAGCAAAGCTCAGCGGGAAGAAGATGCAGCCCAGTACAAAGAGCAGGGTCATGCCTGTCTGGGGTAGAGAAGGTGAGAAAAGATGGCTGTGAGGACACCTCAACGCAGTGTCCCTCAGACCCTCCCTTCACCCCAAAAGCTCGAGGCCTATGGGATCCATCTTTCATACCTATCAAAAGCCATCGGGCGTAGCTCTTCCCCAATCTCTTCGAGATCCTTAATGCACTTTAAATATGCCTCATCCAGAGCAATTGGACATCCTAATTTTTGGTTATCAATCCATTTCCTACACTTTTATTCATTTTCGCTGTAATTCCTGAAGCTGGCCTACACCTCCCAGTCCGTCTCACATCTTAAAATTCCCTCTTTCTCTTTCAGCTCTTAAGTATGTGCCTGCTCTTTCTTAACTCACCCCATCCCATCCTCTGTCCCCCCACCCCAAGCTCTTTGTGTCACCTCTCTCCTCTCCTAGGTCCTCACCTCGGAGGGGCAAGGTGGAGGCTAGAGAGGGAGGCTGGTGGTTCTCATCAGTGCCCAGAACTCAGAAAAAAAGGAAGGAGGGGTGTTCAAATTGTAAAGATAACTGAAATTTTAAAAATAATATTTCTTTAAAAAGAAAAAGAAAACTCAAAGCATTATCCCATTAAAGAAACAAACAAAACATGGGAAAACCTCTGAAAACATATATATTTACATATATGTTATTTTTGTCTGGAAAAGCCTCCCCTCCCATCCACTCCAGGGAGGGGAGGTGTGAGGAAAGCCCAGGAGAGATGTAGGGAGTCAGGGCCTGCCATCCTGCACCCCTTAAGCAGCTTTGAGGGGACCTTCTCAGGATACAAGGAAAGCGTCAAACTTCAAGGGCATGAGGCGGAGGCAGCTCTACAGAGGCAGTTGGAGGGGGCAGGAACATCACCTTCCTATTGGTGGAATGGTGGACGGTTTGGAATATGCCATCTTCCCATTGGCCCACTTCTTGACAACATGTGCTCTATCATATGCTTCCTGGAGAGTGCCTGCGGGGGTGGGGGGGGGCCGGGGGGTACATTGGGGGGGTAACCTTCTAACACAGAATTGACTAATTAGCTTTCGTTGATGGCCTGAAGCACAGCTAGGATTCAGGGGTGGAGCTGAAGGAGGGGACCGGATGAGGAGGTGGGGGAAATAGCAGCTAAGCAGTCATTGCTTTAAAAGGCAGTACAGGATAATAGTTAAGACGGCAGTTCCTAGGGTGGGACCATCTGGACTTCAAATTCAGACTCCACGGATAATAAAAGAAACATGCTGTATGGCTCCATTTGGACGACGTTCAAAACAGGCAAAATATCTTCTGTGAAAAATCGGAACAGCATTTAACTTGGGGGAGGTATTGACGGAGAGGACACCCCAGGGAGCCTTCTGAGGGGTTGGGAATGCCCTTATATGGATCATGGGCATTTGCACAGGTACGCGTCCTCAAGGCATACTCTTCTAATGTGTGGAAGTGCGGAGTCTTAACCACTGGACCGCTAGGGAATGCCCTGGAATTTTTTAAATGCTAAACCATCTTAGGCTCTTCCATTCCCTGAGCGATGGTTGGCCAGTCTCTGTGGGCCTCAATTCTTTCATCTGTGAAGTTGGGATAATAATAATGCCAGCTCATTAAATGTTAACTATATAGCATTTACTATGGGCCAGACACTGATACGAGTGCTTAAAAATATCAAGTCATTTCCTCACAACAACTTTGTTAATGGGGATTATTATTGTACCCATTTTACAGATGAGAAAACAGAGGCACAGAGAGGTTTGGTACCTTGTCCAAGGTTACACAGTCAGGGAGTTAATGAGGTGGGATTTTTTTCAACCCTATTTTCTGACTGTATTGGTCTCTCTAATATTAAACAGATATAGAAAACTCGGAAATTCATTTCCTAAAGAAACTGAATGGTTAAGAAAAAAAAAAGAAACGAAACATTATTGACTACAATTTAGACACGTCAGCGACATTTTCAGAGCTTATCTCTGTTAACTGTTTTACTTGTTTCCTCCATTTTCTCCCCTCTGGATAGGCCTTTGAAAATTAAATTCAAGGTTAAATCAAGAGCGAGATAAGACTGTTGAAGATGAGGACTCTGGTTGCCTAACCGGTATCATCCTTATCACTTTCTACATTTTGTTGGAGACTGAAATGTGCCTACTTAAAAAACTATATTTCCCAGCCTCCCTGGTAGTTAGAGGTCTGGCCAATGTGATGTAAGCCGAAGACATTATGTGGGGTTATGAGGAAAGCACCTTTTTAAAAGGCAGACAATGCAGTCAGAAAGAAAGAACTATAGGCAGCCCTTAAACATGTGAAAAGATACTGAACTGAGGTTTGAAACTAGGCAGCCTGACTGGAGTCTGCCCTGTTACCTTTCCTACTCCTGTGTAAGCTCATTTAGAGGACGAAATAGAGATAACATGGATAAACTTCTTCACACAGCATTCAGGGCCTGTTAGCTGCTATTATCATGAGCACCTTCAGTATACAAGGCACTAAAATACTAATATACTTTCTCTACCTTCTCTCATTTAAGCACCACAACGATCTTACAAATAAGTTCCTCATTTATAGCTGAGAAGACTGAGGATCAGAGAAATTAAATGACTTGTCCTGGGATTGCAGAGTAAATGGCAGAGCTAGGACTCAGACTCCGTCAACATGACTGCTGCCTTTCACATTGGGAGCAGAGGAGGGGAGGAAAGGGGAGGAAGAGGGAGGAATCTAAGAGGGGAGGTCCTTCTGGTGCTGAGGGCCAGTTATTTTCCTCCGTAGCTGTGGCTTACCCTGGAACAGAGAATGAGGAAGGGAAGAGTCCTTGGCCATGAGCTGGTAAAGGTCAGGCCCTAGTTTTACTGGAATCTGGACACTCTCTTCTACATTTCTTTCTTTCCTTATCAGGTTCTTCCTGTTCAGAGTAAAATAGTTCGAGGCTGCATGGGCTTGTCTGAGAGATAAATAATGAGGGGAGAAAAAGAAAATTGTGGTTTAGAGAAATGGCTTGCACCATTTTTTTTACAGTGAGCCTCAAGAGAGACTTTTATTTCGTGACTCAGCACAGCCATGCACATGCCAAACTGAACTGAAACTTTCTCAGGATACTTTCTTATCCTGATTATGTGCAGCACACACCGTACTACATCATTGTTCCCCTTTATCATTTTTCCTCCCCAAATGCTTATCATGACCCATTAAGCTGATTTCATAATCCACTTATGAGTAACAACCCAAGTTGGAAAAATCTTGGTTAAGAGCAGTATTTCTCAACTCTCAACTTCTTTTTAACTATTGCTCCCCAAGCCTTTTTTAGACATTTTGTTTCCTAATCACCATTTCTCATGAACTTATATACTATATGTCTGTGCTTTGTATATCTAAAAGATATTTTTCACCCGCCAAGAACCAATTTCTGCCCTCTTGGGGGGTGCTATTACCCCTGTTGAGAATGCACTGGAGACATCATACCAACTCATTTTCTGAGCCACCTTTACACACAGCATCCCAACATCCAATGAAATAGAATTAGTCCCATTCTGCAATGAATAAGCTGAGGCTGAGAGGTTATATTAATTACTGAAGATTGAAATGGCTGGTAAATGGATTGGGAATCCAGAGACCTACCAGATCCTAGCTCAGCTGCTTAATTATCTTCTCCAAAGTTTCGTTCCCTCACATGGAAAATGGCGGAATTGGTCCAAAGAAGTGTTCTCTAAACCTCAGGGTTTTTTTCCCCCCTATTTGAGCTAATAATAGGAGACATTTTTACAGCATATACTAGGTGTCAGGCACCAATCTACCCTTTTCACATACATTAATTAATGTAATCCTCACAATAACCCAAGAGGGAGATGCTATTATTACTTTCTCTTTCCGGTTGAGGGAATTGAGGCACAGAGAGGTTGTGTGACTTGCCCAAGGTCATACGGGTAGTAAGTAGCAGAGCTGGGATTTGAACCTAATAATATGAGTTCCAGAGTACCTGCTTTTAACCATGTACGTTAAAAGGAAACTTTTTATCAGTACGGAAAATAGAAAACCAGTATTATTTGTTCTAAATAGAAGGTAACAAAAAATAAAATGAAAAAAAAAAAACTTGTTCTTACATTCTCACTAGATATTAGCACGTGCTCAGAATTCTGAGCTGGAGGCCGCCCTCTCTCTCTTTGTTAAAGACAAGATAAGAGAAGCATGGATAGAGAGGTGTCAAAGGGCTTCTGGCAGCGCAATGAGACTTTGTCCTGGAATAATCAGAAGCGTTGAAAGGGAATTGGAAAGAGAATGGCTTTCAGGGGTGTGTGTGTGTGTGTGTGTGTGTGTGTGTGTGTGTGTGTGTGCGCGCCCAGGGGCGCGCGGGCGCAGCGCTTTCTTGCTTAATGGCTGTACCACCTGAAATAAACCCAAGATGGGATGCATTCCACACACCGTGGTCCCTTGTCTGGGCGTTCCAGGAGGGTCTGAACATCCCGCGGAGGAAGGGAGATGCCAGCCAGTTCTGGCGTGTGGGTGCAGCCCCTGGCTACACGCGCCTCTGGAAGGCAGCCGGCAGCGCCCGCGTGGAGACGGGCAGCGTGGGGTGGCGCTGCCCCAGTGCCCGTCCAAGCTCCCACGACTTCGGCCGCCGCTTTCCCGCTCCAGCCTGGCTTCCCAGGTGGGTCTCTCACCCCCAAGTGGACCTCACAGACCTGTCACACAATTCACCCCGGGCCTGGAGTTTACCGTTTCCTGCTCCTTCAGCCTCCGTTAGGTCCAAATGCTATCTTGCGCATCCTTTTTACCTGTGTGCCGTGCCGCCGCGGCCCTGCGGAGGTGTGCAGGTGTGATATCATCGAAGCCTGTGAATAAGTAAACGATAAACAGCCAGAAGTGGCCTGTTTCCCACATGATACCCAGGGAAGGGTCCAATTCCCCCTCCCCGTGCTCTGGGGTGTGTCCTGGACAGTGCGCCAGATCATTTATTATTTAGTGTTAGGTTCCAGGCAAGTTCAGTCGCACCCTTCATCTCTACAATAGAAAAGGCCGCCGAGGGGGCACAACAGATGAGTTGGAGTGAGAAAACTAAGTGTCCAGTCCCTTTTTCTCCCATACGTTGTCTGTGTGACCTCGATCAAGTGTCAGAACCTCTCTGAGCTTCAGCTGAATACACACAAAGTCCCATTGCCTGGACTTAAATCTTAGTTCCGTTACTCATTAGCCAGAAGAATTTGTGCTAGTGATTTAACTCCTCTGAGCCTCAGGCTTCTTATCTATAAAATAGGGACAAGAGCAGTACCTCTACATAGGACTGTGGGATGACTGAATGAGATGTATGTGAACACAGTTCCTATGTGGCACATTGTAAGTATTCATTGTGTCAGTCATTGATAGTTCTTGTTGTTCTATTTTTTTAAATATTTATTTATTTATTTGTCTGCACTGGGTCTTAGTTGCAGCTCATGGGATCTTCATTGTGGCATGTGGGCTCTTTAGCTGCAGCAAGCAGGATCTTTAGTTGCAGTATGCAAACTCTTAGTTGTGGCATATGGCATCTAGTTCCCTGACCAGGGATCAAACCCGGACCCCCTGCATTGGGAGAGTGGAGTCAGCCACTGGACCACCAGGGACGTCCCATGTTGTTCTATTTTTTAATGACCCCCGTTCTGTGCCAGAAGCTCTGCATACATTTCCTCTAATCATCACAATGAGCCCTGCCAGTCTCTTATGTAATCCCTACTTTCCAGGTGAAGACTGAGGGTCAGGGAGGTCAACCGACTTGCCCAAGGTCACACAGACACATGGTGGCAGAACTAGAATTCAAACCTAGATCTTGCCTGTTTCTAAAATTCCTTCTCAACTAGGTCCTAATTCATTTCTATCTGTAAAGTGAAAATGATGGCTTCTGCCACTGAGGTCTACTGTTAGGATGAAATAAGATAAAGTCTGTGCACTGATGAAAGAAATTAAAGATGATACAGACAAATGGAGAGATATACCATGTTCTTGGATTGGAAGAGTCAACATTGTGAAAATGACTATACTACCCAAAGCAATCTACAGATTCAATGCAATCCTTATCAAACTACCAATGGCATTTTTCACAGAGCTAGAACAAAAAAATTCACAATTTGTATGGAAACACAAAAGACCCCAAATAGCCAAAGCAATCTTGAGAAAGAAAAACGGAGCCGGAGGAATCAGGCTCCCTGACTTCAGACTATACTACAAAGCTACAGTAATCAAGACAGTATGGCACTGGCACAAAAACAGAAATATAGCTCAATGGAACAAGATAGAAAGCCCAGAGATAAAGCCATGCACCTATGGTCACCTTATCTTTGATAAGGAGGCAAGAATATACAATAGAGAAAAGACAGCCTTTTCAATAAGTGGTGCTGGGAAAACTGGACAGCTACATGTAAAAGAAGGAAACTAGAACACTCCCTAACACCATACACAAAATAAACTCAAAATGGATTAAAGACCTAAATGTAAGGCCAGACACTATAAAACCCTTAGAGGAAAACATAGGCAGAACACTCTATGACATAAATCACAGCAAGGCCCTTTTTTGACCCACCTCCTAGAGAAATGGAAATAAAAGCAAAAATAAACAAATGGGGCCTAATGAAACTTAAAAGCTTTTGCACAGCAAAGGAAACCATAAACAAGATGAAAAGACAACCCTCAGAATGGGAGAAAATATTTGCAAACGAAGCAACTGACAAAGGATTAATCTCCAAAATATACAAGCAGCTCATGCAGCTCAATATCAAAAAAACAAACAGCCCAATCCAAAAATGGGCAGAAGACCTAAATAGACATTGCTCCAGAGAAGATATACAGATTGCCAACAAACACATGAAAGGATGCTCAACATCACTAATCATTAGAGAAATGCAAATCAAAACTACAATGAGCTATCACCTCACACTGGTCAGAATGGCCATCATCAAAAAATCTACAAGCCATAAATGCTGGAGAGGGTGTGGAGAAAAGGGAACCCTCTTGCCCTGTTGGTGGGAATGTAAATTGATACAGCCACTATGGAGAACAGTATGGAGGTTCCTTAAAAAACTAAAAGTAGAGCTACCATACGACCCAGCAATCCCACTACTGGGCATGTACCCTGAGAAAACCATAATTCAAAAAGAGTCATGTACCACAATGCTCATTGTAACACTATTTACAATAGCCAGGACAAGGAAGCAACCTAAGTGTCCATCGACAGATGAATGGATAAAGAAGATGTGGCACATATATACAACAGACTATTACTCAGCCATAAAAGGAAACGAAATTGAGTTATTTGTAGTGAGGTGGATGGACCTAGAGTCTGTCATACAGAGTGACATAAGTCAGAAAGAGAAAAACAAATACCGTATGCTAACACATATATATGGAATCTAAAAAAAAAAAAAATGTTCTGAAGAACCTAGGGGCAGGACAGGAATAAAGATGCAGATGTAGAGAATGGACTTGAGGACACAGGGAGGGGGAAGGAGAAGCTGGGACGAAGTGAGAGAGTGGCATGGACACATATACACTACCAAATGTAAAACAGATAGCTAGTGGGAAGCAGCTGCATGGCACAGGGAGATCAGCTCGGTGCTTTGTGACCAACTAGAGGGGTGGGATAGGGAGGGTGAGAGGGAGACGCAAGTGGGAGGAGATATGGGGATATATGTATATGTATAGCTGATTCACTTTGTTATAAAGCAAAAACTAACACAACATTGTAGAGCAATTATACTCCAATAAAGATGTTTTTTAAAAAAAGATAAAGTCTGTGAAGAGGCTTCTACTGATGCTCAACTCAGCTCAGCTTCTTATTCCCCCGGGGATAAGAAGTAATTATCTAAGCCTAGGCCTTTCATTTTCATAATAAGGAGGCTGGTGAACCCCTCATTGTCTCTAGGAGGCAATATTATCTGATGTCCATAGGAGGGGGTTGGAAGTATCAGATCAAAATCAGAACTGCCAGGTTGCCTTCCCATATCCAAGCCCAGGTCTGCAGAGGTGTCTTTCATCTTCTTGGTTTTCTCTGCGTCTCAGGCCTCCCACCCACCCCATGACGATTAGGACATCATCTTTTACTCTCTTTCCCAGGGGCAGTGTAAAACTACAGGTGAGAATATCTAACATCGCCGGCTTTGAACTTTAGAAAAAGGGAGATCTTATGGCTATTCAGCTATTGTGAAGTCAGTTTCTCCCTGCCTCCAACAATTGGTGTGATGTGGGTAGGAGTGGGGCCCTGGCAAAGTGGGGCGCATACATCACCCCTCCTACTGGCTTGCCTTGCAGTGAGCAGACCTGGTGCCCTGTCCACCCTCCTGCATAATGTATGCACCCGTGGCAGGAACAGAATACCACCCGTGGTGAGTCTGGCCACTGCAGGCCCTGGACGTGTCCAGAGGTCTTGCCAAGGCTAATGTCTCTCCGTTGGCAGGAGCTGAAGAGAGGGAGGAGCCACGTGTCACTTGAAGCCTTTCCTGGGGCTGAGGTGGGAACTGGTTTCATCTTGGGTCTCAGGATTCTGCGAAGATAGGGGCAGACAACAGGACAGCCCTAAGCACGCAGCCTGACCCAGACTTCGACTCAACAGAGGTGTCACTGGGGACAGCTAGACTCCTGTTTTCTGGGCTTGAATCCCTCTCTGAGAGGGCTGGGGTGGCAGAGAAGGTGCCTGGGACCCTCTCAGTGTGGCTGAAGGGGAGAGGAGAGATTTGGGAACAGGAACACAGACCTTGGCAATTTCTGTGGCTGCCTCATGGTGCAGAAAATCCCTGGGGCAGCAGCTGTGGCGAGGTACATTGGGGTGGAGAATGTGGACAGAAGCAGGTGTACAGCGCTGCTTTCAGGGGAACATGCCAGAATGCAGAAATCATGGATGAAGTCTGAGGCCTCTGTGGGGGAGGTGTGCTTACCTGAGTGTGCGTGTGCGTGATCTTGTGTACAAGCGTGGGTGTGGAGAACCAAACAGGTCAGGAATGAAAGTGGGAGGTAGGAGTGCCTTAAGAGCCAAGGGAACCAGGGGATCTAGATAACATTACTTCATTGGTTGGATTCTATTCATTCACAGAATCAGTAAGTACTTAGTGGAGGCCCCCTCGAGGCCAGGCTAATTGCTAGGGCTTGGGATATGGAGATGATTTAGACGCAGGCACTTGTGGTCTAATTGAGGAGCCAGGCAGTGAAATGGAGAATTTAACGACCTTGTGAGAAGTGCTAGAACAGCTGTATGTATATGGTGACCAAAGCAGTCACCTCTGCCTAAGGCAGGCATGTGACTGAGCAAAACTGAGCAGTGGCTCAAAGGATGAGGAAGGTGTTAGTTGGGGTGGAGGCAGTGGGGAGAGATAGGGGAAGGGTGTTCTACGCAGAGGGAACAGCAGTTGTGAAACCCTATGCACTGGTTCAGGAACCTTGAACAGATCCTACGGTGGAAACTTGAATGAGCTGATGGGGCACAAAACGATCTTATCTGTATACATATTATCTGATCCTCTTCCCCCAGTGGAATATAAGCAACACGAGGGCAGGAAATTTGTCTGCCTTAGTCTCTGCTAGAGTCCCAGAGCCTAGAGCAGTGCTTGACACGCTGTGGGATACCTTGTGAATGAATAAACCGAAGATAGGCCCAGGGTGGATGGTGTGGACAGTCAACTAAAGCATTTGGGCTTTATCCTGGAGTCAATGGCGAGCCCTTTGGCGTGGGGGTGAAAAATTGAAAGGGCACAAGATCTGGGCTTCCCTGGTGGCGCAGTAGTTAAGAATCCGCCTGCCCATCCTTCTCAAACTCTTCCAAAAAATTGCAGAGGAAGGGGCTTCCCTGGTGGCACAGTGATTGAGAGTCCGCCTGCCGATGCAGGGGACACGGGTTCGTGCCCCGGTCCGGGAGGACCCCACATGCCGCGGAGCGGCTGGGCCCGTGAGCCATGGCCGCTGAGCCTGCGCGTCCGGAGCCTATGCTCCGCAACGGGAGAGGCCGCGACAGTCAGTGAGAGGCCCGCGTACCGCAAGAAAAAGAAAAAAATAATTGCAGAGGAGGCAACATTCCCAAACTCATTCTATGTGAGGCCACCATCACCCCGATACCAAAACCAGACAAAGATACTACAAAAAAAGAAAATTACAGACCAATATCACTGATGAATATAGATGCAAAAATCCTCAACAAAATACTAGCAGACAGAATCCAACAACACAGTAAAAGGATCATACACCATGATCAAGTGGGATTTATCCCAGGGATGCAAGGATTCTTCAATATACGCAAATCAATCAATGTGATACATCATATTAACAAACTGAAGAATAAAAACCATATGATCATCTCAATAGATGCAGAAAAAGCTTTTGACAGAATTCAACACCCATTTATGATAAAAACTCTCCAGAAAGTGGGCATAGAGGGAACCTACCTCAACATAATAAAGGCCATATACGACAAACCCACAGCAAACATCATTCTCAATGGTGAAAAACTAAAAGCATTTCCTCTAAGATCAGGAACAAGACAAGGATGTCCACTCTCACCACTATTATTCAATATAGTTTTGGAAGTCCTAGCCACGGCAATCAGAGAAGAAAAAGAAATAAAAGGAATACAAATTGGAAAAGAAGAAGTAAAACTGTCACTCTTTGCAGATGACATGATACTATACATAGAGAATCCTAAAAATGCCACCAGAAAACTACTAGAGCTAATCAATGAATTTGGTAAAGTTGCAGGATACAAAATTAATGCACAGAAATCTCTTGCATTCCTATACACTAACAACAAAAGATCAGAAAGAGAAATAAAGGAAACACTCCCATTTACCATTGCAACAAAAAGAATAAAATACCTAGGAATAAACCTACCTAGGGAGACAAAAGACCTGTATGCAGAAAACTATAAGACACTGATGAAAGAAATTAAAAATGATACCACCAGATGGAGAGATATACCATGTTCTTGGATTGGAAGAATTAATATTGTGAAAATGACTATACTACCCAAAGTAATCTACAGATTCAATGCAATCCCTATCAAATTACCAATGGCACTTTTTACAGAACTAGAACAAGAAATTTTAAAATTTGTATGGAGACACAAAAGACCCCGAATAGCCAAAGCAGTCTTGAAGGAAAAAAACGGAGCTGGAGGAATCAGACTCCCTGACTTCAGAGTATACTACAAACCTACAGTAATCAAGACAATATGGTACTGGCACAAAAACAGAAACATAGATCAATGGAACAAGATAGAAAGCCCAGAGATAAACCCACACACCTATGGTCAACTAATCTATGACAAAGGAGGCAAGGATATACAATGGAGAAAAGACAGTCTCTTCAATAAGTGGTGCTGGGAAAGCTGGACAGCTACATGTAAAAGAAGGAAATCAGAACACTCCCTAACACCATACATAAAAATAAACTCAAAATGGATTGGAGACCTAAATATAAGACCGGACACTATAAAACTTTTAGAGGAAAACATAGGAAGAACACTCTTTGACATAAATCGCAGCAAGATCTTTTTTGATCCACCTCCTAGAGTAATGGAAATAAAACCAAAAATAAACAAATGGGATCTCATGAAACTTAAAAGCTTTTGCACAGCAAAGGAAGCCATAAACAAGACAAAAAGACAACCCTCAGAATGGGAGAAAATATTTGCAGACGAATCAACGGACAAAGGATTAATCTCCAAAATATATAAACAACTCATGCAGCTCAATAGTAAAGAAAGAAACAACCCAATCCAAAAATGGGCAGAAGACCTGAATAGACATTTCTCCAAAGAAGACACACAGATGGCCAAGAAGCACATGAAAAGCTGCTCAACATCACTAAGTATTAGAGAAATGCAAATCAAAACTACAGTGAGGTATCACCTCACACCAGTTAGAATGTGCATCATCAGAAAATCTACGAACAACAAATGCTGGAGAGGGTGTGGAGAAAAGGGAACCCTCTTGCACTCTTGGTGGGAATGTAAATTGATACAGCCACTATGGAGAACAGTATGGAGGTTCCTTAAAAAACTAAAAATAGAATTACCACATGACTCAGCAATCCCACTACTGGGCGTATACCCAGAGAAAACCATAATTCAAAAAGACACACGCACCCCAATGTTCATGGCAGCACTATTTACAATAGCCAGGTCATGGAAGCAACCTAAATGCCCATCAACAGACGAATGGATAAAGAAGATGTGGTACATGTATACAATGGAATATTACTCAGCCATAAAAAGGAATGAAATTGAGTCATTTGTTGAGACGTGGATGGATCTAGAGACTGTCATACGGAGTGAAGTAAGTCAGAAACAGAAAAACAAGTATCGTATATTAATGCATGTATGTGGAACCTAGAAAAATGGTACAGATGAACCGGTTTGCAGGACAGAAGTTGAGACACAGATGTAGAGAACAAACGTATGGACACCAAGGGGGGAAAGCCACGGCGGGGGGTGGGGGTGGGGATGGTGGTGTGCTGAATCGGGCGATTGGGATTGACATGTATACATTGATGTGTATAAAATTGATGACTGATAAGAACCTGCTGTATAAAAAATAAATAAAATAAAATTCAAAAAAAAAAAAAAAAAAAAGAATCCGCTTGCCAATGCATGGGACACGGGTTTGAGCCCTGGTCCGGGAAGAACCCACATGCCGCGGAGCAACTAAGCCCGTGAACCACAACTACTGAGCCTGCGCTCTAGAGCCCGCGAGCCACAACTACTGAGCCTGGGTGCCACAACTACTGAAGCCTGCGTGCCTAGAGCCCATGCTCCGCAACAAGAGAAGCCAACGCAATGAGAAGCCCGCGCACTGCAACGAAGAGTAGCCCCCGCTCACTGCAACCAGAGGAAACCCGCGCGCAGCAACGAAGACCCAATGCAGCCAAAAATAAATAAATTAAATTAATAAATTTATTTTTTAAAAAAGAAAAAAGGCACAAGATCTGACGTGGGTGGGAAGAAATCACTTTGATAATGATGTGAAGGTTGAAGAGACCAGATGATGGCTCTTAAATTTGGGCACTGTCAATAAAAATGAGTGGGGGGTCAGGTTGAAAAATTATTGAGGATAATTCTATACAATTAAGAAGTGTCTCTGAGTTTTACAATATCCCTGGGAGGCAGGCGTTTCCCCGTTTTACAGAGGGGAAAATGGACTCAGTGAGGCGCAGTGATTTGGCCGAAGTCACACAGCCAGTTGGCGGTGTAGCCTGGGGGTTCAGGCTTGCTTTTGCAGCGCCGCAGGACCCAGCACACGATGAGGATCCGACCCAGGCGGGTAGCGGCGGGAACTCTCGCCATTTCTACTCGGTAACTGCCGGAAAGCCCAGCGGACATCGACTAGAAAGAAGAGCGGGCGTCCACAGACTGGAAAAGGGAAACGAGGGGCGCGTAGAAGGAGTTTTGGGTCTGAGCGGCCACCGTAGTAGCGGCGCTCTGATCCCCATGACAACAGGGAGAAGCAGCGGGAGGCTTCTGGGCGGTGCAGTAGCTGCGGCCGATTGGAGCAAACAAGGAGCGGAATCCGTGAACTGCCCGCAGCCCCGAGGGCGAAGGTGATGGGGATAGGTCGATGGAGGGAGCCCGGGGTTTGGGGACAACAGTAGGATGTGGCCAGGGTCGGGCTGGGGCCTTCGAAGGAGGCGCTGCCCCGAGTCCCCATCATCGCTGTCCGGACCAGGGACCGTCGTTGGGCCTCAGTTTCCCCAAACGGGAAATGGGAGGAGGAGAATGGGCATCCCAGGCCAATGGCCCCTCTCAGTGTCTGAGGCCCAGGACTTTCTCTCCTCTGCAGCTCCTGGACTGACTGGCGCTGTCCTGCCCAATGGACGTGAGTCCTACCCCTCTCTGGAGCGGCCCCCTCAGCGCCCTCCACTCATCCTGACTTTGCCTGCCTTGGAGCCTGGACTGGAGAGGGGGCTCTTTACCCAACATAGACCCTTCCAGCTCAGGACAAGAGCTGTGAGACAGAAAGAGAGTTGCAGGGACGGCCTTCCCATGGAAGGGCACATCCCACTCTGGCAAGATGAGGAGCTAGCCAAGCAACAGAGAAGAAAAGGCATCCCAGGCAGAAGGAACAGCATGGGCAGAGACGTGGGCGTGAGAGAGAGGCCAGGGCATTTGGGGAACTGCTAGGACTTCAGTATGGCTGGAGTGTAATGGGGGAGAGGGAGAGGTAGGCAGGGCCAGATTGAGGCCTTTGTCGCTGAGATAAGAAGTTTGGACTGAGTCGGTGGGAGCCATTGATGGACCGCAAGGGAGGTGGGGATACGCAGGACAGCTGGTGTGGAAAGGGTCACAACTGCAGGTTGCAAGACAGTTAGAGGCCAGTACTGTGGGCTGAGGGATGGTAAAGTAGTGCAGTGGAAGCAGAGACAATAGATCTGTTTGGAGAGGCATTCTGAAAGGAAAAGCAATAAATCTTGGAAAAGTCTAGAATGACCAACAGGTCCTCGATGGTGCTGAAATGGGGATGACAAGAGAAAAGGCAGGTTTGGGGACAAGACAGTGTAGTCCTATTCACTCTCTCCCCACCACCTGGTGGCTGTTCCTCCCCTTTTCCCAGCCACCTCCCGTGTCCCTCCTGGTATTTCTGTGTCCCTGCAGCCCCTCCGCGTCTCCTCATCACCCCTTCCTCCTGTGCTGTCCAGGCCTCCTCTAGCCCGTGGAATCCAACCCCGGCTCCTGCCAGCAGCCCCTCCCTGCTGCTTCCCATCCCTGCCATTGTCGTCCTCGCTGTGGGCATCTATTTGTTGCTGCTGGGCCTAGTGCTGCTGACTAGGCACTGCCTGCTGGTGAGGGGCCTGGTGGGGGCTGAACGGTGGGCCTGGGGGAGGAGGAACCTGGTCAATTTTCCCCCTCATTTGTAGGCCCTTACCCTGAGACACCTTTGCCATTTAGTCCCCGCATCTGTCCCTTTCGTGGGACCAGGAGATCCTCTTCTCGTCCTCAGCTGAACCTTCTCCTGCCCCTCTCCCCAAAACTGAGTCTTGGCTGTACCTCCTTACCCGCCGCCTGGCCCAGAGCTTGAGCCCCGCCTTCTCTTAGGCCCAGGGCTGCTGCGCAGACTGCAGCTCCCCCTGCAGGAAGCAAGGCGCCTCCAGGCCCCAAGACTGTTGCTGGACCTGCGCAGAAGCCTGTGACTTCCCTCTGCCCAGACCAGCCCACTACCTGGATGCCTGCTGCCCCCAGCCCGCCGAATCTGTGAGTTCTCGTTCTGGCCCCTGAGTCCTGATCTTGGTACTCTCTGTGCATTCTTTTTTTTTTTCGGTACGCGGGCCTCTCACTGTCGTGGCTTCTACTACTGCGGAGCACAGGCTCCGCACGCGCAGGCTTAGCCGCCATGGCTCACGGGCCCAGCCGCTCCAAGGCATGCGGGATCCTCTGGACCGGGGCACGAACCCGCGTCCCCTGCATCGGCAGGCGGACTCTCAACCACTGCGCCACCAGGAAAGCCCTGCATTCATTTTTTGGTTCAACAAAATTTATTACTGAGTACCTATTCTAGGCCAGGCACAGTTCCAGGTACTGGGTCAGGTGGAGACAGCCAAAAACAACATATCAGATATTTTCTGGTAATGAAAGCTACTTGGAGAAAGGAAAATAGGGCAGCATCTGGAGAAAGGTAATGTATGTAACATGTAGGGCACATTTCTA
Source organism: Delphinapterus leucas (assembly GCF_059928025.1). Lineage (NCBI taxonomy): Eukaryota > Metazoa > Chordata > Mammalia > Artiodactyla > Monodontidae > Delphinapterus > Delphinapterus leucas. Next base: position 16,411,406 of record NC_143143.1, read on the forward strand.
CTTCTGAAAATGGTAGTTAAAAGAAAAGACAGCCCCTCACAGAGCTTCTTCTGTTTGCAGAGTAAATACGATGTTCTAGATACTGTGCTACTTTATTAACAACCCCGAGAGCTGGATATTTTAAAAAACCTATCTATATGTATTTTTTTAATTACAAAGTGTGCATGTAGAAATACATAGAAAGTACAAGTCACTTTGTAAACTAGCTCTCTAACCAAGGTTGCTACATTTGGTGTATGTCCCTCATATACTAATACACATACAGTACTATCAGTGTTGTATTTTACTATTGGTAAAAATGTAGTCATACCACATATACCACACAGACTATTTCCTCACATCTGCCACTTGCCCTTTTTAACGTGACATCACACCTTGGTTACCTATCCATGTTTTTATCCTCCTTTTGCAGGGGAATAAATTGGCTCAGGGAAATTTAGTCACTTTTCCAGCATTCCACAGTAGAGTCTTGCACAGCAAATTGCTCCTTCATGTGTTGAAACAGAACCCTCAGGGAGAAGCCTGGCTCACAGAGGACAGGCCATTTTCGCATTTGTGGCTTTAAAGCCACGTGTTAAGTGTAATTGACCACCTTCCTAGGCTCTGATGATTTTGGGCTCAGAGATGTAGACAGCAAAGCTCCTGCCCTTGAAGTGGGGACCTTCCCCAGGGAGGGAAGAGTGAGGGGAAAAGACCAAGCAAATTCATAACTCGGGCAGACTGCAGTTGCAAATCCCTGCAAGATGTTTTGAGTTTCAAAATAAATTATAGGGCATGGAGTTCTCCTCTTTCAGGTAATCTGCGTCTGGTTTCCCAGGGATAGCCTGGAGATGGGGCCCAGGGCTGGGGCTAGGGGGACAAAGGGGAAAAAGGAGAAGACCCTGGGTCCTCAAACCTCCTATTCTATAAGAAATGCTCAATTGCACAATGATTTCTGGCCCCCTCTCCTGGGGACACCACTCCCTTCGCCTTCTGTCCGCGGGGAGGGAAGAGTCAGAGGCTTCTCTTCCTCCTTGAAAGTGAGGTGCGCTGTCAGGAGGGACTGGCTCCTCCCACTGCCGCCTCCAGGGCTGCAGGGCGTCCAAGCTGGAGACCTCAGGTCCTGATCCTACCCGGCTTCTGCCAGAGCCAGGAAGGATTCTAGAATGACGAATGGTCATTCTTTCCTTGAGCTGTCTTTCCACAAAGCACAGTAAGGCCTCTGTGTTCTTCAGTTTCCTTATAGTAACAATAGCCACCACAAATATTCCAAAGCTCTTGGCTTCTTCACAGCTGTAGAAACTGAGGCTTACAGAGGCCTAAAGCCTGGGTGGAGACACAAACCCAGGCTTCTCTTTCTCTCAGGGAGAAACCTGCCTATGTTACTTCTTTCACAGGTATGTCATGAGGACCTAATTCATTCATTCATTTATTTATTCACTTATGGAAGATTTATGGAGTCACTGTGCTGAGCCTTGGGGGCGCAGTGGAAACAAGGTAGACACGGCCACCACGGGGCTTACATTCCCGCAAAGGACAGAGAAATAAGTAGGCAATGTGAGAAATTGCCTCACATTCTGAATCGAGGGTGAGAAATGATGCAATCCAGGGCAGTGGTTGGTTCTCAGCCCCTTGAGTGATCAGAAGCTGGAACGAGGCTTAAATGGGAAGCCAGGCATCCAGGCCCCATGCCCAGCAGATCTGGAATGGGATCGGAATTTGCGAATCTTTAACAAGTTCTTACACGACTGACACATACCACCAGGGTTAAGAGCTATTGCTAAGGGAAAAGCGCTGTGACAGAAGAGCTCCCTTTTGCTGAGAGCTCCCTCCCTACCAGGCACCGTGCTTCGTGCCTTCCACTGATTCCCCACAGTGACCCTGTGAAGTAGGTGTTATATTTAAAATATATTTCAGAGATGAGGAAACTGAAGCGCAAATCATGAATTAGCCACACCTGGGCCTGAACTAGATTCACACTCTGAGCTCCAAACAGTAACGATGGCTGGCCTTCACAACCTCAAAGTGACAGAAATCAGAGTGAAAAACTACAGGCCTAGAGAAACACGGGGCTTAACAGTCATGTGGAGCCCTTGTTTAATGTACTTAAAAAGCAGATTCCTTCCAGAAGCCACAAGGCTGCCTGTGAGAGTCGAGATATCCATTAGCTAGTTATTAACAACTAGAGCCAAACCCTTCCAGGGGGCAGAGCCAAAAAATGCTTTTAATACCCTCTTCTCTGAAGCGAGAGCAGTGGGACCTCTCTCAGCCCCCAATTCTGCGCACAGAATGACGGTGCAAGTCCTCCAAAAACCCACAGAGTTGACTTCAGCCCAGACTGGGACTCCCCAGAGACACCCCAAACTACACCCCCATCAAACACAAGGAAGCCACCTCGCTCTCTCCCCTCCACCATGATATACTTCTACCTCTTTCTAGAGAGACAATTCTTTTAGCAGGAGTAGATGCCCTCCCCTCACTGGAGCCCCTGGTGATATCTGATCTCACCAGTCAGATATCACCCCGAAACCTCAGCTCTTCTAAAGGTCATTCCCCTATTCCTGGCTTGGCCCGGTGTCTGATTGAGCTGTGCAACTGTGACTGTCACTAACTCTGCCTCAGGCCTCAAGGAGCCAGCCTTGTCACACATCCTGGGTGGGTCCTATTCCAGCCACTTGGCCTGACTCCAGTCCCTGCCTGCAGCGGTGACAGATCATCCGTGTCCCAGGGCAGAAGAGGAGTGGGTTGGGGTGGACCGGTTCTCCCTTCCTAAGGACTTGCTGCTCCTATTCCCCAAGAGGCAGACCTTCTGTCTCCCCTGGGAGATGAGAAGCCCTCTTCTTCCTTCTTTGCCTAAAGAGGGAAAAATGATATGCTTTGATTGATCCATTCATTCAATATTCATCTGTATCTCAGACACCTGCTGAGCTTGAGTCCCCTGGTAGCTCAGTGGAGACAGGAGATGAACTGTCCCTGCCTTAGCAGACCCTGAAAGAAGCTGCTATTCATGCCCCTGGGAAGCAGTTGGTCAGGGGGCATCTCAGGACTGGAAGCAGGCAGGCCCAGACCCATCCCAGCCCCACTCCTTCGTTGTATTCCTTTGCACGATCACTCCCCTCTCCGAACCTCCGTTTCCTCTTTTGTAAAGAGGCCCTCTACTCAAGGTTCTGATAAATAAAAGAGATGTAACTCCTTTTAAACATTAAAAAATTAAATCTGCAAATTACCATTTTTAAGGAAAACTAGATTTAAAAAATCATTCATGAACATAGTCTGTGCCTGGCACAGAGTAGGTGCTCAGAAATAGAGGATGAATGAGATCCAGCTTGGTCTCAGGCCAAGGGAGAAATCCACAAAACCAACAAGTTGTTTTCATCATAGACAGTGTGTGTGTGCTTTCCCAGTCTAACGACTTGCAGTTGCGTGTTATAAGAGAACCATCTCTGAGCTGAACATTGTGACCTAAGCGTGGGTCCGGGGCCAGCTGACCTCTGGTCCTCAATCTCCTCACCCATAAGATGGGAAGAAAGAAAGGACCCCCCCACCACCACCGAATGATTTCTTCCAGCTCCTGAACTCAGTTGTTAGGAACATTGCCTCCTTGCTGATTTCTCAACAGCAGAAAGAATTGACTTGTTCCCAAGAATGGTGAATGCCACCCTCTGATCCACTGGGCAAATGGGACTTTGCAGGCCACTCTGTTCCCTTCTCCCCTGAGAAGGAAACAGCTTCAGGCTCTGGTCCCCCTTCCTCCTGCCCAACTCCCTCACCCCGTTCTTCTCTCCCTCAGGATTGGGCCCCTCGCTGCCCTCGCTGCTGCCCGCTCTGTGACTGTGCCTGTGCGTGCCAGCTTCCTGATTGCCAGAGCCTCAACTGTCTCTGCTTTGAGATCAAGCTCCGATGACAAGACCCAGGGTCCCTGCCCTTTGGGGAGCGGCCAGCTCCCAGGGCCCACAGGCCCTGTTCCCTGAGGGGCCTCAGGACACCTTTCTCCAGGCTATTGGAACCACAAATGGCCTACCCAGCTCACCAGCCTGGGAACCAGCAGTGGAGAGCCTGGCTCCCTGCAGAGTGGGACTCAAGGAGCCCTCCGCCAGCTGCATGGCGGCCCCTTTGGAGGGCCAGAAGAGAGAGTGGCTGGTGCTCTGCCAGGTGCCCCTGCCCTCCTTTCCCCCTCCCCAAGTAAATGATCGTATTTGAAGGTGAGGGTGGGGGACACTGCTCACCACAGTGAGCATTATGGGACAAACTTGGGCCTTGAATATCAGGGTGTAGGGGTACCCCAGGCACACCCTGTCCATGGACTCTTGGTTATTCTGAGGTGTGAGTGTAGTGCTTGCATCTGCTCTCCCTCTAAAGAAACAGGCTCCGGAGAATCACAGCAGCCAGCGAGAGGCCCGGAGTCAGGGGAGCAGAGGAGGCAGGGAAGGCCACGGATCTGAGTCCCCTACCCTCCTTCCCTCCTCACAGATCCCTGTCCAAAGATTTCTCCTGACAACCTTTTGAGGGCCTCAGTCTGGATTTCCAAGGAAGAAATTTCCTCTGAAGTACTGGTGAGTGGGCAGGGGACCCTCCCCCCACCCCCAAAGAGGCAGGCCCACAGCTTCCTCCCCATCCTTCACTTTAGGCCCCCAGCTGGCATGAATGTCAGGAGCTTCAGGTTTCCCTAAATATAGATCCCCTGCCAGGGGATCTGTGGCGAGGAAAGGGCAAGGGTCACCGGAGAAGGTCGGGGACATTGGTTGGGGGTAGGGCAGGAGCTGCCTTATAACCCAGCGCGGGTGTGGCCTGACTCACTCGCTGCCGACCAGGCTCTGCCCGCTCCTCCGGCCTCCTCCTCGCAGGTGGGCGCCAGCAGGACGGAGCGGGGGTGGGGCTGGGCTGAAGGCGTCGGGATTAAGAGGGGAGACCTGGCGGGTAGGATGGGGAGGCTAGAAAAATATCTGGGAGGCTGACAGCTGGGGGACGGATTTTATTTTGGAGAAGGAAGTCAGTGCCAGGGAGAAGTTTCGCAGGGACTCTGGCCCCGCATCCCCAGACTTGCTTGGGCAGAGCGGTAGCCGGCGGGTTTCCGCTGGGTCTGGCTTTCGGGGGGCGGCCCGGGCGGCGGGAGCCAGACCCGCCGGAATGGGGCGCAGATGTCTCCCCGCGGGACACCCGGAACCGCTGCCGCCTCGCCTCCGCCCCTTGCCAACCCCTGCCGTCTCCTCGCGCTCCCCGTGCGTGCCCTCGCCGCCCTCTCTTCCGCCGGGGCTCGCAGTCGCTTGACCTCTGGGTTCGGTTACAACGCGACGCACGCTGCCTCGGCGCAGCCGGAAGCTGGGGCTGCCCCGGGCCGCTGGACTGGGCCCGTGGCGGGGGAAGCTGAGCCTCAGTCTTCTCGGGCTGTGCCACCCGCTTTTCCCCGACCCGACCCCCACCCCACCCCCATCTCTGCCGGTGCCCCAAATCGGCTGAGTCACAGCGCCCCAAAGCACGCCAAGCAGGGGTGGGAGTGGGGGGAGGAGAAGGGAGAGGGAGGGGAGGGCCCCCGCGACCCGCGGGATGTGGCCCGAGTCACGTCCGAGGGGGACGGGGTGGGGGAAGGGATCGTGTTCTCGCCGCACTGTCTTCGCCCAAGCGCCGCCTCCGGGCTTCGCCTTTCGGGGGGCGGACTCTCACACAGTCCCTCGCCTGCAATTGGACGCCGGGGCGCCTCCGGCCCCCTGCAAAGGGAAAATCTCCGCGGAGGGTGGAGCGGTGCCTTTATAAGGCGCGGCACCACCGCCTGCCCGCCCGCCCCCGCGCGCCCCCGCCTCGGGAGCTGAGTAGGCTGCGTTCCCCTTGGAACGCGCTTCAGAACCAGAGTCCCGGTGACGACTGCCGCGTTCGCTCCCTCAGTCCACTCGCCAGCCCGCGGCTCTCCACCGCTGCACCCCGCCAATCCGCCCCTCTCCTGTGCCAGGTGAGCGCCCCTCGCCACGTGCGAAGGTCAGGGAGAGTGTCGTGGGGAAGGATCCGGGGTGTAGTGGCGGGTCGGGCGTCCGCGCGGAGCCCCCCATCCGGGCCCAGCATCTCCCCTCTCCACCACCACCCACACCTGTGCTCCTAGCCCAGACTCCCCAACTCTTCCAGCTTGAGCTCCCGCGGTTTGCTGCGCAGTCCAAGGGCCGCTCCGCGCTGAGTCACGGCAGGGAGGAAGGAAGCAGGGCGAGATGAAGTACCATTTCCCCTCCCCTTTTCTTGTTAGGACTCTTGGTGCAAGTATTATGGCCCCTTTGCCTCTGCAGGGATCCTAGGAGGCCCCGAGGGGTGGGGGCCAGCTCATGTACTGCCTCAGGGTTCCCGAAAGCGGGTGGTTGGTCCCTGTCCTGGGAGACGGGTTCCCCCGCCGAGGAGGGGAAACCCCTCGGCAGCTTCTGATGCCCCATGAACACTTTCCCTATTTTTCCTTATCGGGTGACCTTGATTCTGAGCCTGGAACAGCTGCAGCCGCAGAGCAGACATGAGCATTTTTCAGGGGAGGGGGTGGGCGCTTGCCTTTCCTCCACGTTCTCTCACCCTGTATGAGCAGTGAGAGCGACAAACCACCCCTTTCCTCCACCTCGGGCTAGGCTTCCTCTGCGGCCCTTTTCTGGGCTTCTGATGACCCTCCTGCCTTTTTCCTAACACCCTTTTTCTAACAACCTCCCCCCACCGTGGGGGGAGAAGCCTGACCTTGGGGTGTCCTTGAGGCCATGGAGCCTGAGCCAGCCCTGGGATCTCTGCAAGGAACACTCCTGTAACAGTCAGAAGATCTGGGTGCTACGCTCACATCTGGCTCTAAGGTTGCGGTGTGGCTTGAAACACAGACCTTTTCCCTTTTTAGGCTCCTTTCAGATGAGGAGGTTGGGCCTTCTGCCTTCTGCACAACCTCTAATTCTAAAATACTCTGGTTCGGTTTTGCTTCCAGGCAAGGTGACCCCATGGCAGAGCGCAAGCCAGGAGGGTCCGGCTTCCACGTGACTTGCCTGTCCGTGGCTCTGGCCTATTCCCTTTACCCCAGATGCCAGTATACAGCCCCACCCTCAGCTGGGCAACACCCAGCAACAAACAGAGTTAGGAAAGGTACAGGAGGCAGGCCTAGTATAGGGAAGTCGGGTGTAGGGGAGAGCTGGGGACAGGAAGTGCCCCAAGCCCTGCCAGTTGTGGGGCAGGGGAGGTAGGGAACCTTTGCCCTGACCTCCAGGCAAGGGGCCTTGCTTGTTGGGAGACCACGGGAAGACCCTGCTAACTAGCCCTCCCTGGTCTGTCTCCTGCCCAGGAACCGACAGGCACCATGCCCCACCAATACGCAGCACTGACGCCGGAGCAGAAGAAGGAGCTCTCTGACATTGCTCACCGGATCGTGGCCCCGGGCAAGGGCATCCTGGCTGCAGACGAGTCCACCGGTGCGGGCAGGGCACAGCGGGAGGAGGGCCCCAGGCTGGGGGTGATAGGCCGATCCCCTTATTCCCATGTGATGCTTCCCTCCAGGGAGCATTGCCAAGCGACTGCAGTCCATTGGCACTGAGAACACCGAGGAGAACCGGCGCTTCTACCGCCAACTGCTGCTGACTGCCGACGACCGCGTGAATCCCTGCATTGGGGGCGTCATCCTCTTTCATGAGACGCTCTATCAGAAGACAGATGATGGGCGTCCCTTCCCCCAAGTTATCAAAGCCAAGGGCGGCGTTGTGGGCATCAAGGTGAGGGGGCTAGGCCTCAGGGTGTGAGATGTAAGATGGATCTGGGGGAAAGAAATCCGGAGTAGCAGGCTGGGGGATGAACTTCGGGTCGGGAGCCTGGAGACTTGGGTGGAGTCTGCCCCAGATCACCTCCAAATCGTGTGTAAAAAAGCTAGAAACATATGGGACCTGCTTGGCATTTTTAATCCTTGCAATTGTGAGAGGCAGGTGTTACACTTATTATACAATTGAAAAACCAGACGCTCAAGGCCATGAAGTGTTTTGCTCATAGGGTTAGTAAGTGGTAGGAGCCCCAGCTCTCTGTGTGTGTCCTGCTCTATAGGATCAGATAACAACGTGACTATGTGAAACATTTGCAAACCAGGAAAGATACTTGAGAGATGAAGTAAAGCTGGGACAGGGCGGGGCTACAGAGGAGAAAAGGGCACTAGAGATCACTTCCCTGTCCTGTGTTGTTGCCCCACTCCAACAGGTAGACAAGGGTGTGGTACCCCTGGCAGGAACAAACGGCGAGACAACCACCCAAGGTGAGAACCGTTTAGCTCCCGGCCCTACCCACCAGCCCACCCAGCTCGGTACCCCTCTGGGTGCCCAGGGTGTGTGGGAGCCACGTGCCCCCTCCTCTGCCATGCTTTGATTCCTCCGTCCCCTCTACAGGGCTGGATGGGCTGTCGGAGCGCTGTGCCCAGTACAAGAAGGACGGAGCTGACTTTGCCAAGTGGCGTTGTGTGCTGAAGATAGGGGAACACACCCCCTCCACCCTCGCCATCATGGAAAACGCCAACGTCCTGGCCCGTTATGCCAGCATCTGCCAGCAGGTGGGCCTGTAGGTCCCCAAGAGGCCACTTCCCACCTCTTTCCATTCCAGCGTGTCAGCCTGCCACCCATGTGCCAGGCTACCTACCTTCCCCAAGGCAACTGCTCCGGATCCTCACCAAGCACGAGGCTTGGGCCCGTGGAGGGCTCTGCAAGCAGAAGAGCAGAATAAGGGTTGTGCAGGTGGATCTGGGGAGATGGCTGATCTCCTGCAATCGGCCAAGGGCTGTGAAGCCAGGGGTCTCTGTCGTCATGGAGATAAGATCTTGGTCAGTGGCTGTGGAGAGCCGTAGGTGGGGCTCTGGGTTAGGAGGCCTCAAGGCTGCCCTGTCCCTCACCCCACAGAATGGCATTGTGCCCATCGTGGAGCCTGAGATCCTCCCTGATGGGGACCATGACTTGAAACGCTGTCAGTATGTAACCGAGAAGGTAGGTTGCCTGCCTGGGCAGTGAGGTGGGCTAGAGAGCTGGGCTGGGGGCCCTGGGGCTGACCCCCGTACCCCTCCCTGCTTCACCCCACCCCACTTTGGTCCCGCCCTGCTGTAGGTGCTGGCTGCTGTCTACAAGGCTCTGAGTGACCACCACATCTACCTGGAAGGCACCTTGCTGAAGCCCAATATGGTAACCCCAGGCCACGCCTGCACCCATAAATATTCTCACGAGGAGATTGCCATGGCAACTGTCACAGCGCTGCGTCGCACAGTGCCCCCCGCTGTCCCTGGTGAGACCCACACCCTCATCTTGACCTCTGGGAGGTAGACAGACTGTACCCATAAACCTTGTGCCCATGTGCTCTAATTTCCAGGTCAGCTTCTAGGGCCTCCTGCCAGTCCCCCGGGTCTCTGAATACAGCCCCTACCCCCATTTCACCCCCTTCTTCTACAGGGATCACCTTCCTATCTGGAGGCCAGAGTGAAGAGGAGGCGTCCATCAACCTCAGCGCCATCAACAAGTGTCACCTGCTGAAGCCGTGGGCGCTGACCTTCTCTTACGGCCGAGCCCTGCAGGCCTCTGCCCTGAAGACTTGGGGTGGAAAGAAGGAGAACCTGAAGGCTGCCCAGGAAGAATACGTCAAGCGAGCCCTGGTGAGGATGGGGCAGGAGGTGGGCAGGGTGCTGGGGTGGATGGGATCTGAGAAGGAACCTTCTCACTCTGGCTCCTCTCCCCTTTTAGGCCAACAGCCTTGCCTGCCAAGGAAAGTACACCCCAAGTGGTAAGGCGGGGGCTGCAGCCAGTGAGTCCCTCTTCATCTCTAACCACGCCTACTAAGCGGAGGTGTTCTAAGGCTGCCCCCTCAACACTCCAGGCCCTGCCCCCTCCCACACTCACTCTGGAAGAGAGGGGGCCTCGACCGGGGCTCCAGGCTGCTTTTTCCCGTCACTCTTGCCTCCCTCGTGACACTGATGCCTGGTGTTGTCTGTGTACGCTAACTCCGCCATTTCCAGCCTACTGCCAATAAACAACTATTTAAGGGGGAGTCTGTTGTCCATGTCTGTGGTGTCTAGGGCAGGGGAGGGCTGGGGGAGGTGGCAGAGCCCAGAGGAGAAAGTGCCCTGGCATTATGTTCTTCCTTCTTGAGCAGAAAAGTAGGTGAAGGAGGTGGACTAGTTTAATACTTTGTTTAATACTTGCCCAGGGCTTCAAGAGAAGAGCTTGTGAATTTTCTTCCAACCACCCAGTGCTCTGTTCCTTCTACCAGCAGCATCTGATAAGGCTTACGGTGGGCAAGCGCACGTGGAACTGCTGGTCTTAGGAGGCTGCAGCCTCAGTTTTAGGCCCAGAACTCACAGGTGTAGAAGGCCCCTGTCACAAAAAAACAGCCACTGACAGAAACTAAGATTTCCTGAATCTATAGACCGTACAACATGATAAGTATTCTACAGGAGTAGGTACTGTTATTCCCAATTTGTCCTTAAGGCGATCCTGCCTCACTGTTTCTTGGTTGAAACAAGATTATTAATGCATGTCTTCTTCATCTGCACTGTTAAGCTTGTTTGTTTTCCCATCTTAAAAGGAGGTGGGATTAGAACTGACTTCTTAGACTCTGGGCTGTGGAACCCCTTGAAGAACCTGGAATCCTCTCTGACATCCACTTCAACAACACAGACACACACACACAGAACTGTGGAGCTCAGGTTCCGGGTTAAGAACTGAACCTCTGTGGCTTCTGCATTCCATGAAGCCAGAATGAGGGCCCTGCACTTCCCTATACTGTGCTTTGAACCCTTCTCCGTTCACCCAGGCTGGGGTGTAATAGTAACTATATCAGATCTTTTTGGGTATTAAAGATCTTAGTCATAACCAACGACATAGTCCTGCCACTTCCCAAATTTCATGATGTGGACCATTTCCTGTCTGAGCTCTCCTCTAGAGGGGAAAAAAAAACTTCACCTTTCTGATCTGTGGACCTACTGAATCCCTATAGTCACTGCATAGAAACTTAGTACCTTGTAGGAATTTAAGAACTTAGTCCTTTACCTTTCTCTGCACATTTGCATCTGTTGCCTACATCCAAAACAGAACTGGTGTCTAGTGCCCCTTAAAACTGTGGCCTCACTTCTGTGCCTAGCCTCACTCAGCTCTCTGTGAAACAGTCTGAAGTAAAGCAACTAGAAATTGAGGGTCCATAGAAGATAGCAAAAAGGACATTCCAAAAGGGCTGTGACACCAGGAAGTTTGTTTAAAGACCAATCACTTCCTCTGCGTGCAGCAAGAAACTAGGGAAGCAGAGGACATCAAATGTCAGTTTGGGATGTTTTATAAAGTTTCTAATGACAAAGCGCCAGAAAGAGTAAGTGACAGAAGAAGAAACTAGAACTGAGGACATAGCTTTCCTGGGTTCAGATTTCAACTTTCGGGACTTCCCTGGTGGTGCAGTGGTTAAGAATCCACCTGCCAATGCAGGGGACACGGGTTCGAGCCCTGGACCGGGATGATCCCACATGCCGCAGAGCAACTGAGCCCGTGCGCCACAACTGCTGAGCCTGCGTGCGCCCTAGAGCCCGCGAGCCACAACTACTGAAGCCGGCGTGCTGTGCTCCACAAGAGAAGCCAGCGCAATAAGTCCGCGCACTGCAATGAAGAGTAGCCCTTGCTCACCGCAACTAGAGAAAGCCTGCAGGCAGCAACGAAGACCCAACACAGCCAAACAAACAAAAACTTCAACTTCGATTCAAACCCAAAGTTCTTAGCTATGCAACCATGAACAAGTTACTTAACCTTTTTAAGCCAGTTTCCTCCTCTAAAAAAAAAGTAAAACTGCAGACAATAAGCAGCTGAGGGGTTTCAAAGGGACCATTCTGGAATCGGGGAGGTCATGTTAACTGAGGTATAGGCTTGGTGTGGGGAAGGTGGACTCCTCCACTTCTAATTTCGGAGGTCCTCCACAGCAGAGACTTCTGTGGGGCCCTGGAAAGAGATCCGGACTGGAATTCCTTCACCATTGAACGAATACTTCTGTATGCCAACTGTTCCAGGCCTTGTTCAAAGTAAGCACTGGGGCTGCAAGTGTTAACAGGGCAAAGGTCCATCCCTCAGGGATTGTAATGGGGGAGGCCTGCTAAAACAGGTAAACAAAAACGTGTAACTTAAAGTTACAGGGTGGAGTCCCGGCTCAGCTCCAGTTTCCCTCACTGAGATGGGGGGACAGGACTGAGGTCCCCAACATCCCTCGCCAATCCGCTTAGCCCACAATCACTTCCGTCCGCTTGTTGCCGACATCCGGTTCCTTGGGCTCATTTCCATTCCCAGGCTTGAGGGGGTGGGGTAAGGGCGCGGCGTGGGAGGGGGAGTGTGTGTATGACGCCACGTCCGGCACGCGGCGGAACTAGTCTTCCTCTGCTTCCGCGGCGGGGCCGGAAGTGGAAGCGGTGGTGGCGGCGGCCCAAAGCGGAGGGAAGGAGGAAGACAGGGACCCCCGGGGAGCCGGAGCCGGAGTTGCCGCGGCGGTAATAGTCTGAGACCCCTCTAGGCCACCGTCCCCAGCGCGGGCCCTTTGGGCTCGACGGGAGTTAGCGGGGGTGCTGCCCGGCCTGTGGGACGCTGGGGGCCCGGGAGCCGATGTGAGGGGAGGCGGGAGTGGGGAGGCCGGGCCAGCTCCAGAATCGAGTTGCCCCCGACCCCGACCCGGCGCCCCCTAGGGACACTCTGATCCGCGGGCTTGTCTTCGCCTTTCCCAGGAGACCCCTGTGCGGTGCGGAGGGGGCGGCGGCCCCGGCTCTGACCCGCGCCGGGGGGTGGGCCATGGCGGAGATCAGCGACCTGGACCGGCAGATCGAGCAGCTGCGGCGCTGCGAGCTCATCAAGGAGAGCGAAGTTAAGGCCCTGTGCGCTAAGGCTAGGTGAGTCCTGTGGCTCCGGGGAAGAGAGGCCTGGGGTTCCGGCCTGGGGCAAATCCAGCTGAGAACTTTGGGCCTGGCTCCTCCTGGAAGCTTTCCTGGAGAGGAGCGGAATAGGGCCTCTTCCCTCGAGGAGCAGCCAGCCTGTTAGGGGAAGACAGACCTGGATGAAGTCACTTGAAGTATTAGATGATGTGTTTTCAGTGGAGTTAGTTACAGAAAGTACTTAGGAAGCTCAGGGAAACAACCCTGTCTGTGTGGGGGGGAACAGAGAACGTTTCTTGGAGGAACTTCGGGATAGACCTCGAAGAATAAGATGGTAAAAGGGAGTGTCAGCAAGAACAGGAGTTCAAGGCAGAAAAGCTAAAGACTCTGTGGTTTACAGTGTTCTTTTAATTCCAATAACAACCCTAAAAGGTGGATGGAATTGATCCTATCTTACAGGTGAGGACTCTCATATTCAGCAATTAAGGGATGGATCGTGAAGCCAGTTCTCCATGTCCTGTCCCTTTTCGGGCCATAATGCAAGAAAGTGGAGTTGGATCACTCTCATATTCATTGTGGGAGCCTAGGAAATAGTAGCCAATAAGCCAGAGTAGAATTAAGCAAGGTGTGGAGGGAGGCCCAACTCAGTTCTGTGGCAAGTAGGGTGATGTAGTGATTAAGAACCAGGTTTTGGGATATGATGGCACTAGGTTGGAATCAGCTCTGCCAACTTCCTCGCTGTGTTGGTGATGTTGAGGTCTCTGAGACTCTGTTTCTTCATGTGGGGATAATAGTACTCTATAAGATGGTTGGTGCTTGGGATGTGCTTAGCATAGGCTTTGGTAAAATGTAAGTGCTGGACAAACGTTGGGTGTTACTGAAATTATTTTGTAGGAAGAGGGCAATGCTGATACGGACAGAAGTTATTAGAGAAGGATTGTAAGAGAAGGTGGCCTTGAAAGGTGAAAATAATTTGGATGGCTGATGGGGGCAGGCCCAGTGAGGAAGGGCATTCCTAGCAGGATGAGAATAGGAGTGGAGCCCTGAGATGTGTGGGCAGCGGTGAGGAGACCAGTTACCTGCCTCCTGAGGAACTTTCCGTGGCTTCCACCATGCTGGAGAATTGTGGGGATAGTGCCAGCAGAACTACCCCACATTGATGGAACAACAGGCCCACTGTTAGCCTGGCCTTGTACTGGCAAAGAACTTACGTCCATTTCCTTCCCACAGCCATCCGGTGAGGTTGGAATTATTAGGCCCATTTTACAGAACAGGAAGCTGTGACTCCTTGAAGCCTAGTGATTTGACCAAGGCCAGCCAGAGAGAAAGTGGCCGTCGGGCTCTTTGCTTGGCTTTGCCCCACACAAACCTGTAACAGCCGGACAGGTCCTGCATGGATTTGGTGAACAGGCAGGGCCTGCTTTTAAATGCTCATCTGTGGCTCGTCATGTATTCAGTCTTCATTGCTCTTTGCAGCCCTGTGGAATAGGCAGGGCATGGGGTGAGTTTTTCACAGAGAGGACACTGAGCCTCAGAGAAGATAATGTCTTGCCCCTGGTCGGCGGGGAGCCTGGTTTTGGATCCAGGTCTTTGACCATACTCCACGCTCACTGACAGCCAGGCAGACTCTGTGAGAGGCAGCAGGGGGCTACTGAGGGGTGGAAGGGTCCTGCCCAGCTCCTAAGATGGAGCTTGGAGGTATTAGGCTCAGGCCTGAGGTGGCCATTGTTATCCCAGGCCCAATCTGGAGGAGGACCAACTCTAGCACCTGGCCATGGCCTCCTGAGGACCCACCAGGGGCCCAGGCTGAGGCTGGTCGTGTCAGGAGCTTTTGCTTGCTCAGAGGGTATGGAGGCTCAAAACCTTGGAACTACAGAGGCCTGGGAGCTGAATTTGCTTTTGTGAAAAACATCAGCACATTAGAACGGCCGAGGGTTTTGAATCGGGGGTGGTCTTCGGTATGAAGCATAGCCTTGTCACCTATAAACAGTGTGACCCTGGTCAAGTCACTCTACATCTCCAAGTCTTTGAAATCCTTACGGAGCCTGCATGAGATTCTTCACATCCAGGGTCAGGGTCTGGCGCTTTGGTCGGCAGTGTTCGTTGTGGAAGTGAAGGTGAGCAGGTGTGAGCCCTGAGAGGGCTGGTGATGTGCTGCAGGTGACAGAGCTGGGGCCTGGTTCCCACGCTGTGCTGAGGCCTTGCTGGCACTGAGGTAGGTTGCAACCCAGAGTCTGTGGAAGGGGCTGGTATAAAGTCTCAGGAAATTGGGTCCCCGAGGTTCCAATTCAGCCACTCTCCAGCTTTGTGACCTCGATTCTGCCCCTTTTTCTCTAAAGCCTCAGTTCCTTTGTCAGATGAGGATGGAAAGAGCCTCCCGAGTCGGTTGGAAAGGTCATTATAAGCAGTCACGTGGCGGATGTTTGGCCCAAGACGCAGTACAGGTGGGAGAGCCTTGCTGCTGTTTGGCCCCTTGGGCCACCGCCAGCGCCTCCTGCCACTCCTGGAAACCGAGGCACACCTCCCTGGAGCCACCTTAGTTGTACAGAGCACCCTAAGCCCAGGGAACTCCTGGTCTTGGGGGAGGGAACTGGCAGAGAGAGAGGGCTGAGCAAGTGCCTCCCACGTCAGACTAGCTTGGTAAGGGCCACACTCTGGAGCAGGCTGCCTTGGTTCAGTTTCTGCCTGTGTGACTGGCCGCTTTCTTCATCTGAGCCATAGGAGTCATCACAGTGCCTGCCTTCGAGGGTGGTGGTTTGACCTGCATCATCTGTGCAGAGCTCTTACTACCGTCCTGGCACGTGGTATGAACTGAAGTGTTCACGGCTGCTGTGATCATCAAGGACAAAATCTGGAAACACGGCACTACTTACTATTAGGTGTCTGTAACGGACAAAGCAATTTCATGTCAAGCTCACTCAGGTAGAAGTTGACTGCACTGCAAGGAGAAAGGGAGGACAAAGTCCTCACTTCCTCTAAATAAATAATAGAAAAGCATCAACAGCGTATCACTTTGAAGGTGCCTCCGATGGCCGGCCTGCCCAGGGCACCACCCCTATGACTTGGGACAGTCCGGGAGGAGGCCCCTGTGGTGGGGAGAGAAGGGCTGTAAGAGCTCAGCCAAGGGCATGGTCTCTGAGCAGAGGGCCCTGTGGAAAGGAGGAGGAGGACATCTGTTTTCTGGGAGTAAGTGCTGGCTGTGTGAAAGGGAGCAGCATGGAGGGTCAAGGTCGGGAAAGTCCCAGACTCTTTGCAAAGGCTGAACAAGAGCTTGGGCTTTGGCCTGTTGGCAGCAGGGAGCCACACACAGAAGGGTCTCGAGCAGTGGGGCTGTGGTCTGGCTATCCTGGGGTAATTGCACACCTCCGACCTGCCCCCTAGAGGTTCAAGGACAGCCTCATATCCTCCCCTACCCCGCAGAAAAGGTCAGGAATAGGGTTGGGCTGGCTCGGCTTTGGTGACCCTGGTCTTCTCCTGTCTCCAGAGAGATCTTGGTGGAGGAGAGCAACGTGCAGAGGGTGGACTCGCCAGTCACAGTGAGTACCCGCTGTCCCTCCACAGCCTGGCTTGGTCTTTTAGGCACGTGGTCATTCCCGTTAATCTTGTGGGCTCTGAGGTCTACCCCTCATCCCTGAGAGCCCCATCTTCAGGGGAGCTTTGCTAGAAGAATTGGCTGTTATGGGCAGGGTCTTTGGAGTCGTTGGAGGGATGCTCTTGACCAGGGCAGAAGAACTCAGTTCGGTGAGTGATGACTCCATGTGTTCCTGTGTGTTATTAGTGACTTTATTCTGGGTGCCTGGTGGGGAGTAGGGAGAGGAGGGGGCCAGGTCCTCTGGGAGCTGCAGGTCTAGCTGGAAAGAATTGGCTCTAGCTCTTGGCACTCAGTGCGGGATGGGGGGATTGGAGAAGGAGAGTAGATTTTTGGCCCTGAGAAGCAGAGGCTTAGCCGAGAGAGATAAGGATCTTCTCAAGCAGTGGGTGTTTTGAAGGACAGCCCCTGGTAGCAGAGGCTTTCGGACTGTTGAGTTTCGACCTGCTTTCTCACTTCCAGGTATGCGGTGACATCCATGGACAATTCTATGACCTCAAGGAGCTGTTCAGAGTGAGTGTGGGGAAACAATGGGAAAGGTGACCTGGGGGATGACTGGAAGACCCCTTTAACTGAGAGTGGAAACTTTCGAGTTTGGTGAGTGGAGTGGAGGCCAGAGGCCCCTAGTCAGGTGGGCCCATTGTGAAAGAAGGGCCTCGACTTGCCTGGAGATGGGCCACCACAGTGGGTCGGGGACAGTTTAGGACCAAGCAGAACCTTCTTCCTCCCTCCCCAGGTGGGAGGCGACGTCCCTGAGACTAACTACCTCTTCATGGGGGACTTTGTGGATCGTGGTTTCTACAGTGTCGAAACGTTCCTCCTGCTGCTGGCACTTAAGGTGGGACCCCCCGACTTCTGGACCCCAGACCTGGGCCACCTCAGGCCTGACCTGTCTGCATCCTTTCCACCCTCATCTCCTGCCCATCCACCCCCAACTCTTGAGCTGTGCTGCTGGTGACGGACACATTCTGCTTGGGTGGTCAGAGAAGCTTTCCTTGACTTGGGGACATCTGATTGGGCCCCTGGAGGATGAGGTCAGAGGGACGGCATTGTAGGGGAGGAAATAGAGGCTCATCCAGTTCAGAAAGTGGCAAGGAGTTGAGTTCAGCTGGGTGCATTATCCATTGGGGGAGAGAGGCTGTAAGGGACCAGATGACAAAGTGCTCTGAGTGTCTCGCTAAGGGCTTGGTCTGTACCTGGTGGATGAAGGAGGGGCCATTAGGTTTGTAGTTGATGTGAGGGGGGCAGGAGGTGGGAGAGGATTCAGCTTTGCATCCTCTGGAGGAGGGACTGGGAGTGTGTGAGGTGGATGTAACACAGTTCAGGCAGAGGTGACATGAATCTGGGCCACGGCAGTAGTGATGAGGATGGAGCGGGGCTGGCAGATGTGAGGACATCTAGGAGCATGAAACAGAGCCTCGACCCCGGGCCTGGCATGGTGCCTACCTCCAGGTTCGCTATCCTGACCGCATCACCCTGATCCGGGGCAACCACGAAAGCCGTCAGATCACCCAGGTCTACGGCTTTTATGACGAGTGTCTGCGCAAGTACGGCTCAGTGACCGTGTGGCGCTACTGCACTGAGATCTTTGACTACCTCAGCCTGTCGGCCATCATCGATGGCAAGGTAGGCCCGCCACACAGCTCCCGGGGATGGGAGAGATGGAAGAGGCGCTGGGCCTCAGCCTCCCTTCCCACCTGTCTCGCTCTCCCCTGTAGATCTTCTGTGTGCACGGGGGCCTTTCCCCCTCCATCCAGACACTGGACCAGATCCGGACAATTGACCGAAAGCAAGAGGTGCCTCATGACGGGCCCATGTGTGACCTGCTCTGGTCCGACCCTGAAGGTGAGGGCAGGAGCTCTACTCTTAGTTTAGTGGGTGACTGAGGGGGTCCTGTGGTTAAAGCAGGTGCCTTGAAGGGACAGCCTGAGCCGGTGAGTTTGGGGCAGAGCAGAGCGGGGCTGGTCCTCACTGGCGTCCGTGCTTGATGGCCAACTGGCTGGCACCCTTGAGGAGGAGGAGAACATGGGGAGCTGGGTGCCTTGAGCTGGGGGATTGGTGGGGATGATTGTCATTGCTCAGGGGCTTGTTGAGGACAAAATCATCGGCTCCCTGAATGTGAAGGGGCTTCTGCAGAGGTCAGACTCCCAGAATGGTAGCCCCCTGAGGACCCCTCACTTTGTGGGCCTCCTCAGCTAGTATGGAGCAGAGCCGGGATGAAAGCCAAGCCTCCTCATCCCCGTCTAGGGCTCTTGTGCTGTAACAGCAGCCCCTCGCTGCCCTGTTACTACCTCCCTGCCGACTGGGCAGCCCGGGGTCACAGGTGCTGTCCTGGTGTGGTTACTGTCAGCACCTCCTTTCGCTCTTGTGTGTACCTGTTTGGACAGTAAATTACATGGTCACCCTGATGGTGAGGTGGCTCAACTATCAGGAAATTCTTTCTTCTTTGGAGCTTATCTGCTTCAGCATTTGCTGTCCTGCCCCCAGGCTCCCTCAACGCATTCGGGCCCTGTGCTCCTGCTGCACAGGCCTAACTGGGGGAGGGACAGGGCACTCTCCTGCAAAGGGCCGCGGATAGCCACTGATGCCCTGAAGACACCCTCTCGGCATCCCTACCCTCATCTGCCTCAGACACAACAGGCTGGGGCGTGAGCCCCCGTGGGGCTGGCTACCTATTTGGCAGTGACGTGGTGGCCCAGTTCAATGCAGCCAACGACATTGACATGATCTGCCGCGCCCACCAACTGGTGATGGAAGGTTACAAGTGGCACTTCAACGAGACTGTGCTCACTGTGTGGTCGGCACCCAACTACTGCTACCGGTGAGCTGCCTGGGCCGGGAGGCCGAGGTGGGGATCGAGGCTGACCCGCCCCGCTCCTTTAACACTGCTGCCCTCCGACTTCCAGCTGTGGGAATGTGGCAGCCATCTTGGAGCTGGACGAGCATCTCCAGAAAGATTTCATCATCTTTGAGGCCGCTCCCCAAGAGACACGGGGCATCCCCTCCAAAAAGCCCGTGGCTGACTACTTCCTGTGACCCCTTTGGCCCCTGCCCCCTCCAGCCTCTGGCCCCTGGACCACTGTGACTCTGCCCTCTTCAGACGAAGGCTGGGGGGCTGTCCCCGGCTATGCTGTCCCCCCAAAAGAGGGCACTTCGCGGGTGAGGACTTTTCTGGAGAGGCTTGGAGCCTTGGCTCCATGTTCCTCCTCCTGTGTCTCCCCACTTGAACCGTGAAGTTTCCAATAATTTTGTTTTTCTT
Source organism: Delphinapterus leucas (assembly GCF_059928025.1). NCBI lineage: Eukaryota > Metazoa > Chordata > Mammalia > Artiodactyla > Monodontidae > Delphinapterus > Delphinapterus leucas. Next base: position 16,431,077 of record NC_143143.1, read on the forward strand.
TTTTTTTCTTTTTTTTTTTGTTTGTTTTTAGATAAAAATTTTGAGAAGAAAAAAAAAAAAGAAAAAAATCTAATAAAAGAAGAAAAATGGTCTTTGGGTTTGTGTCAGAATTGATTGGGGATGAGCAGTGGTGCCAGCGCAGCCTGGTAGACGTCAGGACATTGACTGCCCTGGAACCCCAGTCCTGCCAGCAAGGTGCGGCTCAGGCCAGTCAACTTGCCCAGAGCATCCTGGTCCCCATCCAGTGACAGTGACCGCTCCCCAGGGCTTCCTGAGTGCTAGGTAGAGGGGCGGGTTCTCAGGCAGCCCTATTTAATTCTCAGAACATTGAGTGTCAAGACACTGATTCCCCCGTTTTCCTGAAGAGGCAACAGGCCCAGAGTGTTGATTTACACGCATAAGGTCAAGCAGCTGGAAATGACAAGTCTAGACTGGGTCCTGGGTCTCCTCACAGAACCTGTGCTCACACAGCCCCACTCGGGCCGAACACCATCAGCCCAATGTTTCCAGAACACTGATGTCTTCCGAGTTTTATTAACCAAAGGTACTCTAGTCCTGAGAAGAGACCGGCGTGGCTTGCACTGGGGCGAGGGGGTAGAACTTGCCGGGCCCAAGGGTGAGGCTGGGAGGTGGGAGTGCTGGTCCCAGGTCCCATTTGGCCAGGCAGAGCCTCCCTCCATTCACACTGAGGTGAGAGCCGGGAAGGGGAAGCTGGCCCCAGCTGGACTCCCAGCGGCTTAGCCAGAGCTTTGAAGCCAGAGGGGGGTAGGAGTGAAATCAAAGTGTGAAGTGGGGTGGGGGAGGCCCGAGGCAGCCATTTGGCGTGGGGGATGGGGCCAGTGGAAGTGAGGGGGCAACAGGCCTGGGGGAGGGGAACTGGAGGTTTGTGATGGAAGATGGGGAGGGAGGCAGAGGGGCTTAGCAAAGGCTCAGTACATTGGTTTGGAGCCCACATCCAGGTAAGCCCCAGGCCCAGGGTAGGGCAGAGGGAAGGGGCCGCCTTGGAGGAAGTGCGAGGCAAAGGACGCTGGGGGTGCCGCTGCTGGGTATCCTGAGCCTGGTGGCCCGGGCTGCAGCTCCAGGAAGGCAGCTGAGTAGGGGGCTGGGCGCCCAGAGTCTGGAGCCTCAGGGAAGCTGGGGTTCCTGAAGTGCAGAGAGGAATCAGAACAGGGGAGAGGGATCCCCAGCCTGGAAGAGCCCAGCCCTGTGCCCTTGTCCCACTCACCTGGTCGGAAGGTGACCAGGGGCCCCGTGGAAAGCTGCAGGGTGCAGAAGGTAGGCCTCAGCACTGGGGCCACCACAGGGAGGAGCTGGGGCCGGGGCAGCTTCCCCGGGCGCTGGGGCCTGCTCTGGATCTGACTCACGAGCGTCCCCACCCAGTGTGGAATCACAGGGACCACCCGGTGCATCTGGGGAGACAGAAGGGACAGTGTGGGCTAAGGAGGATCAGCGTCTCAGGCCTGGCCCCATCACCACTGGGCCTACACTCACCACTCCCATAGGTCGCTGTGGCTACTGGCTCTGGGCCCCGCAGTTTCCTCTTCACACGGGCGTCTCGCTCCCTGGGGAACAGTGATGATGATGATTGATGGTGATGACGATGACGATAATGGTGATGGTGATGGTGGTAATAAGAGCACTTACCAGGTGCCAGGCATTTCACCCAGGGACCCTATCAGGTAGGTGCCACTTTATACCCATTTTACAGAAGAAGAAATGGAAGGCCAGAGAATTAAATGACTAGGAAATAGCAGAGCTGGGATTTATTCCCCACTTACAACTTTCTAATGGCTTCCTATTGCATTTAGAATCCATGGAGACTCCTTCCCAAGCAACAAGGCCAGGGCATGGTCTGATCCCAGCTCATGCCACCTCGTTCACTCTGCCCATCTCCACTAGCTGCCTTTCAGCCACACTCTGGAATCCCCGTCTGTCCCCTCTTCACCTGCTTTACTCCTCCTTCTTGTCTCAGTTCAAGCATAACTTCCTCAAAGGAGCCCTCCTGACTTGCCACGGCACCACACGCCCTCCCTGATAACCTTTGTCGAGAGCGATACTGTTATATTTGTTAGGGTGATCCTTGAATTAATATCTATCTCTTCTGCCTGACTCTAAGTGTCTCGAGGGCAAGGGCCAGCTCTGAAGGGGTTAGTTAGAAGCCAGTGTCCTAACGAATGAAACCTTTACAGCCCACCATAACCTGGCTACCCATCACCTCTCTCACTCCACACCCACCATACCGCAGGCATGCTCCCACCTCAGGGCCCTGGCATGTTCCCAGATATCCACCTGGCTCCCTCCCATACTTCCTCCGAGTCTTTTCTCAAATGTCCGCTTAGTGAGGCATTTCCAGGCCTCTTATCTAATAAATACCTCTCTCCAGTCCTGATCCTCGCTTGCTTTCTTTTCTCCTTAGAACTTACCCCTAACATATTACATATTTATTTCTCTTGTCTACTCCGCCCACTAGAGTATCATCAGTTCCATGAGGGCAAGGGCTTTGGTTTGTTCACTGTTGCATCCTCACCGCCTAGAACTGTGCCTGGCACATAAGCTGGTGCTAAATAAGTATTTGTCAAATCAGTGAGTGAATACATGCTTTTACTTACATTGTGTTCCTGGCATCCAGCACAGTGCCTGGCACACAGTGGACGATTAATAAACATTCGATGAATGAACGAATGAATGAATGAATGAATGATGCCCACCTCTTACAGTTTCTGCCATTCTCCCGGAAGCCCTTGGCAAAGGGGTTGGCTGCGATCTTCAGTTGTGTGATCTGGGGGTGCACATCCAGAGTCAAAACTCCCACAGCCTGGGCAGGGCACGGCCACCCCCTCAAGCAGGGTCACTCACCCGTGGGTTCTGGTAGGCTGTCACGGAGATGAACATGGTCTCGGGGAAGCGGAAGGAGGCAACGCCCCCCCAGTGTTGGCTGCAAAGCTGGGCGGCCCGCACCAGGTGTATGCGGGGCTGATACTTATGCATGGAGTGCAAGATCAGCTGGAAGGGAGGAAACAGGAGTGACCCCCTACCCTGGTCCCACCCCCAACCCTTATCCGGGGGTCCCAGCCTGGGCCTCACGTGGCCATGGGGGTCCAGCGTGCTGTTGGTGAGCTTGACACGATGGAAAGACACAGGCTGCCGCATCCAGTGGGCACCGGTGGCAGGAGAGTCAGGATGAATGTAAACGCGGTCAGGCAGGCGGGGCTCTGCCTTGCCGCTGGGCTCCCAGCGCCGGCCCTGCCAGCGGTAGCGAGCCCCGTCCACCGGAACCACATCCAGAAGAAACAGGTAGCGGGCCTCGGGGTCCAGGCCAGTGACTGATACTCGGCAAGCAGGGAACATGCGCCTGCACAGGGGAAGAGATGGGAGAGGCCTGGAGCTACCCAGTGGCCAGCGGTGGGCACAGCACTCGCAAGAAGGCATAGCCACTGGCTCACGCAGTTGTCACAGAAAATCGAGGGATGCGGAATCAGAACTTAGAGGGCGGGATCTTAGAGCTATAAGCTTGTCTCATCCCATTTTACAGATGAGAAACAGGACCAACGGGGTCAGGTGATCTGACCAGAGTCACACAGCAGGTTAGGAGCAGAATCCGGACTCCTGACCCCTGGCCCCTCAAACTGCATTTGCAGAAGCAGGAGTGACACACTTTTCTTCTGGAAATCTTGCCAGGAGCCTTCTGCTCCCCACCCTGGTCTCCTCACTTCATCTCCAGCACCAGAATCTACAGCTGCTGGACAAACTTGCTTCAGAGAAAATAAAAAGGGGACTCACCACGCTAGTGCCTGAGCTCCTGGCCTACATAAAGACTGCACACTGACCATATCCCTGCCTCCAAGGTGACCCCCTGATCCTGGCCAGACTTCCCTGATGCTGGTCAGTGGCTGGCCCTTGACCCCAGTCATAGTCTGAATGCTGACTCTAGGCACAGACTGACCCCTGATCTAGGCCACGTACTAACTCATAACCCAGCCCGACCTTCTGCCCCCGGCCCAGACTGACCTAGGACCCTTGCCATAGGTTAGTCCCAAAACCAGCCACAGACTCCACAGACTGACCCTTGACACTTGCCACAGAATGACCCCTGGTCCAGCCACAGAAGAACCCCTGACCCAGGCCACAGTCACACTCTGAACTCAGGCAGAGCTCTAGCCTTCCTAGGAATCCCCACACGTAGCCCCATCACCGGGGACTCTGCCTTTCCCAAGAGACCCCCACCAGGAACACACTGGGTCTTCGGACCCTGGCCCAGACCCCTCACCTCCCAGCTTTGGTGATGATCATCTCTGTTCCCACGGAGTTGAACTCTTTCCACAACTCCCGGTTGTCCAGGCTCAGGCTGACTCCGGGGAGTGGATGAAGGCTCTCTGGGGCTGGAGGGGGCGCCTCAGTGCCCAGGGTTGGGGGCAGCGGGGGTAGAGGTGGGGGAGCGGCCAGAGTTCGGGGAGCAGCCTCAATCCCGGAGAGGAAGCAATCCAGTTTGGGAGTGTCCAGATCTGGAGATGGGAGGAGAATGAGCCAGCTGAGGGCCACAGCCTCCACCCCAGTTCCTACCCAGGAGCTGCTCCCACTGCTCACCGGGGTAGCGGTAGCCCTCTGCCAGGGCAGGCGGAAAGCTGGAATCTGCTCCGGGCTGGGGGGCCCCTAGGCGGTAGCCGGTCCCCAGGGAGGGGTACAACTCTCGTGGATGGTACATGGAGTAGTCCTGTCTGGCCTCAGGTCACGCTGCCTAGAGTGCCCCAGTGCTGAGAGATGCCCCCTTTATAGCTCACAGCTCAGCCCCTTCCAGACCCAGGATCACAGCCCCTCCCCTCTTTGGGGCCCTGGAGTTAGGCTGGGGTGGAGACCCCTGGGGCCTGGAAGGGGTCCGAGAGCGGGCCGGATACCTGGGTACCCTCCCCTCCCCCCCAGGCTTCATTAGCCCCGACCCCCTGCCCCCTCATTACATAATTAACTCCTCGGCCTGATTGATCCCCGGGGCTCGACAGGGACGCAGTTTGGCGCTTCCGGCCAGCTGGTCCCCGTTCCCACGGGGGGAGCCCCGGCTAGGGATAAGCTACTGAGGGGCGGGGCCTGGACCCTGGGATGGAGCCTGGAGTCCTGGGGCAGACCTTGGCGCCCCAGACTTTTCTGGCAGGTGACCCCCCCCTTCACTTGGAGGATGAGACTTGGAGGGGCGAAGCATGACTGGAGGGAAGGAGCAGGGCTGGAGGGACGCGACCAGAGCTTGCTGTTAATGCGGGGCACCGGGGACCTCGAGGAGTCCGCAGACGAGGCCTGAACTCTGGAGTCCTTCCCAGTTCCCATTCTGAAAAACCTCCAGCCTCGGCCAAGTCTCAAAAGTTTAGAGACGCCGACAGCTCGACGATCTCTGACCGCTGACGCCCGGGTTTCCCAGAAGGTCCCGCGTTGGGGAACCCTCGGAACTACACTTCCCAGCAGGCCCAGGGCCGAGGTTTGGCGCGAAGGAGACAGGCAGGTGCCGCTGGGGCCGCTGGAAGTTGTAGTTGGGACGAGGGGGGGGCGGTGAAACCCGCGGAGCAGTTGCCTCTCAGGAGAGCTGCCCCTAGGCGGCGTCAAAGCGTTTAGGCTGAGAAGATGCAGATCAGCTGAGGTCAAGGCCTAGCGAGCTAGAGTGGGCGCGGGAATCTCCACCTGCAGTGAGATCCGCCCCCGGTGCTAGAGAAGGTAGCTGAGCCCCAGGAGCGAAGGCTCCCAGCTTTGGCCGCCGTGCCTACCACCCCATGTTTCTGGGACTCAAAGGGAACAGGTCTATAGAGGCAGGCACCTGCATTTGCGTCCCCCCCTTCCCGGATTCCACGTGAGCCTGGGGCTGTCTCCACTCCATGGTTTTATTATGTACAAACGCTACAGAACAAGGGGAGCAGACACGTGTGGGGTAAGAGGTGCCCGGTGGGAGGAGAATTTCACAGGGCAGATGGTGCACTGGGGCCAAGAGAGAAGCACACAGGCCATATCTATAGGGCAGGCGGGGCAGGAAGGGGTTAAAAATGAGATCCAAGCCAGCCAGATCGCAGGGAGGTGCGGGGGTGTCGTCCACCTTGTCCACCTTCTGATCTCCCCCCAAGGTCACAGTGCATGCAATAAAATATATGTACAGGAGCTGGATCCTTCCTCTGCAGAGGCCCTGATGGTCCAGAGCTCCGTTCGGGTGAAGGGAAGCCAGTGGCGCCCCCTGGCGGCCAGACAGGGCTGGAGCCACATGCATCAGGAGCAGGGGTCAGTCCCAGCCATTGTCTTTGATCATGTGGTTGAGTTCAATGATGTACTTCCCCTCTTTGTACTTCTGGCTGCTCTCGAAGGCCTGTTCCTGAAAGGAGGGGAGAGGCTGTCATCCCTGGAGCTAGGGCCTTACCAAAAGGAATAGGGGTTGGGGAGTGGACATGATTGGCCTCATTTTACATATGAAGAAACTGTCAACCAGAGAAACCAAGCCACCTGCCCACAGACACAAAGCTGGTAAATGGCAGGGCCAGGTTTCTCACTAAGAGGGGATAGACAGAACTCTCTGAATCCTAGGTACTTTTTAAGTACTAATGTTGGCTCCAACAGAGAGGATATGGAAGGTTCTGAAAGATCCAGGGATGGACTTCCCTGGTGGCACAGTGGTTAAGAATCCGCCTGCCAATGCAGGGGACACGGGTTTGAGCCCTGGTCCGGGAAGATCCCACATGCCACGGAGCAACTAAGCCCGTGTGCCACGACTACTGAGCCTGCGCTCTAGAATCCGCGAGCCTAGAGCCCTTGCTCCGCAACAAGTGAAGCCACCGCAACGAGAAGCCCACGCACTGCAACAAAGATTAGCCCGCCCTCGCCGCAACTAGAGAAAAGCCCGTGCACAGCAACGAAGACCCAATGCAGCCAAAAATTAATTAATCAATTTTAAAAATAATAATAAATAAATAAAAGATCTAGGGACTACAAACTGGTAGCCTGAGGGCCAATTTTGGCCTATACATGTGTTTTGTTTGGCCAACAGAGAGTTTAATAAAAATAACTTTCAAACAGTAAAATACGGGGCAGGCCATGCTCATTCCAGTTTGCCAGACTGACCCCCTCTCCAGATCTATGTTGCCCCTTTTGCAGATCCACAGCATCTGCTTGGCCCTGCAAGCACTTGAGTTTTTGATCTCCGGATCAGGCTACTTCTTTATTTTACTGAGGTCCAGAGAGGCCACACCACCTGTCCAGGGACACAAAGCAAATCTGCGGCAGGGCCAGGGGTGAACTCAGGTCACGGTTCTGTCTCTGCCTGGGGCATCCACCTCACAGAGGCACCACAGCTCCAAAAGATGCCTGAGGATTCCTGTCACTTGCAGTTTCCCAAGAGCATCTTCTTTTGCTGCATCTAATCTGATCCCCGTAACAATTTTGGGTGCCAGGTGGTGGCTTTATCCTCCACTGCCAGATAAGGAAATGATGCTCAGGGTGGTGAAATCAGACCCTGAACAACAGCAGTGGCAATGAGGGCAGTGGAAAAGGAGGCTCATGGACCCAAGCTCCATGTTGCTGTGGGGTCTTGGGCAACTTCTCTGATCCTCTGAATGGCAACAGAAGCTGGGGGTCAATGGTTTGGCGTTAAAAAAAAAAAAAGACAAAACGAGGATTCTGGTCCCTATTCTGTTACTTACCAGCTGTGTGACCTTGGGGAAGTTACCTACCATCTCTGGGCCTTCCTTTCTTCTTCTGTAAAGTGGAGATAATAACAGACTACCTACAGGATTGCTGTAATGAGTGAATGAGATAAGATATGCCAAGTACATAACAGTGCCTGGCACATAAGCATTCAATAAATGGTAATTCTCATTATATATCCTCATCTCTAAAATGGGAATGTTTGTGCCTGTAAGGAGAAGGATGAGTTAAGAGAAAAATTCTAAAAGCCCTTGCAGGATGTGAGAGAAGAGAACATGGTCTGGGGATGAAAAGACAGTTTGACTTGGGTGAACTGGGCCTATACAACCTGAAAGACTACCAGATGACTGCTGTGAGGAGGAAGTGATATGAGGTCAGGTCAAAGGCTACCCTGGGGTCAGAGGTCACTGACTCACATATTTCCAGCCCAAAGTGGTCTTGCAGTTTTCGCAGTGGATGTCAGCAACAGCATGGAGGCCTGTCAGCAGCACCCGCTCCTCGGCTGGCCCGCAGCCCACGTTCACCCTGTGGGGACACGGGGGCAGTCCCAGGGAGGGTCCCCACCATCACAAAGCCCGCCTCTAGCTTGTATCCTACTGTGTCTGTCCTTAGCATCCAAAAGAAAGGCGATCAAAGCTTCCTGCCCAAACCAGGGGACTCTGAGAGTCTCAGTATGATGCCAGGGGTCACAAGTCACAACAGAGGTCAGGGAAAGAAAGGGAGATTGAATACTCACACAGAGTTGAAGAGGTAGGCACGCCCCTGACTACCCTGGAAGGACTAAAGGGTGGGAGGGAAAAAGGAGAGGATGTCAGGGCTCTTGGTGGGGAGCTGCCAGGCAGCCCCTCTAGCCTCCCAGTCCAGCCCCAGCTGTGACCTGGTTACCTTGGAGATGAGGTCGTCGTGGTTGGCCAGGTGAGCACGGCAGTGGGCACAGCTATACCTCCGGTGACAATCATCCAAGTAGGCCTGAAACGTCTTGGGCTTTGAAATCCGCACCATGGCGGGGGCCGGGGGCAGTGGCCCCACGCGGGGAGCGGCCCACGGGGAGCAGAGGGAGCCCAGTGCCTGCAGCGGAGGGAGTGGGCTGTCAGGACCCGGGCCACACACATGCAGGCATGCCCTGGACCACGGGGACTCTCTCTGTCACACTTGGCTGCTTTCTCCTCTCCCCAGAGCCAGCAACCTCTCCAGGGGCCAGAGCTATCTGAGTTTTGACTCACTGAGGAGTGCTCAAGTTGCATCAATGGGGAAACTGAGGCTAGGAGGAGCCCAAGATGAGTCACCCACCTACTTTCAGCCTCACCCCCGCTGACCTGGCAACTGAAGCTGGAGGAAGGGGCTCTAGAGTGGATGAGCTGTCAGTTCTCCGTTTAGGGGGAACATGGAGGGGGTTAGAAATTGTATGGTCCTTAAGACCTCAGCTGAACTGCCGGAGGTGGGGACGACTTCACTTGAGGCACAGGGAGTTCACCTGGGGAGAGGATGCCTCACCCTCCTGGAGAAGGCAGGAGGCCTCAGTGAAGGTGGAGGGTCACCTAGGAGGGGACGGGCTCTTACCTGGGGGCGCTGAGGCCTTGTTTATGCCGAGGGGATCTTACCTGCATCGCGGAGCCTTACCTGAGACCCTGGGGCTCACCTGGGGCGCGGGGACGAGGGGCGGGCGCCGGGAGGGGGAAGGGGGCAGTGCTCGCCGCGGGAGCGCGGGGCGACGCGCAACCCTGACTTTGCGGGCCTCACCTCGCCTGGGCGCGCGGGGGTCCAGTCCGCCGGGGTGGCCTGGCCTGCGAGTGGGGGGCGCTCCTGGTGGGCGCCGTCCCCCCCCACCCCGGCCCGGGTTCGCAGCCTCCGCGACTTGTTTACACCGAGACCAGCTGCTGCCGCCGCTGCGGCGGGAGGGGGAGGGGGACAGCCTCTGGTCCCGGCGGCCGCTGTGGCCAATCGGCGTGCAGTATGCAAATGAGGGGGCGCGTCACACAGCGGCCAGCGCAGGCCTGGGCTGCCCTTCCCCCCCTGCTCCTGGCTCAGGCCGGCCCGGAAATGCGGCTGCGGCCCGAAACCCAGGCGGCTGGCCCCACGGACGGGGCCTGGTAGCCCCCTTTTCCTCCCGCGGTCCTCGAAGGGACGAGAATCTGAGGTACCTGACCTGACGTAGGGTTAGGAAGGAGATGGTGTCTGGACGCACGACCCCGGGAAATAATAGTCATAATTATCTGCGTTTACCCACCGCCCGTGCCCCACTCCCTTAATCCCCACAGCAGTCCTAGGAGGTAGCTTCTGCTATTGTTCCCATTTTACCGGGAAACTGAGGTCCACAGAGGTCTAGCAGCTCTCCAAAGCTTATCCAGCTGATAAGAGGTAAGGCTGAGATTCTCACTTTGGCCCGATTCCATGGTTCTTGCCACAGCATCAGGCCCAGGTTCTTGGATGGGAAGAGCTAAAGGTATCCATCCGTGTTAGAACCCTGGGAGCCAGAGCCTCAGAACAAGCCGATTCCTACTGTTGTGCATCACCTCCTCCTGGCAGTCTCCTGATGTCCTGCCCATCCAGGCTGGGTTAGGTGTCTTTCCCTCTCACCTCTGAACTGGGTTGAAAATGACAATGTCCATTTAAACACGTGCCTGCCATGCTAGGCTTGTCTTGTTCCCTGCACTGGCCCCAGTACCCAGCCTGGCCTATAGTTAATAACTTCTTTGTTTAATATGTGATTCATTAAATGAATAAGGTAGTAGGGCTAACGAGGGTTGAGGAATTCGAGAAGCTTCTGGAGTGGGACACCTGGTAATGGAAGGTTGGAATGGCTGAGGTAGCAAATGGGCCAGCCATGCCCATCCTCTGAAGCCAGGTGATGTGGCTTACAGGGGCAAGGCAAGTCTCTTGCTGTGTGCTTGGGGCTCTTAATGTCCTCAGGAGAATGGAACCATTGTCTGTGGCTCTGAAGGGGCAGGGGGCCTTGCAAGGGACATTCCTGAGGAGAGTGGAGGCCAGGTTGGCACAGGGTGTGGCATTACTCTGGGTCTGGAATGTGGTAGAACCAGTGGGTCAGGGTGGTTAGGGCCTCAGACTCTAGCCCTCAGCGGGCCTCTTCTGCCACAAGCTGCCATCTTTGTAGTCTTCTAGGATATAACCCCTCACACCTTCCCCGACTCCCCAAGCACAAAGACGTGACTGAAAAGAATACATTTATTGGGGAAGAGAAATAGAGGAGAGGGTGAGCACCTCTGGGTTAGGAGGCCGGGGCAGGTGGTCCATGGTTGTCCAGGTAGCGCCTCAGGGCTGTCGGGTAATCAGTTATGACGCCAGTGGCCCCCAGGCGGAAGGCCACTTCAAAATCTGACTCTTCATTAAGGCACCAAAATACCACCTAGTGGGGAGGGAGGGGCTTGTAGTTTCCCAACAAGTTTACCTAGCGCTTCCCCTTGTATCCAGATGCTGGGAGCTCTCCTCCTCTGTGGAGACCTCCCAGCAGTGCTATGCTGGAGCTGACTGTCACATTTTCAGGAATTTTGAAAACTGGTTATTAAATACAGTCATTATTAAGTATTACATTACATAAACATACAATTCAATAAATTATATTAAAAACAAAGGTAATAAATACTCAAAACTCATCACTTCCTAATTATTTTACCACATTTTACTGTTACCCATGTTCTGGAGGTTATCTACATCTATCGAATGTATAAGACGGAAATAGTATATAATGGTGTGCTACCACACCACACGTCTCTTCCCCACTCTGTTCTGTGAATTCATGTTGGTAGCCTGAAATTAGCCAAGGTGGGAGTATATACAACAGGGAAATTACCTAATGTTCAAATCAAGGGGTTTCTTTCCCCCTGGGACAGCTGGTAGTGGAATGTTTACCAGCCTGCCTCCCAGCCTGCCTCCCAGCCTGCCCATATCCTGCTGCTCTACATCTTCCCTGCCTTCTGAGTCCTCTCCTGTGGGCACTGAAGTAGGCTGAGCTGGTATTTGTACCCTGGGCTAAGTCACTGGATGGACATCTCAGTTTCTTAATTTCACAAATGAGAGTGATGGTCTATCCTCCCAGTGTTACGGTGAAGACCGTGGAGCAGGAGGCCTGACCTGAAAGAGCTATGTCATCCCCATGCCTTGCTCACCCCAACATCCAATCAGTGGCCGAGTCCGGCCCGTCTGTGACTTAACCCTTCCATCCATCCCCGCTGCTGCCACCTAAGCCTCAGTCCTGTCAGTGGCAGCATCAGGTGCCTAGTGAGACTCTGCTTCCACACTGGCCCCCACAATCCCTTCTCCACGTGGTGGCCAGAGTGGCCCTCACTCGACAAGGCTTAATTGAATCAGGTCTCTCGCCTGCTTAAGGCCCTCAAAAGCTTCCCTCTCCTTTGGGCTGAAGTCCAGGTTCCTTACTGAGGTTCACAGGCTGCCTGCCGCAGCCTCTCCTGCCTTCTCCAGCTCCCCTGGTGCCACTTCCTCCAGACTGCAGCCTGGTGGGACCCCTCTCAGTTCCTCTGCTGGCCTCTTGCTTCTCATGACCTTCCCACATGCTGAGCCTCCTGCTGAGATGCTCTCTCTTTCCCCTCCCTGCCAGCCGGCTCCTCACTGCTTCTAGAAGGCCTTCTCTGACCCCACAGACCACAGCACTCTTCTTCCTTTCTGTCCACTGGCTGCCCCTGCGATGCCTGCTTTTCCTCATCCTCTGCCCCTGATGGTAAGCTCCCTGCTCCTTCCCCGGGACCACGGTGCCTGGAACTGTGTTCTCAACACAGTCAGTTCCCAACAAAGGTTTGCTAATTAAATGACCTGGTCAGAGCTGATGCTCAGTAGGTTGGAGGAGGGGGGGTGGCCTGGGCTGGTCTTCCCCTTTTCTGGTCTCTTCCCAGCCCCTCTCATCAGGGATCAGGACAGTTCAATACATCATCATTATCGTAACGGCTAGCCTTTATCAAGCCCTTACTAAGTATCGGCTACATATCCAGAAGAATTAAATATATCATTATCCCCATTTTACAGATGAAGAAACTGAGACTCAGAAGGTGATCTGTCCAAGTGACCCAGCCAGTTAATAAAAGAGCTGTGACTGGAATGTCGTGCTGGGCCCACACTGTGAACAACCCACTTGCTCACCTGCACCCCTCGCTGCTCCAGGTGTTGGATCAGACTTTTCCTCATGATGAGCCTGGTGGGGGGCGGGGTAGCAAAGGCTGTGATGAGAGGGGACTAAGGAGAAGGGCGGGTCTCTGTGGGATCCCTCCACCTAGCCTTCTCGCCCACCTCACCATTTGGAAACCACAGCCGCCAGCTGATTCAGCCCAGAGCAGGAAAATGGGAAGTAGGTCCTGTGGAGAGGTGGTGTCGTGGTCAGCCCCTTGGGTCTCTCTCTGTCACAGGGGTGGGGTGGGGGTGGTAGTGACCGCCCCCCCCAACCCGTATAACCCTATTCCGTCTAGAAGAACCTTTGCGGCTGCCCAGAGGAACAAGTCACCCATTGCTCAGTGACTTCCTACTCCGGTATCCTTGACTCCATGCTTTGAGGGTGTGCCCCTCCCCTCACCGTTTTACAGAAGAAGAAACTGAGTCTTGGAGAACTAAAATGACTTGCCCGAGGTCACACAGCAAATCCATGGTGGGGCCAGGGCCAGGACCCAGCTTGATTCCCAAACCGTATACGCAGCTAGAGGTCCTCCTGGTTAGGCCTGACCAACTTCCTGAGACCAGACAGCATTTTATTCGGTCGGCTACTTGTCCCTAACTGTTCCACTCCAGAGTGACTTTATTTATGTTTTTTTAATGATGAATTTTTTGTTGTTGTTGTTATTGTCATTTTTTGTTTTGTTTTGTTTGGCTGTGCTGTGAGGCATGCGGCATCTTAGTTCCCTGACCAGGGACTGAACCCGTGCCCCCTGCAGTGGAAGAGTGGAGTCCTAACCACTGGACCTCCAGGGAAATCCCGGGGTGACCTTAGAGGCTTTCACAGTGTCCCAGGGCAGGCTCTGCTGTGTGACCTTGGGCAAATTACAGAACCTCTCTGAGCCTCAGATTCTCCATGGGGGTCATGATTCCTGTTATCTCCTGAGGGTGCTGCAAGGTAAGGCTCAAATAAACTAAAGGATGTGAAAACACCTTGCAAACACCATATAAAAAGTTAGGTATACCAAGTTTGTAGTATAATGATCTCTTTGTGGCAAGGGATGATGGGGGTTGGCTGGGAGCTTCCCTCAGGACGACAGAGGGGAGCAGAAAGCACTGGGGCCGCCACAGAGGAGGTCTCAGAAGGCAAAGGGAGGGTCCTGGCCTGAGAGCTGGTGAAGTATCCAAATGCCTGATACTTTGCCCAGCTGTTACTTTGTTAATCCTTGTCCCCAAGCAGGAAAATGCTTGCCTTTCTGTTTGAGAATCAGAGTGATGCTGTAATTAATAAATATTTGTCTTCCCACCCAGACTGTAAGCTCATGAAGGGCCTCTCCCCACCCACATTGGTCTTATTTACTAGTGTAAGTGCACCTGAAACAGAGTAGGCATTCAATAACTCTTTGTTGGATGACTAGATGAACAAATGAACCCTTGTCCTAAAACTCCACCCACATCAACGCACATTTGCATAGGATTTCAGGGGGTTCGTGTCCCCTTTAGTACTCATGAATGCTTGGTGAGACCACTGTCTTCAAAGGACCCTGGATGGGAGATTATCCTTGAGGGTAACCAGGGAGCTGGGGACACTGGATCTCCTGCTCCACACGGGACCCTGCACAAGGGGGTTTGAAGTGGGGGGTGTTTTTTGCTTTTTTTTTAAACTTTTAATTTTATGTTGCAACATAATTGATTAACAATGTTGTTTTAGTTTCCGGTGTAGGGTGGAGGGGGTGTTTTTGAGGACAGAAGTCTGGGGGAGAATGAGGAAGGGAGACGGGGACCCTGTAGTTACCTGTTGATGATGGTGGGCAGGAAAGAGATGAGGAACCTCTCAGGGATCGAGATGAAGGGCAGCAGCCCCAGGTAATAGAGCAGCAGCACCCAGAATCCTCGGCTTATTGTGAAGGCGGTGGGCATCTCAGGGTTCTGGAAGCCAAGGGGAAGTGAGAAAGGGGATCAGTCTGCTCCTGCGGAAGCGGAGAGGAGGCTTGGGCTGCACAGTTTTCAACATTCAGGAAACCCTACTACCTGCAGGATCAAAGCCACATCTTGGCCCAGCGTTCCAAGCCCAGAGCCCGCTCCTGTCCCTCTGGCATGCCTTTGCTCACACACCTTCCCCACCTCCCCCGCTCTCCAAATCCCACCCCTGGAGACCCTGCTCAGGGCTCCTGCAGAACCCCCAGACCCCTCTGGCCTAAGCCCGTTTGGGAGGGGCAGTGGGCGCAGGGAGGGATAAGGGACTCACAGCGGCCTTGCACTTCTTCATGACTGAGCTCTTCTCCGAGGCCCAGATGGTGATTTCATCGCGTTCATAGTGCCTCACCAGGCCCGCTATCTGGGAGGAGGAGGAGGTGATGGGGAGTCAGGCCTCCATCCAACCCTGGGCCCTCGCCCACACCTGCCCACAGCACCACCTTGCAAATGAGCTCTTCATTTTCCTCTTTGACCTCCACGCTCATGGGCATCCGCGGAAACCTCCGGAACACGTCCTCCAGACGCACCATGTGCCTGTCTGACCCGTGTGCAAAGCGGCCTGAGGGGTTGTGGGAAGAAGGATCAGAGAAGGATTGCTGGGGTGGGGGGCTGCAAGCCTGGGGGGTGGGCATGGGTCCCAAAGGGGAAAAGAGGGCAGGAGGTTGAGGCCGTGACCCCACTCCAGCTGGCTCAGCCCGGCGCTGACAGCCCACACGCTCACCCGGCGAGAAGTAAACCTCCAGCTCTTCCTTGTAGAGGGGCAGCTCCTATAGGGAGAGCAGGGAGCATGTCACCAGGAGTCACGCGTGGAGGCACGGTGGTTCTCTGGGCACGGTTGGGGTGCTGGGGCAAGGCCCACCTCAAAGTCCAGGCTGCCCACATCCCTGTTCACGCCTGACTGGCGGGACAGGTTCTTGTCGTGTGACACCACCACCACGCCATCCCGAGTCAGCTGGCAGTCAACCTCCAGGAGGTCGGCTCTCTGGGCCACGGCGCTACGGGAGCGAAGGTCAGTGAGTGGCCGAGGGATGGGGGATGCGCCAGACAGCAGGGCGGTGGGGGTGTTTAGGGGAACGTGAGGCAGTTCTGGCCGGATGTGCAGGCTGTGCCCTGCACGACTCCAGGGGGCTCCAGTCACCCAGAGCAGGAAGTGAACGGCGCCCCTTAGCGTCACGCCTCGCACAGCTGGCACAACCTTACCCGGCAGCTTGGCTAGGCAGGTGGACTCACTTTTCCATGGCCTCCATGGTGTTCTCCAGGCGCTCTCCAGATCCTGTGTGGGGCATCCAGGGTGGGTTCCCGCGGCCGGGCCCCGCCCCCTGGCCCCGCCCCCTGCCTCATCAGCCCCAGGCAGGCCGGGTTGAGCAGCCTCTTCTTCCCTGTTCACATCCTGCCCTGCCACCCGGCTCTCCGCCCACCTCGAACTCTGCCCTCCTTTAACATCCTGCCCTTTGGACCTACCCCTCTCTGCTGTCCACCCTGGCACCTGCCTTGCTATCCTCACTCCATCCTCAGAAGCTCCCACCCCGTCTACCCCAGCCCAGCTCACCTCCCCGGTGGGCCCCCAGGCGGGGACAGAAGGCTGAAACCCAGGGCGTATGCAGCAGGCGAGGTCGGCGCAGGAAGAAGATGGAGAGCATGACATAGCTGCTCAGGGCGGGCAGGACGTAGTACAGCAGAGGGCTCATGGCCGCGCCGCTGCTTCAGGCCCTGGCTGCCGCAAGCCGAGCCATTCCCGATGGGCTGTGTTGCCTCGCTGACTGCCCGGCTGATGTAGGCTGGCTCCACCACCGGCTGCCACCACACCCCTTGGGACCTGCTGAGCCTGCTTCTGGCCTGAGGCCAGACTGCAGGGCTCAGCTGGGGTTGGGGTAGAGGCAGGAGTAGAGGCCAGGCAGCTCTGGCCCGCGTACCCCCAGGCCCTTCACACACCCCAGAATCCCTCTCTCCATGGCCACACTGGGGAATCAAGTCCCCCCCCGCCCCCCACCAGCTCTGCTACAACACTCCCCCTTCCCACTGGTATGTGCGCCCAGGGTATGTAACATGCCACCCCTTGCCATTTCCAGAGAAGCCGGGGGTGTATAGTGTGTCCCTGAGTCACTCCAGAATCACCCCCAGCCAGATAAGACAGGAAGCCATTAGAGTGGGGACAGAATAGTGACTAAGGGGGAGACTGACCCCACTCCGTCTAGGAGTCTGGAACTCCTTACACTCCCAGCCTCAACCCTGGCCAGCGGGGGAGCCAAAGGCCACCACTCCAGGTAAAGCCACAGGTGGGAAGCAGCGGGGCTGGAGACTCAGTCCTCAAAGCAGCAAGGATTACGGTCAGGGCATCGGCGAACACAGACAGAGCCAGGGCCATCCATAGACACACCTCTATATTTATATATTAGATACAGGCACGGGGTGGGCAGGGGCACTGGGCTCTCCACGTGCCCCGCCTCCACTTCTGTTCACCCACACACAGAAGCAGCGGGGACGTTAGATGTGGCAGCTTTGTGGGGGAGGGTTTAGGTCTGCTCCTCAGGAACACTAGTCCTTGAGCCTTAGGAATGTTCCTTCAGGGAAAATGGGGTGGGGTTTTAATGGGCTGAGTGCGGCAGGGCTGGCCCTGAGTCCCCACTCAGTGTCCTCCATGTCCCTCCCCCACTGCCCCTCAGTAGGTCTCGGGGCAGCCAGAGCCCTTGAATTCCAGAACTACCAGAGACTGGGAGAGCCGGGCAAACGGTGGCAGAGCAGCAGAGGGGAATTTGCTTTGGGGCCACCTGAGCCCCTCGGGTCCTCAGGTGAGGGGGGAGGGCGCGTTGGCCTGCCTGAAGCAGGATGCCTGAGCAAAGCAAAGGGAGGTGGCCAGGCCTGCCCTCTGCCTCGACCTGGGCTGTCGGGGTCTGGGCTGGGCACAGAGTCCATTTTCTAACAGTCCGGCAGGGGAGGGGCAGGCAGGAGGCAGGGCCTAAACAAAAAGGCAGGCAGGAAAGGAACCATTAGCACCCATGAGCGGACCTGCCAGAGCCCCGACCTCCACTTCCCTCATTTCGTCCTCACAGCCTGGCCTCTACTCCTGCCTCACGGTGAGTGTGATGCGGCTGGGTTTCCTTATCTGTGAATGCGGATGACATTAGTACCCATTTCAAGGTACTGCTATAAGGACTAAGTGAGTTAATACATGCAAATCTCTTACAACAATGCTTGGTGCTCAGGAGGTGTTTGCTCTCATTATCAGGACTGTGTCCAGGAAGCTAAGCTGCAGAAAGGTGAGGTGTCTTGCACAATATCACACAGCCCTTATTGAGCATCAGAGCCGGGCTTTGAACCCAGGTGTGTCTGCCTTGCTGCTATCAGGCCACAGCTGGCCAGAGACAGAGAGGAAACTAGAGGAGGGACAGAGAGCAGTGTGGGTGGCGGTAGCCCCAGCCGGGTCCCCCAAAGGTATGGGAACTGCTGACCTGGACACCAGGTGTGAAAAAGCCTGGCATGTGGGTCAGGCCGGATGCTACCGGCTCCTCCCAAAGCAATTACTGCCCCACCTGCCTCTCTGCCCATCCTGGGGGAGCCAAAGCCTGGCTCCGTTCCTCAGATGAGTGAGAGGGGGCCCTCAGTGACCTGGGGCTGGAGTGTGCAGGGTGTTGACAGGTGGGAGACATGTGGGGCTGGGTGACCACAGGTCTGTGGCTGAGGCAGGCTCTGGCCCTTCTGTTGCCACCGTACACGTGGCTCATGGACGTGAGCAAGCTTGTCACTGCATGGAGGCATGCTGGGCACCCTGGTCTCAGGGTGAATCTGTGCGTGGGTGGTGGGGAGCACTCACCAGGCCCCAGGGAGCAGAGGCATCTGTCCAGGTTAGGGGGCCTCCAGCACCCCAGGCTGGAAACGGGCTGTCTCCTGGAAGATGAGCTCCTTCAGCCGCTCCTTGGGTAGATCATCCAGCTCCATGTCGAAGGTGAAAGGTTCCTCGGCCACTGGCTGGGTGGCAAAGAAGTGGGGAGGCTCAGGACAGGGACTGAGGGATGCCCACCCATCCACCTACCTGCCAGCCCTGCTGCTGGTGGCTGGCCCACCTCATCTGTTGGGTCGTAGTACTGCTCCAGGTAGGGGTGAGCCAGTGCTTCTTCCACTGTGATCCGTTTGTTGGGGTTAAAGGTCAACATCCGGTCCAGCAGGTCAAGAGCTAGGGAAGCGCAGGTGTCAGGGGTCAAAGGGAAGGTCAGAGGAGCTCCCAGAAGCATTGCTTTTCTTCTCTGTGTCCAGAGGCCCAGGTAGCTACTGGGCCCATGTACCTTCTTCTACACCCGGTTTTTATCACACACCAGCCCCCAAGTCTCTCTCACCTTTGGGGTCCGACTTGGGAAAAAGCTTGGCCCAGGCCACCTTGGTCTTGGAGGGTAGAGACTGTAGGTAGTTTCGGGCCTTCATGTTGATGATACAATTCAGGTCCTCCTGGGAGGGGGAGCCCAGGATACCTGTAGGTAAAGCAGGTGACTTGGTGAGCAATCTCTCCCTTCTGGGAACAGAAGGCGCCAGGAACAAGAGCCTCCACCAACCTGCTCCAGGCCACCAGCCAGTACTATGGTGGTGAAGAGCAAGGGGTCTGGATTCAGGCAGCCCTAGGTTCAAATCCAGGCCCTAGCACTTCCTAAGCATGGGGTGTATGTAGCCTTACTGTTCCCATCTATCAAATGGGGACAGTATCTATACCTCAGTGAACTACTGTGAAATGCTGTAGGGGCCCCACACATGGTCGTCCCCCTGACCTGACTCCCACAGACTCACTGACCCTGACCCTAAAGAAATCTCACCTCCAATAAGTGAAATCTCCCTCCCACTCAGCTGGCCAGTCCCCCCTCACCCAGAATGTGGTTGAGCTGGTCCAGGTAGTGCTTGCCCGGGAAGATGGGCCGGTTGGAGAGCATCTCAGCCAGAATGCAGCCCACAGACCAGATGTCGATGGACTTGGTGTAGCCCTGGGGAGGAGGAGAAAGTGGTGGGCTCCTGGGCCAGCCTCAACCTCTTGTTGAGCCAACCCTGATGTTTGCGCCTACCCACAACCCCCGACCTAGGTTCAACACCAGCCAGGGAGGCAGAGGGCAGAGGCCCAGAGGAGCTAATCCACAGTTTCTTTCCAGAGCCCAAGGACCAGAATAATGTGACAAGGCCTGGGGGTAGACTTCCTGCATCATGGGGATCACTGCCTGGCTTAGAGGTGGCTCCAGGGCTTTGTGGGACACAGCCCCTTCCCTTCAGGGGTGGGTGGCCCCCCTACCTTGGAGTTAAGCATGATCTCTGGGGCCCGGTACCAGCGCGTAGCCACGTATTCCGTCAGAAAGCCAGTGTGGTCGTGCTCAGGATCGGCAATCCGGGCAAGACCAAAATCACAGATCTAGAATGCAACCCAGGCTACTGAGCTCGGTGCTCAAGGCCTCCTGGGCCCAAGTAATCATATCACCGCGTCTCTGCCCATGCTGTTCCCTTTGCTTGCGATACTCTCCTACCTATGGGGTGGGGGTGGGGGTACTGGGCACCTGCAAGCCTGAGACCCCAGGGGTAGGAGGAGACCGGCCCTCAACTCTCTGACCTTAAGGTCGCAGGTGGTGTTGATAAGCAGGTTGGAGGGCTTTAAATCCCGGTGGAGCACGTTGGCGGAATGGATATACTTGAGGCCCCGCAGGATTTGGTAGAGGAAGTAGCAGATGTGGTCGTTGCTCAGCTGCTGGCTTTTAAGCAACTTGTACAGGTCTGTCTCCATCAGGTCTTGCACAATGTAGCTGAGGTTGGTGCCAGAGACCCCCCAGATGGGGGCAGCGAGAGGCACTTGGTTAAGAAGAAGAGCCTTTGGTGAACAGGCTTCATATCCCTCCAGCTGATGCCCCTGGGACTCAACAGATCTGCCAACTCATATCATGAGCTGGGCAAGGCCCATACTTAGCAGTTGGGCTCAAGGCCTCTGCCGGTTCTCAGCCAGGGACCCTGACCAAAGCACTTCAGTTCTGTGGCCTCAGTTTCCCTACTGGGAAAATAGGGCTACTCAACTGTGGGAAGCAGGAGAATGTCCCATTTAAGAGCACTAACTCTGGAGTTCACCTGCCAGTGTCTGAATCCCCATTGCCCTGCTCATTGGCTTTATGGCCTCAACCTGTCTGCACCTCTACTTCCTCATCTGCAAAGTAAGGGGAAAAAATTGTTCTTTAGAAAGTGGTTGTGAAGATTAGCAGAGAGATGACCCATGCAGAGCAGCCAGCCCAGTGCCTGGCATGTTGTAAGTGCTCGGCAAACATGAACTAGTACTGCTGTTATAAAAGCCTGAGCCGCATGGCTCTTGAGAAGGTTAAATGAGATAATGTATGAACACCATCTGGCATGCAATAAATGTTTGCTTAAAAATAAATGCCTGCATTATGGGAATGGTTTGTGCAAGACGATGAGGAGAAACTCCCCATTGCACGCTCCTACTCAGGGTGCTTGGCCATACATCCAAAGACAGAGGAGTAAATGTCCTTTTATATTCTAAGATAAAAAGGCTACACATAAATAAACAAATAAATGTCATGTGGTTTGTTTCTGGAAGACTAAATTAGGGCTGTCTTTCAGAATCAGCCTCCAAAGGGCCTTCTGAGAACACCTGGACCAACCCTGCTGTTTTAAAGATGAGGAGGCCCGACACGATGCAGTGACCTGGTTAAGGTCACACGGCAAGCTGGGGGTGAGCGTGGAGATTTCCTGCCCTCGGTTTGTGGTGGAAGCTGCGAACGGTGCAATGCTAATCCTCACTCTTGGGTGGAGGACTGGAACTGGCTGGGGTGGGTGGGGCAGGGGAGAGGTGATGGGTGTTATAAGCTGCTCACTGAGCCAGGCAGGAAGTGGACAACAAACTAGGAAAGCAATATGGGGGGAGGGCAGCAAAGGCAAGGCTGTCCCTCCCGGGGCAAGGTGCAAGTCCACAGGGGATTGGGGTGGGGCTCTGAGCGGGAAGTCCCAGAGAGAGGACAGGTTCTCATTTGGGGGAGAGGAGGAGGTAGCAACAGAAGCACTTGATTTTATTGAGGCTTTCTGAGTCTCAGTTGCTTCATCTTTGAAATGGAGCTGATGAGACCCATCTTATAGGGCGGTTGGGAGTTAGAATAAGAAATGTCAAAGCACTCGGCTTGCACTGCACCAGACTCATAGTAGCCCCTCCAAAAAGGGCAGTTTTCTTCCTTCCTGCCTTCCTTCCAGTCTGAGGACCCAGAGGAGAAAGAATCACCGTCTGTTAAACAAAATAACTGACTGTGGGCAGAGGCTGGATCTCATCAGAGAACTGCAGATGTCAGAAGACAAAGCTCCCATAGAGACCATCTTGCCCAGCCCCCTACTGAGGCAGAACTCAGAGAACAGACTTGCCCAGGGCCATACTGCCTGGTTGCAGCAGGCCAGGACTCATCTGAGGCCTCCCCGTCGTCCTCTTACACTCTGTGGCCTCTTTACTGCTGGAAAGTTTCTTTTACTGGGTTTGTTTTGGAGGGTGGTAGGGAAGAAGGAAACAGAAAACAAGCCAACAGTCACCCAGCCCAGCTCTGAGGCTGTGCCTGGCCAGCCATCTGGCCAAGGTGAAGGATACACATCCCTCATGGCTTCCAGGGTGGGTGCCCGCAGAATGTCTCGGATGCCGATGACGTTCTCATGGCGGAAGCGCAGCAAGATCTGGATCTCTCGCAACGTACGCTGGCAGTAGGTCTGATGCTCAAAGGGGCTGATTTTCTTGATGGCCACTCGAGTCTTGCGCACGTGGTCGTAAGCTGAGCTGAGAGGGCCAGAGATGTTGTTGGCATGGCCTCACGAAAGGGGGAGTCCAGGCCCGGTGGCCCCACCCAGGTCTTGGCAGGGAGGGGAGGGAGCAGGAGAGGCTCTGGCCAGTTATAAACAATGCTGGTTCCTTCCTGCTGTGAAGGCCTGGGATCTCCAGGGAGAAAGCTGGGGACCAGCCAGGCAGCCCTTCAGTGACTTCACAAACAGAGGAAGAGACTGACCGATCACTGACTTCCCCTCTCCTCAACCCTTTCCATTCTAGTTGCCCTGACCCCTCATCCTCCCCTTCCCAGGATGGGCTCCCTCAACCCAAGGCAGGTCCAGGGGTTGGGAGGTGTGGAGGACGTACAGTGAGGTAAATACAGTGAGAAGGAGGGAATCATAGGAGGGACTGGAGAGAAGGGATAGGCAGGGCAGGGGTGGGTGTCAGGGGGAGGTTCCTGGGCAACAGAGTTATTCCCAGATGAACAAAGGCCCAGAGCACCCAGTGGGGCTGGGAGAACTCACAGACCCCTCCTAAAAGTTGCAGGACGGCATTCCTGGACCCCTCATTGCTCACTGGGTCCCTGGCCCCAGGCCCAAAGCCCCACCCCACCCTGCCTAGCCCTGAGCTCTGCTCTTTTCTCCCAAACTCCTTGACAAGCCTCACTGAGGGGGTGTTCCAAGGCATCCTCTCCCCAGTGAAGGGTCCTTCACTCCTTCTTCACTAAGGATATTACCTCCCCAAGAAGACTAATTCTCTTCTCCTCACCCCGTGTCTATAGGGCCCCCAAGGCCCCCACAGCTCCCCCACATATACTCAGATGCCCCTCCCTTTATTACAGAATGGTGGGTTCAAAGTTCCCAAGCCCCCTCTCCTTAGATTTTACGCAGCGCCCCCTCCCCCAGAAAGCACTCAAAGGCCCTCTCCCTGGGACGCTCCCCAGCCTCCTGAAGCCTCAGCTTCTTCAGGATGCTAAGAGTCCCCAAGGCCCAGAGAGCTCTCAGCAACCCTCCCTGCCCCCTCCCTCGCAGCCCCCTCCCCAAAGACGCCCCCTCCCCCAGAACGCCCCTCACCTGACCATGCCATACGCGCCCTCGCCGATGTACTGCAGCTGCGTGTAGCGCGGGCCCACGTCGAACGGCTGCCCCTTTACTATCTCTACTTCCCCCGGGACCCCCGGGCCGACCCCGTCAGTTCCCCGGGGCTCCCCGCCCCCGCCCCCCTGAGCCGCCGCCGCCGCCGCCGCCGCCATCTCCACTCCTCCCCTCCCGCCCGCCCGCCTGCCTCCCCCCGGCGGCCCCGCCCGAGGCCCCGCCCCTTCCCGCCCGCCCTGTCACCCGCGGAGCCTGGCGCTCCAGGCCCCGCCCCTGCCCGTCCCCGTCACGTGACCCACCACCCCGCGCCCAGCTTAAGGAACCTGGTCCTTGGCACCTGTCGGCTCCGTCTACTCCAGTCAACCTTAGAAGCTCCCCAGGACCATCTTGAGACTGTCCAGACCCTCCCCCCGAATGCAGACCAGTAGGGCCGCCCGATGACCTCACCCAGAGCCACCCAGCAAATGAGTGCTGGACCGGGGACCAAGACCGGGCCACGTGGCCCCGCTGCCCACGCCAGCCCCACTCAGCCGGAGGAGTGGCCCGGGCCTCGAGATGGAACCTTAAGGGAACCCTCAACAGCCCTCTGGAGTTTGGCCTCCCGGAGCCAGGCCCGATGCTAAGTGATCCAATGCGTATTTCACAGTGCCGGTGGGAGATGGATGCCTCACAGATGTGGCGTGCTTTTCACAGATGAGGAAACTGAAACCTGAGCTGGACAAGGTGACTTGAGAGCTGGAAAACCCAGGCTTCCAGACTCCCAGAGTAATGGCTTTCAGAAGGAGGCCTATCTGAGTGGGCTAGGGACCTGGCCTCAGCAACCAGGCTGTGCCTGTATCCTGAGGACAGATACTCCCAGCCTATCCTTACATGGAGAGCAGGGGAGAGGTGAGAGAGCTGCGTTGACTGGGTTTGGTGAAAATATTCTATTAGGTTTTTCTGAAAAACAGCAAGATAGCTAACGTTTTTGTTGTAGTTGGGTTTGGCAATCCTGTCAAGATCGTCATCTATTGATTCTGTACTAGACTTTACACAATACTTGGTCCACTTCAGTTTCTTCATTAGGACAACCCCACAATGCAGATGTCATCTGCTTTTCTGAGCTGGATGAGCAGGAGCCATGTCTGTCTTGTTCACTGCTGTATCCCCCACCCCTACATCCAAACTCAGACCCTCAGAAAATTTTTTTTTTTTTTTTTTTGCAATACGTGGGCCTCTCACTGTTGTGGCCTCTTCCGTTGCAGAGTTCAGGCTCCGGACGTGCAGGCTCAGCGGCCATGGCTCACGGGCCCAGCCACTCCATGGCATGTGGGATCTTCCCGGACCGGGGCACGAACCACTGCACCACCAGGGAAACCCCTCCTCAGAAACTTTTGAATGGATGAATCGACTCTTACAGAATGGGAAACCTGAGAGTTGGGGAGCTGAGACTCAGCATGGTATCTTCTGACACATAAGTAGATGCTCTTTTTCATTTCATTCTGTCTCCTGGAATCATAGTCTGTTAAAACTGAAGAGAGGGCCCTCAGAGACCATCCAGTCCATCTCCCTCACTTCACAGTGAAAATGTGAGCTGGGACCTTCACAGAAACACACCTCCTAGGCTTAAGTAATGTTGTTTTTGTCTTCCTTAGAAGCTGGGAGTAGGTCCTTGTATGCATTAAAGATCAAGAGACAAAATGGAACTGTAATTATGATTCTGAAGTTACTCATAATTAGATCTATGGTGAGGCTCTAATTCAGATTGAGACCAAGTTGCTGGTTCCCAATAACCCACAAGTCAGTGAATGTTCAAGAGGTGCTAATTAGGACTTCCCTGGTGGCGCAGTGGTTAAGAATCTGCCTGCCAATGCAGGGGACACTGGTTCTGAGCCCTGATCTGGGAAGATCCCACATGCCGCGGAGCAACTAAGTCCATGTACCACAGCTACTGAAGTCCGTGCGCCACAGCTACTGAAGCCTGCACGCCTAGAGCACATGATCCGCAACAGGAGAACCACCGCAATGAGACGCCCGTGCACCGCAACGAAGAATAGCCCCCGCTTGCCGCACGGAGAGAAAGCCTGCGC
Source organism: Delphinapterus leucas (assembly GCF_059928025.1). Lineage (NCBI taxonomy): Eukaryota > Metazoa > Chordata > Mammalia > Artiodactyla > Monodontidae > Delphinapterus > Delphinapterus leucas. Next base: position 16,456,756 of record NC_143143.1, read on the forward strand.
GCAGCAACGAAGACCCAACACAGCCAAAAATAAATAAATAAATAATTTTAAAAACAAGAGGTGCTAATTAGATCCTTTTTTTTTTTTTTTTAGTTATTCATTTGATAAGCTATTGAATGGTACTGTGTGCAAAGCTCTGAGCTAGGCACTAGGGCTGATAAAAGATTATAGTGTGAATTAGTGGTGAAGAGCAAGAGCTGTCTGGTGTCAGATTGCCTGGATTAGAATCCCATTTTTGCCACTTGCTATGTTATCCTGGACAGATTACACACTGGCCTCTCTACTCATCGAATTTCTAATCTTAAAAAGAAATGATAGGACTTCCCTAGTGGCACAGTGGTTAAGAATCCTCCTGCCAAAAGCAATTATACTCCAATAAAGATGTTAAGAAAAAAAGAAAAGAATCCGCCTGCCAATGCAGGGGACATGGGTTCGAGCCCTGGTCCTCCAGGAAGATCCCACATGCCATGGAGCAACTAAGCCCATGCGCCAAAACTACTGAGCCTGCACTCTAGGGCCCTCGAGCCGCAACTACTGAGCCTGTGTGCCACAACTACTGAAGACAGCACGCCTAGAGCACGTGCTCCGCAACAAGAGAAGCCACTGCAATGAGAAGCCCGCGCACTGCAACGAAGAGGAGCCCCGTGGCAACTAGAGAAAACCTATGCGCAGCAACAAAGACCCAACGCAGCCAAAAAATAAATAAATAAGTAAATAAAATTAATTAATTAAAAAAAAAGATGCACATACAGAAATCAATTTAATACAGGATAGATGGATGTAATATATGTGATATATAGATGTAAGATCACTCTAGAGAAGTGAGGAGGGAATAATGGAGGAGGTAGCATCTGCCTCTCTGAAAAAGAAGTAGGGTTTCAGAAGGACAGTAGGAGGAAAGGCATCAAGAAGAAGGAGCAGCATGAACCACCCATAGAGGCAGAAGCATGATTTGTCCCGTGTGGCTGCGGTTAAGGGGAGTTTAGGCTGGAGAGGTAGGTTGGGGCCAGGTTGAGGAAGGCCTCCGATTCCGGCAAGGAGTTTGGATATTACTCAGTAAGCAGTAAAAGCCTTTCAGGGACTTTTGCCAGATCATTTTGCAACTATGGGAGAACATAGTGACTCAGGGAAAACACCATGGAGTTGAGCGTGGAGCCAGGTTTCCTGAGTAGGAGTGAGTTTCCCGGCATGGGAAAGGCTGGTGTATCCGGAGGGGTGCCTGCCACCTCAGCTGTATCTGAGCCTCATTTGAAGACGTGTGACTGAGCGCCCCCTCTAGTGGCTGGGGTTGGTACTTCCTTCTTCCTTCTAGATTGGATTGGGATTTCTTAGTCTATTTCATAAATTCATATTCAACTAATAGAGACTGAACATCTATTCTGTGCCAGACACTTATTTTCTTAATAGTTGGAGACTTCAATACTCCACTTTTTTTTCTTTTTGTTTTTCTTTTTTGGCTTGCTGCACAGCTTGCAGATCTTAGTTCCCTGACCAGGGATCGAACCCGGGTTCCTGGCTGTGAGATCACCAAGTCCTACCCGCTGAACGGCCAGGGAATTCCCTGTGCCAGGCACTTTTATGCACTTTATCTCCTGTCATCCTCATAGCAGCCATGTGAAGTAGATACTATAAACATTTAACAGAAAAAAAATAAGCAGCAGCTCACTGAACTACGGAGTTGGAAGGAACTTTAGAATCATTTCCTCTGTCAGGTAGTGCAGTACCTCCACAGCCTCTGGATCTACCCAGACTAAATCTTTTTAAGTCCTTTTTTTTTTTTCTTTTTGACCACACCACACAGCATGCAGAATCTTAGTTTCCCGACCAGGGATCGAACCCTCGCCCCCTGCAGTAGAAGCATGGAGCCTTAACCACTGGACCACCAGGGAAGTCCCAACCCAGACTAAGTCTTAAACCAGCTCTTATCTCTTTGTGATGTCAAGGTCACAAGAGAGGCCAGTTGGTAATTTGCTCAGGGTAATACAAACGAGTAACATCGGAAGAACACAAATGAACAATCCCATTTCAGCTAACTCAGCTCACCAGCACAAACTGAGAAAGGAGCAAATGTACAGGAATAGGGGTCAGAACACAATGAATAATTTATTAAGATTTAAATACTGATCTCTGTTTTAAATCCAAAAAAAACCTCATTATAATTTTCTTGTGACACTTCTTCATATATGAGAGATTAGCTGGGTCTAAACATCTCTCCCCTGGTATAAGCATTTTCAGCTGATCCCTTCTCTGAAATCTTTGTGGTCAGCTCTGCCTGCCCCCACTGGGCTCCTTGCCTGGGCTGTCCTCACTGGCCTTCTTTCTTGATGTCTCTCTCTTAGTCATGTCATACTCCTGTGACGTCAAGTTTTTCCTTTATGTTAAATCTCTCCTTAGCCATTGCCTTTCATCCAAGTTCCAGTTCCAAAATTTCAGTGTTTGATAGACATATTCACCTGGAGACAAGCTGATATAGAAAATTTAGGATGTCCAATGAAAGTCATCCATTTTACTCCCAAACATGCTTCTCTTACAGACTCTGTTTCAGGACAACCACCATTCTCTCAGAGTTGAACCCTGTTATTTTCTCATTTTCCATTTCTCTCCACGTCTAGCCAACTCCTTGTCATTTTATTATCACAATATTTCCCAAAGCCATCTCTTCTACCATTGATCAAACCCTAATTTCAGGGACTTCCCTGGTGGTCCAGTGGCTAAAACTCCACGCTCCCAATACAGTGGGCCAAGGTTCCATTCCTGGTCAGGGAACCAGATCCCACATGCCACAACTAAGACCCGGTGCAGCCAAATAAATAAATAAATATTTTAAAAAACCCGAATTTCATGTTTTTATTCTTTTACTTTCTAACTCTTTAACTAACTTCAGCACTTACCAAAAAGTTGCAGAAATAGTTCAAAAAATTTCTGTATACCCTTCATCAACACTCCCTAAATGTTAACATTTTAAATAAACACAGTACAATAATTAAAATCAAGACATTAACATGAACAGAGTTAATCTACAGGTCTTTTTCAGCCACCTGTCCCCATAATGTCCATTTTCTAGTTCAGGATCCAAATCAGGATCACAGGTTGCACTTAGTTGTTATCACTCAATTTCCTTTAATCTGGAATAGTTCCTTAGTCTTTTTTTTTTTTTTTTTGTCCTTCTTGACCTTGACACTTTTGGAGAGTGTGTCTGATGTTTCCTTGTGGTTCCTCCTTTCACTTTGCCTCTACTATTGTGTGATGCTACTACTATTGTACTAACCAGCCTCCTTTTCTTCAGTCTTCTTCCTCCTCAGATATGCCTAAAACACAAGAGCTTATAAGGTGTGTATGAAGCAGGAATCTTTCAGTAACAAGTGGTTAAAGATCAGCTCAAACCCACTTAAACAAGAAAGGAAATTTATGGGTTTACTTACTGAAAAGTTTAGAGGTAGATGTTAAGGCACAGTTGGCTCCAGGGACTTAAACAATGTCATCAGTACTTTGGTCCCACCTCTGACCTCTGCTTTCTTCTGAATTGTTTCCATTCTCTGGTGGTTCCTTTCATGGTGGCAAGATGGCTGCCAGCAGGTCCAGATTCATATCTGATGTTTTTTCCAGTAACTCCAGCAAGGGAAAGGCTCATCTCTGTCTTTCTGTCTCCTTGTAACAAAAATGCCAGATTTGACTCCCATTGGTTATTGGCTCTGTTTGGAGCCTGTGCAAATCCCTGAACCAATCAATGTAGAACTGGGGATTTAGTTATCTCTACTTGCATGACATGAACTGATCTGGGGGAAGGGATGGTTTTCCCAATGAAAATTGGTGTGCTATCCTCAGAAAGTGCTGGACAGGCAAAATAACAGTGTCATTACAATGTTTCTCTTTAGAGATTCTTCATTCCTCCTTTAACTACCAAATTAAGTCCAAATTCCTTACCAACATCCAAGGTCCTACTTCCTTTGATCCAAATCTTACCTTTCTCAGGCTCATTTCCTAGATGAACATTTCTCTCTAGGAAAACTGAATTTCTCAATGGCTTTCATGCCATACACATTCCTGCTTCTGTACCTTTGCTCATGCAATTTCTGTTATTTGGGTTGCCCGTTATGCAGGTTTTTCAATAAAAGGAATCCTTTCCATTTCCAGGATGAAGTGTTTCCTGGTATCCTCCAGATACATGTGCTACATCTGCAGCTCTTATGTCTTAGAGCAAATGTCAAATGTGTATTATATTTATGTGCTCATCTTGCCCTTCCTACTAGATGGTAGAATTTCTTGAAGGCTGTAATGATGGTGTCTTTACTTTGCAACCCTCTTCAGTACCAAGATGTGTTTTGCACTCAATAAATATTTGTTGAAAGAGAGAATTGAATATTTATGGAATGGTCTCTGCACTCTTTGTCAGCTGGGGTGAGGCACTTTTCTGTATGAGCTCAGGGTTGACTGTGTTCCTGTTAAAAATGCAAAACCCAAAATAGAATACCATTTTCTATATGTAGTCTGACCAGTGGGAGTACAGTAGGAGTATTGCTTCCCTTGTATTGGTCCAATATTTTATTCTCTTCCACACAGAGACTTTCCCTGAACCTCATATGCCTCCTCACAGTGTTCTTTTCTTTAATGGGACTTAGCACAGTTTGTCAGAGATTCACTTGTGAAGTGGTAGAACACAGTAATTAGAAGTGTGGGGACTGCAAGTTCTCTTCTCTTTCTGCCTCCGTGAATTCACTTTCCAGAACTGCAGAGAGATGAGCTATAATCCTATTAACTGCAGAGGCTTGGGTTATTTTATTTCAACACACAATGAAATTGAGTACCTTAGGGCCAGGTAGGCAATGGCTAAACTGAAGGGGAAAACTGAGTGCCTCCCAAGTGCTAGATTTTTGAGGGCACATGATCTTATTTGATATTCACACAAGCCTTGTGAAACAGATGTCATCTTCTTTTCACACATGGGAAAGCTGGGGCGGAAAGCTTGGGTGACTCGCTGGAGACCATACCTGTGATAAGTGTCAGGCCTGGGACTCAAACACCTGTCTATCTGATTCTTCACTGGAGGCTGTAAACAGGTAACTCAAGGCCATATTCAGCCTGCAGATGTATATTACTTGACTCATGTCATTTTGCTTTCCTTTAATTTAAAAAAAATCAAAAAACAATGCAAAACAAAAATTCAGGTCCTGGAATCAAACTGCTGGAGTTTGAATCCTGTCACCGCTAATCAGTTGTTTAACTTCTTCCTCAGTTTTCTCATCTGAAAAAGAGGATATAGTACTTACTTCATAGGGAGGCTGAGATTTAAATGCTTTTAATATGTGAACCTGGGTGGGTGGCATAACTTTTCTAAACTTTAGTTTTATCAAATCCAAATATGGGATCATAAATTGATTCTGTCTACTTCACAAAGTTAGGTACAGTAAAGTTTTAGAGATTTTTTTAAAAATAAATTTTATTTATTTATTTTTGTCTGTGTTGGGTCTTCGTTGCTGTGCACGGGCTTTCTCTAGTTGTGGTGAGCAGGGGCTACTCTTTGTTGCGGTGTGCGGGCTTCTCGTTGTGGTGGCTTCTCTTGTTGCAGAGCACGGGCTCTAGGCGTGCAGGCTTCAATAGTTGTGGCACGCGGGCTCAGTAGTTGTGGCACAGGGGCTTAGTTGTTCCATGGCATGTGGGATCTTCCCGGACCAGGGATTAAACCCAGGTCCCCAGCACTGGCAGGCAGATTCTCAACCACTGTGCCACCAGGGAAGACCCTAGAGATTTTTAAATATGGAGGCCTTAAAAACTGCAAAAGATATATAGACGTTCTATGTCTCTTATCATAAGAGGTAACTCCCTAAGCTGACATCAAATTTTTGTTGTTTTTAAAATTAAGATATTAATTACAATCAATAAAATCCACCCATTTTACATATACAGCCTTGATGAATTTTGGTCATTCAGTACAATTATGTAACAGTCACCTCAATCAGGATATAGAACAATTTTTTCAAACTAAAAAGCTCCTTTCTAGGGACTTCCTGGAGGTCTAGCGGTTAAGACTCCGTGCTTCCAATGCAGGGGGCATGGGTTCGATCCCTGGTGAGGTAATAAGATCCCATATGCCCGTGGTGCAGCCAAAAGACTTAAAAAAAAAAAAAAAAAAAAGCCCCCTTCCAGTGATTCTCTCTTCCAGGCAATGATTGATCTACTTTCTGTTACTTCAGTTTTGCCTTTTCTAGGATTTCATATGAATGAAATCACAAAGTCATGTTTATGTTTCACTTCTCATGCTTAGTATATTTTTAGATTAAATTATGTTGTGCACACTAATATTCAACTTTTGAATTGAGATATAATTCATATACCATAAAATTCACCTTTTTTTTTTTTTTTTTTTTTAAATTTTGGCCACGGCTTGCAGGATCTCAGTTCCCCAACCAGGAACTGAACCCCAGACCACGGCAGTGAAAGCGCTGAATCCTAACCACTAGGCCACCAGGGAACTCACAAAAGTCACTATTTTAAAGTGTACAATTCAGTGGTTTTCAGTATATTTACAAGGTTGTGCCACCATCACCACTATCTAATTCCAGAACATTTTAATTACCCCCCAAAGAAAGCCCGTACCCATTAGTAGTTACTGCCCATTCCCCCAACCCTGCAGCCTGGCAACAATTAATCCCTCCTGTCTCTATGGATTTGCTTATTCTGAACATTTCATATACATAGAACCATATAATATGTGGCCTTTTTGCATCTGGCTTCTTTTCCTTAGCATGTTTTCAAGATTCACCCAGGGTTTGGCATATGTCAGTACTTCATTCTCATTTTATGTCTTAATAATATTTCATTGTATGCAGATACCACATTTATATATCTATTCATCAGTTGGTGGACGTTTGGATTGTTTCCACTTTCGACTATTATGCATAATGCTGCTGTGAACTTTTGTGTACAAGTTTTTGTGTGAACATATGTCTTCTGTGCTCTTGGGTATATATCTAGGTGTAGGGTTGCTGCATCATATGGTAACTCTGTTTAACCTTTTGAGGAACTGCCAAACTCTTTTCCATGGTGGCTGCACCATTTAACATTACCACCAGCAGTGCATGAGGGTTTCAATTTCTTTACATCCTTGCCAACACTGTTATTATCTGTCTATTTTTTATAATACCCATCCTAGCAAGTGTGAAATGGTATCTCGTAGTTTTTATTTGCATTTTTCTGAAGGCTTTGTGCTTACTGGCCATTTGTATATCTTCTCTGGAGAAATGTCTATTCAAGTCCTTTGTCCATTTTAAAATTGGGATGTTAGTCTTTCTGTTGTTGAGTTGTAAAAGTTCTTTATGTATTCTGGAATATTAGACCCTTATCAGATAAATGATTCACAAATATTTTCTCCCATTCAATGGATTCTTTTCATTTTCTTTAAGCACAAAATGTTTTACTTTTGATGAATTCCAATTTATCTAGTTTTTCTCTTGTTGCTTGTACATAGGTTTCTTAGATAAGAAACTGTTGTATATTCCAAAGTCATGAAGATTTATGCCTATGTTTTCCTCTAAGAGTTTTATAGTTTTAGTTCTTACATTTAGGTCCAGCTGTTTATCTTATTGTAACCCCCTTGCATGTGATAATTTTTTTTCTCTTGCTGTTTCCAAGATTTTCTCTTTATCTTTCAGTACTTTTACTATGATATGTCTGGATGTGGATCTCTTTGCATTTATCCTACTTGGGATTTGTTGAGCTTCTTGGAGGTATAGATTAACACTTTCCAGCAAATTGGGGAAGTCTTTAGCCAAGTTTTCTTCAAATGTTTTTCCTTTCTCCTTTCTCTTTCTCCTCTCCTCTGGTACTCTTATTGCACATATGTTGGTGTGTTTAAAGGCATCCCACATTTCTCTGAGGCTCTGTTCACTTTTCTTCATTCCATTTTCTCTCTGTTCTTTGGATTCCATAAGCTCTATCCATTTATCTTCAAGTTTGTTGATTCTTTCTTTTGCCAGTTCAAATCAACTGTTGAGCTCTTATAATGAATTTTTCCTTTTGGTTAACATACATTTCAACTCCAGAATTTCTTTTTGGTTATTTAAAAAAATAATTTCCACCCCTTTATCTCTGTTTGGTAGCCTCTGGTCTCTGTTTGATGAGACATCATCATCATACCTTCCTTTATTTCTTGAAGCATATGGTTTCCTTTCATTCTTTGAACGTGTTTGTAATAGCTACATTGAAGCCTGTTAAGTTGCACATTTAGTCCCTCTCGCAGGCAGCTTCTGTTGCCTGCTTTTTTGTCTGTGCATAGGTTACACTTTTTCTTTACGTGTCTCATAATTTTTGTTGAAAACTGGACATTTTAGGTACTATAGCAACTCTGGATAGTGATTCCCCTTCTCCCTCCCTAGGGGTTGTTTTCACTGTTGTTGGCTTGTTTGTTTTGTGACTTGACTAGGCTATTTTAGTTAGTTTTCCCTCACCTTGAAAGCTCTGGTCTTGCTCCTTGAAGGGCATAGCCTTGGACTCTGCCTTCCTGTTTCATCTCTTGTCACCTTGGGATGACAGGGGTTATAGGAGGCTCTCCGAGTCTCTTTCCCGATTTCTCTGCTAAGTTGTCTGCTTCATTTGATATTACACACTGCCTATTAGGCTCCACTGATTACTGGCTGATTGCTCTATTGTTTTTGACAATGCCCTGGGGCATATATTGCTCAGCAGTCTGATTCAATTAAATTTGGGCAGGGGTAGGTGTTAAGGCTGGTCTTTGAGGTTTGTTCTGACCCCAGGAGGGCTCTTTTTAGCTGTCTCTTTCACTGGTTCTCTCTGGTGAATTAAGTGGCTTATAGTTTAGCCTTGTGGTTCTTAATTAAGAAGAGCTTTTTTTTTTTTTTTTTTTTTGTTGCGAGTGCCCTTAGGCTTGAGCTTTCCTATACTAAATTTCAAATAAATTCAATTCCTTTGGGGAGAGCCTCAAGTCTCTTTTCTATGCACTGTCTCTCCCTGGGCAAAGTCTCTCAACTACTACTCTGGGCACAGGCTAGGGCAGTAGCTTCTGGTCTTCTTGGATTGCTTCTCCCAGCACTGGATCTCTGCTCTACAAGCAAGCTGGGATGAGGTGGTCCAGTGTCCTTGGACCATCACACCAGGGACAGAGCCTCCACCCTATGAGTAGGGGCTGCATGGGGGAAGGGAACCCCCTACTTCTCTGCCACACTCACCAGAAATTTAACCTCTTCAGCTTGGAGTTGGAGGGGATGAAAAATGCTGGCAGCCTGTCCCTCATGAGATATGGTAAGGCTTGATTGGGAGCTGAGGGGAGAGGGAACCCTGTCTTCTTGGCCACACCTACCTGGGGCAGAGTTTCCTTTAAGATGAGCTGGGGGGAGGGTGGGAGGGAGAGAATTCTTTGGCTCCAATGCCACGGTCTCTTCCTAGTTTTACCAAGTTTTAGTAGATTTTCCTGAGTAAATGTCTCTTCATTGGCTATGTGCCATTAGTACAACTTCCAGAAATTTTAAGTTTTTTTAAAAATAATTTTCATCAATTTTGCTTGTTATTCTGGGGAATGGGAATGCAGAGCTCCTCACACCGTCATCTCAGAGCTTTGATCTCCCCTAGCTTTTCCTCTAAAGCTTTTTGGTTAGTCCATTGTTTGCCCTAACAGCTATCTATTACCTCAGGCAGCTGCAAAGTTAAAACACTTGCCTTTAAATGTTTTTGACAAATGACCCCTGGGAAGAGGACTTCTCACACTGGGCAAGCTCCAAGTGAAGTCAAATACAGACAGGCTTGTAAGCTGGGTCTTCCAAGGAACCACAAGACAGTGCCAATAATGACAATTCTTTGGAAATAAGACTTGGAAAGAACTGTGATAAACCATAATGGAAAAGAATATGAAAAAGAATATATATAACTGAGTCACTTTGCTGTACAGCAGTAAGTAACACAACATTGTAATTCAACTATACGTCAATTAAAAAAAAAAAAAAGACTTGGAAAGTGCTCCAGCTCCATTCTCTTCCCTCCAGTGTCTTCCAGGTTGTACTGGGAATGGGGGCTATTTTTCAAGGTTTCAACAGAGCTGGAGAGTAGAGGACAGGACTTAAGCAAGTTAAAATGTCACAAAGCTCAGTGTTCTCACCAAGATTCAGCAATTTTTCTTGAATAAGCATTCCTCAAGTTGCTGTTAGCCTTTGGTTAATTTATAGAGTTTTTAAAAAGTTGATTCTGACAATTTTTGCTGGGTTCTTTACTGCTGTTATGTAGGAGTGAATTTTCATAGGTCCTTTCTCTGTCATTTTTCTGACATCACCAAAATAAGCATTTAATTAATATTAACATTCAAACTACTACAGACCCACCAAATTCCTGAACTCATGACCACGTTCCTTTATATGATCTGCAAGGATGTCCTGAAAGACTGTGCTTGCTCCTTGAAATCAAGGTAGAAAGCAAATAAAATCCTAAGGGTTCCCCTGTCTCATCGTGGGATAACCCTATCATAACACTATGAAAAAGGGAAATGAGGTTTATTTAACATTAGTTCTCACTACTTGGTGCTCACAAATAGTGCTCACAAATTATCTGAAGAATATAGGATCTAGACCCTTGTCAGGGAGACTAATACCAAAGTCATTGGTGAATAGTTTTAAAAATCACTTTTTAAAACTTCTTGAAAGTAAGAATGGTGTTTGCCTATCTCCGGTACTTTTCCTATTTTCTAAAATTTCTCAGAGTTTGTCTACCATGGTTCCCAAACCATATCTCCAGTTTCCTTCAGTATCCTGAGGATGGATTGCATGCAAATCTGGGGTCTTGAACATTTTAATTGAGTTAGTGTTCTCATATCATTATTCTTCACTTTTGGGGCTTCAATTTCCTCTGAACCACAACCTAAAACCATTTTAAAATCTTGAGCATCATTTTCTTTATAGAAGGCAAACCAAATGAAAGTTGAGAGGTTCTGCTTTCTCTTGGTCATCTGTTAATATTACACCATCTACCCTAAGCAATGGGCCCATTTCTTCCTTCTTCTCCTTGCTCCAAATATAGCTTTAAAAGCCCTTTTTGTTGTCTATAGCATGTTTCACAGTCTCAGCCATCCTGATAATATTCGTATAGGTTTATACCAGTCTTGTGTGTTTATCCCTGAGTAGGTAGCTCTTCCATATTCTCTTGTAGAATTTCCTGTGCAGTCAACTTAGTTCCTTTAAATGTTCTCGCATTGCATCATCATCAGGATCTAAAGGGGATGAAGGAATGACTTCTTTTTCTTTGTTTATTTTTGGTTGGATGTTCTTGAAGTGATAATTAAAATTACACATATTAGTTTAGTATTGGAACATAAAGAGAAAATTATTTAGTACATGCAATGAAATAATTGTTCATGCATCAATTTAGCACCCAATGATTAATTCAGCATTGTAATGGTTGTAGGCATTGTCTTCTTCATGCTGAGTACATTAATACATAATTACTTGCCACTATTGCCCTTAGCTTTTGTTTCATTTATTACTCTGTAACACACCATTCCAATACATATATATATTTTTTTCTGTATGCGGGCCTCTCACTGTTGTGGCCTCTCCTGTTGCGGAGCACAGGCTCCGGATGCACAGGCTCAGCGGCCATGGCTCACGGGCCCAGCCGCTCCGCGGCATGTGGATCTTCCCGGACTGGGGCACGAACCCGTGTCTCCTGCATCGGCAGGCGGACTCTCAACAACTGCGCCACCAGGGAAGCCCCATTCCAATATTTAGTGGTATAAAAAATTTTTTTTTAAATGCTCACTGACTCTGTGGGTCAGTAATTTGGAAAAGGCATACACTATACTCAGTTTCATGATGTCTGAGTCTCAGCTTGGATGACCTGAACAGCTGGGAGTGACTCTGCTGGGGTTGGAACAGCTGGGACTGGGGGATCCACTTCCAAGATGGTCTCTTCACTCACATGACTGTGGCCTGGGCTGGGATGGCTGAAGGACAGGCTCAACCATAGTGCCTATGGGTGTCCTTACCAACATGACTGTGGCAGGGTAACTGGACTCCCTACCTGGGAGTTCCAGACTCCAGGAACAAGTGTTCCAGTAAGCAAGGTGAAAACTGCATGACCCATCCTTGGAAGTCACCCGGCATCATTTCCACCACACTTTTTATTGAAGCAGTCACAGGCAGCCTAAATTAAAGGAAGGGGACATAGATCCCACCTCTTTTTTTTTGGCCGCGCGGCATGACTTGCGGGATCTCAGTTCCCTGACCACGGATTGAACCTGGGCCAGGGCAGTGAAAGCCTGGAATTCTAACCACTAGGCCATCAGAGAACTCCCCCAGACACCACCTCTTGATGGGAGGAGTGTCAAAGAGTTTATGGCTCAGAAGAACTGTTCAACCAACCCACAGAATTGTAAGCTCAATAAAATGAATATTGCTTTAAGCCATTAAAAAAAAAGATTTTCTGGCCATATTTTAAAACTGCCTCAGCTTTACAAATAATTATTTACATTTATAAAGGTGAAGTATATGTCCCTGGCTGGAAGGTTGCCAAACCAGTGACCAGAAATACTTTTCAACCAATTTTTTCTTTTGATCCATTAAAACATCTTTTCATAAAAAATAAATATATGCTTCTTATAAAAATGCAGACATAGGGGCTTCCCTGGTGGCACAGTGGTTAAGAATCCGCCTGCCAATTCAGAGGGCACGGGTTCGATCCCTGGTCCGGGAAGATCCCACATGCCGTGGAGCAACTAAGCCCGTGCACCACAACTACTGAGCCTGCGCTCTAGAACCGGCGAGCCACAACTACTGAGCTCACGTGCCACAACTACTGAAGCCCGTGTGCCTAGAGCCCATGCTCTGCAACAAGAGAAACCGCCCAATGAGAAGCCCGCACACCGCAACTGAAGAGTAGCCCCCGCTCACCGCAACTAGAGAAAAGCCCACGTGCAGCAACAAAGACCCAACACAGCCAAAAATTTAAAAAAAAAAGGATCCTGCATGCCACAACAAAGATCCCATGTGCCACAACTAAGACCTGATGCAGCCAAATAAATAGATAAATAATATTTTTAAAAATCACCTTAAAATATATATATATGTATAACTGAATCACTTTGCTGTATACCAGAAACTAACACAACATTGTAAATCAACTATATTTCAAAAAAAAAAAACCCAATAAAATGTGTGTTCCTATGGTCTTCTCTCATTCTCATTGTTCTTGTGGTTTTGTGGCATTAGAAAAATCTTCTTACTGTCATTTTGTTATAGTTCTGGCAGGAAGAGGGGTACATACATGTGTTAATCTACCATCTTTAACCTGAAGTGCTCCTTTTTTTTTTTTGGCTGTGTTGGGTCTTTGTTGCTGCACACGTGCTTTCTCTAGTTGTGGCAAGCGGGGGCTACTCTTTGTTGCGGTGTGTGGGCTTCTCATTGCGGAGCACGGGCTTTAGGTGCGCGGGTTTCAGTAGTTGTGGCGTGTGGGCTCAGTAGTGGTGGTGCATGGGCTCAGTAGTTGTGGTGCACGGGCTTGGTTGCTCCACGGCATGTGGGATCTTCCCGGACCAGGGCTCGAACCTGTGTCCCCTGCATTGGCAGATGGATTCTTAACCACTGCACCACCAGGGAAGCCCTGAAGTGCTCCAATTTTTAAAAGTAAGCCTTTTCAAGGGAAGACTGCCTCCATGTCATGCCTGCTATCTGCCGTACATGGTGGGGTGTCACTCGACCTTGTTTCAGACATGTAAGATTCCCCCATCCATTAAACCATTGATGTCTGTGAAAGAAAAAAAAGTGAGGGAATTCCCTGGTGGTCCAGTGGTTAGGACTCCACGCTTTCACTGCTGTGGCCTGGGTTCAATCCCTGGTCAGGGAACTAAGATCCCACAAGCTGTGCAGTGTAGCCAAAAGAAAAGTAAACCTTTTCTTGAAGTATAAGATGCAGACATCCAGTTTGTTTATGACTGAATTGTTTTGATTCCTAATAAATTATTTAGAAATTCAGAAAAAAAATAACTTCATGGAAAAAAATGGAACTTCAGGGAAATGGGCTGGGTTTGGGTAGGTAAAAGGGAGTGATGATAAATACCAGATGAATTTACCTGAAGTGAAGAGGTCAAGAATAAGAGTTGTGTGGAGAGGACTATGAGAGGCAGATTACAAAGAAGCTCTGAGGACTAAAGTCAGAAGGTTGGATTTTCTGCTAGAAGAGAGCGTTTTATCACGTTACTCAGCTTCAGAGGGTTGCCAAAAAAAACGTTTACACATCTCAATGTTGATGAAGACATTTACAAATACAGATAAGATGTGATCATTTGTACTGTTTCCCAGGTGGGTGTTAGTGATGTCATTTGATTACATCAGTTGCAGCATGGGTGAAAAAGTAGAGGTTCAGGATGTCAGGATTATACCTGATGTTTGAGCATCCTAAGTGGATTTTAAGGAAAAGGAAGATGTTGTCAAGGGCTCAGCAATGCTGGAGACATGAATATGAAACTCATTTACCAACACATGCAGCCACTTTTAGGTTACGTGATAGATTTGAGGCAGAACATATCAGGTACTCATTTATGAAAGGAGGGAACCAGTGAGAGAAAGTACAGAAAACTAAATACTTGTCAGTTCAGGGGTCACCATTCTCAACAATCTTTGGAAATTAATGGTGAACATTTTGAGCATTTGCCTCTAAATATGTGTGCTATAATATTACAACATAATTTTAATTTCAAGTCCAAAGACACAATTTTCTCTGCTTATTCAACTCGTACACCTTTATAGGAAAAGCCAAGCTGTACCCAAGAAAAAGCATGTGCCACCTCTGCTTGAACCAACAGATGGAATTAATGGTTGTGTGCAATCGTTTTAGCATTATCAAGCATCAGCATTATCCCTTAGTCTTTGGTGTGTTTCCTGGGTTTGTGCTTGGTTTTGAGGTGTTTTACAAACATTGTTAACCCTGCTATGCCTCATCAGTGTTAATATCCTAGTTAGAGGGCTGCCCTGGTGGCGCAGTGGTTAAGAATCCGCCTGCCAATGCAGGGGACAGGGGTTCCAGCCCTGGTCCGGGAAGATCCCACATGCCGCGGAGCAACTAAGCCCGTGTGCCTAAATTACTAAGCCTGTGCTCTAGAGCCCGTGAGCCATAACTACTGAGCCTGTGAGCCACAACTACTGAAGCCCGCATGCCTAGAGCCCATGCTCCACAACAAGAGAAGCCACCGCAATGAGAAGCCCGCACACAGCAACGAAGAGTAGCCCCCGCTCACCGCAACTAGAGAAAGCTCGTGCGCAGCAACGAAGACCCAATGCAGCCAAAATAAATAAGTTAATTAATTAAAAAAAGACAAAATGGCAGTGACATTAAAAAATATCCTAGTTAGAAAATGTAGTAGCAATAAATAGGTCATAAAAATATGGTGAATGGTCTTGCATACATGGGATGAATTTTTCCCCAAGAGAAATCCATTCTGAAGAACAAAGATACAAATATGCAAAGTGCAAAAATGTGTCATTGACGTTTATCATCAAGAGAAGAGGAAAAGTGACTGGCAAATGCCTCTAAGACCTATTAGCTTGATATTCACTAGGAAAACAGGCAAAGGTTGGTGAAGGTACTGTTTGGAAACTTTAGTCACCTGACTCTGGTAGTTTCATACGTCAAGGCCCTTCCGACATAGCCAACATCCAAGTGAGTAACCAGGTGGCAAGTGTGGACATGTGTAGCTGCGAGGATTTCCCACTAACACCAAAATATCAAGGAAGGAGTTTTCCTTCTGCCACGGATGTCAACAATAGTATCTATAAAACATTAGCTGCGAGGAGGATCAAGGAGCTTGTTCTAAAGTTTGAGGTCTGATACACAGTCCTGTTTCATGGAAATAAACTGGGGAACACAGCCGAACTCCCACTTACTTCCTTACAAATGAATGGACATGGGAACTGCCCTCATGATCTAACCTCCTTGTAGATTAATGAGCTTCTTTATTAGTTACCAAAGTTCTTTCTTCCAAGTGGGACATGTAGGGACCTTCCTGGTGGTCCAGTGGTTAAGATTCCGTGCTCCCAAAGCAGGGGGCCCAGGTTCAATCCCTGGTCAGGAAACTAGATCCCGCGTGCCGCAACTGAAGATCCCGCATGGGGCA